>NC_087208.1:48976872-49046872 GCF_015104395.2 Macrobrachium nipponense | reverse complement strand
GGAATAGGAAGGACCTTTGCATAAACACCAGAATTGAGGATGGTAGGAAGGAGAGGTAGTTTGGGGGGAGGACGGGGGGGGGGGGGGGATAGGGAGGGGGAGGGAAAGAGAGAAGGACCTCTCCGCAATTAGGGGGCAATGAGACGAGAGAGAAGGAAGGGGAGGAAAGAAGGGAAGACGGTGGTGGATTGGGTTGGGTGGAGGAGGTAGGAAATGGGGAGGAGGAAGGAGGAGGGGGCGAAGGGCAATTCCCTCTCCTCACAAAAAGGAATGGTAAGGTCAGCTGTATTTCGCGTCTGCAACAAAAGGAGACTGATTACGTTTATTTTACAAAACTCGTCTGAATTCAGCCCCGGATTTTTTTTTTTTTGTTTTTTTTTTCTTTATTTTTTTCCGAAGTACGAAGGATTTTTTATTGAGTGGCTGCTTTAGTTTTCGTTTGAAGGAATCCTTAAGAGTTTTTTTTCTTCTGGCGGTGCGTAGGTGGGTTTAAAGCCCTAATATATGTATGTATATATATATATATATATATATATATATATATATATATATATATATAAGTCATATCACTTTACCGTACAGGTAAATCTATTATCGAGAAAAAATTCCCCTTCGGTTAAGCATTATATGAAAATGAAAAATATATTAATTCCGAGGTAGAGCGAATTAGATATTAAAGGACATTGTAGCTCGATATATATATATATATATATATATATATATATATATATATATATACACATATATACAGGGTCAGACAAAATGATCTGACACATTTGTAGGTTTAATAAAATGCAAATGAAGTAAAGAAACAAAAAAGTGTTTTTATTTTTGAAAAGTGCATATAATGCCATTTTGTTTCATTATGTTTTAAAAATTAAATCAGTCAAATGGGGTCCATTATTGTCCACACACTGTCGAAGGCGTTCACGAAAGTTGTCTATAACTCGGCGGGTCATTTCATGTGGAATGCTCTGCGAGTTTCAGTGTCTCTTTCGCTGAGTTCTTGTGCCAACATCATTTTGTATGGATGCATTTGAAGATCATTGTGATGAATCTTCGCAAACTTCTTTCGGAAAGTCTAAGAGCCTGGGCGCGTTTAAATGTGGAACGGAGTGGAGACTGTTGAACTGAAGCTTTTACCGCTGCCACATTTTCTGGAGTTCTGGCGGTGCGAGGTCGGCCGGTTGATTTTCGTTTCAATGCAGATCGAGTAGCTCTGAAGTTGGTAACCCATAACAAGATCGTGTTTCGAGCTGGTACGGCATCATATCTGCCAAGATTGAAGTGAAAACGGAACGCTCTTTGTGTTGCAGTTACAGATTCGTTTGTTTTGATAAACGTTTCCACAATGAAAGCGCGATGCTCACCAGTCCAATTAAAAGAAACGAAAAACAATGGGATTATAAAGAAACAAAACAAAATAGCATTATATGAAAAAAAAAATGGCATTATATGTACTTTTCAAAAATAAAAACACTTTTTTGTTTCTTTACTTTATTTGCCTTTTATTTAACCTACAAATGTGTCAGATCATTTTGCCTGACCCTGTATATATATATATATATATATATATATAATATATATATATATATATATATATATATATATATATATATATACATATATATATATGTATATATATATATATATATATATATATATATATATACGTAGATTATCTTATATAAATAAATATGCACACGCACATACAAACATTTCCTCGTCGTAAACTACAGCACTAACTACATCGCATGAAATGCTAATGCAGCACTTCATATGATAAACCTCATTTAACAACACAAAAATCATGAAAGTTAAATTATATACCATCGACTCCATTCAGTTCCTGACGTTCTCCCAAAACCACTCTCGAATTAAAAACTTCATTTAACTAAAGTTAACTTTTCATATTATGATCTTCATCCAGAACCACCCTTGATTAGATTCCATCTGTTACAGAATCTAGTAAACATGTTTATTCGTTCAATTCTAGGTTTGCTGGGTTAAGGGGGGAGGGGAAGTGGGGTGGAGGTGGAGGAATATTTCGGTCATACTCCGCCAACGATTATTATTGTACCCCCCATAAAAGTCAGGATTCGCTCGATTTTATAGATATGAGTTTTTTGTTCTGAAGCGTTTGGGCCATAATCAATTCATATTGCACCCGTCCATTGCCGGGTGTTTAACGTCTCCAAATGAGCCGTTATCGTTGATGTAGTGGGCCTCAGAAAATTGTTATACAACGTTCGATTACGTAGGATTACGCAGCGTCAGAGCAACAAAGGGATATTAAATTTTTCTTCTCTTTTTTTTTTTAAATAATGTCAGGCTACAAATAACGAGATGATCATGGCTCAAGTTCGCTGAGACGTGTCTCTTCATTTGGATGCCTGCATCAGTCGTGTCTGACTACGTCTATGTCTGAATCGGTCTGTCAGTCAGGCTGTCAATATCCTCAAGACAACGAATGTTCGTGACGATGTATATTTGGGGCAAATGTTCGTGGGGGTGGATTTTATTCAAGTTAAAAAATATTCTTGAAATGAAATATACTGAGGGCTAAATATTCATCAGGTGACATATTCGTAAGGTGAAATAATCAGGCCCGTGGAATACCCACAGGGTCAATTATTATGGGTCAAATATGAATGGGGTGAAATATTCATTGGAGTCGAATACACACGGGTATGCATGTATGCATGTATATATATATATATATATATATATATATATATATATATATATATATATATATATATATATATATATATATATATATATATATCTATATATATATATATATATATATATATAGATATATATATATATATATATATATATATGAACTTACGTACTTGAAGGCTTACTCCCCGAGTAAGCGAAAAACAATAGCTACATCATCGGAACTCAGTTTGTAATTAAGATTCCGTAGTCATCCCAACCTCTTCTTTTCAGTGGGACGAAGACCACTTAGTCGCAGCCCTATATTTATGTAAGTTGTGAATCTGAAAAGAAAATGAAGGTTCCACGAATGAAATTGGTCAGATAAATCAGGTAAATTTACTGACGTAGAAGAGGTAGATAAATGACTACTGCTTTCCTCCTTACTTTGATATAGCTAGTTCAGTGCATTTGAAGGCGGGGTTCCTGTGGATACTTTTTCGTGGGGGGTTGGGAGGTTGGGAGCTGTCCTAAATTGTTAGTGTCATTATCGAAAGATATAGTGATGGAGGTTTTTCCTTATTCGTGGGCACCATTAATACTTTCCATATGTTAAGAGACGGTTAATGGCCCTTGTAGGATTGTCCAACGTGAATAGGGGTGAATCTTCTGAATAATAATAATAATAATAATAAAAATATAGTCTGTTGCACAGCATGGGGTCCTTAGCGACGAATTCTGATTGGTCAACTGGCTCAGCTGCTGATCCTAAGTTGGCGGATGCCTCAAGATTAGAGGTGGGTCCGCCAACAGGCGATCAGCAGATGATCCAGTTAGCCAATCAGAATTCGCCGCTAAGGACCCAACGCTGCGCAACAGACTATATATACTGTAGGACTCCCGAAAGAATGATAAAATACTAATGATAATAATTCTGTATATACATATGACGAGCCCCAAAAACTGGGCAGTGTGCAGACTTGACCGCCTCCTCTCTCCAGACGCCAGCAGATAAAACACCTGACGTATGACCGTGACAACAGCGCTCTTGATCATGCCAACCTATAACGTAGTAAAATGTCCCGGAGTTCTTGTGAGTGTAAGATATGCACAAACCCTTCCGTGAACGACATCAATACCGAATAACGACCGCGCGTGACTCTTCTTGCTCAGAAAAGGAGAACTGTCAGAAGAAGAAGAGGACTTCATTGTAAACTGGATTCCGGTGGTAGAGCCATTACTTTTAATGAGACGCGCGGAAGGGGAGGGTCTCCCTCCCAATTAAGTACAAATGATTATTAACGAGACTTCAGAATTCCCAGTCACTTTTGCCGTCGTGAATTTTAAAGAGATTAATTAGGGGCATGAACGCGTTTGAGTACATTTTGACTGCCATGGGAAGTCACCCCTCGCGTTTATCATCATATAAACCTGTGTCCACTGCGTGCGAGCATCGTTCTCATTATACATCGACGAATATTAAGAGCAATGGTGCGCAAGTTAACGCCTACCAATAGCTCCATCAAATACTGTATCTCCAGAGTACGAAGGTCAGTGAACGGACCTTTTGTTAATCAACCCTGAGTCGTGAGAACAGAATGGAATACACAAAGTACTGGGCCCTTTAATGAGGTCCTTCAGCGCCGAAAGGAAAATTGAGAGCTAAATGTTACAACAAAGTGATAAGGAGAAACTTCCCAGTTACACCATCAAAAGTAAGATGGAAAAACGAATCTGAAAGGAGGTACAGTAAAAGGGAAGCTGTGAAGAACCTGAAGTAATGCCTACAGTGCACTGCGAATGAGGTTCAACATTGAATCGGAAATGTATTAGCGCAGACATATAAAAAAAAAAAAAAGAGACCCTCTCAAGGGCATTTTGCATAATCTCTTCATGTCACTGAAATGCCTTCCTGCAAAAGGAATCTCTTCCAGTTACTGGAATGTCTTCCTATCACTGGAATGTCTTCCAGTCACTGCAATGTCTTTCAGTCACTGGATTCTCTTCCAGTCAGTGAAATGTCTTCCAGTCACTGAAATGAACTTCAGTTACTGGAATGTCTTCCAGTGACTAAAATCTCTTCTAGTCAATGCAATGTCTTCCAGTCACTGAAATCTCTTCCAGGCACTGAAATCTCTTCCAGTCACTGGAATCTCTTCCCGCCAATGGAATGTCTTCCAGTTACTGCGACGTCTTCCAGTCACAGGAATCTCTTCCAGTCACCGGAATGTCTTCCACTCACTGAAATCATCCAGTCACTGGAATGTCTTCCTGTCACTGGAATGTCTTCCTATCACTGGACTGTCTTCCAGTCACTGGAATGTCTTCCTGTCACTGGAATGTCTTCCTATCACTGGAATGTCTTTCAGTCACTGAAATCTCTTCCAGTCACTGCAATGTCTTTCAGTCACTGGAATCTCTTCCAGTCACTGGAATGTTTTCCAGAGACTGGAATCTCTTCCAGTCACTGGAATCTCTTCCAGCCACCGAAACATCAAAGAGCTGAAAGGCGTGTACCCAACAAAGAACAAGACAAACACTTTGCGAACAGAAAGTCGACTCAAAAGCGAAGACAGCCCTTACTGAGTGAAATGGAGGTTACCTGTCACGCTTAATAGACTGCTAACTGGCACTTAACTTACCTGGAATGACATGCATGTCTCCTGCTGAGAGGGTCCGTGTAACGGTGAGGAGTGAGCGGTGCCCTGCATACTTCTCAGGATCGCGTCACTGCAGATAAAAAGAATATATTTACGTAAATGACGATTTTTTTGTGTATAAGTGTACTAAGTGCTTGCATTAGTACATGGGTATTTCGACTGTTGACTGTGTGGGCGTGCATATATATATATATATATATATAATATTATATATATATATATATATATATATATATATATATATATATATATATATATATAAGAGAGAGAGAGAGAGAGAGAGAGAGATGAGAGAGAGAGAGAGAGAGAGAGAGTGGGGAAGCCGTGTCGTCTAAATCAGGCTTAGAATACAGATATTATCATTAAGAGCCTTAATCACATAGAGGAATTGACATAAAAGCTCTTCCTCTCAAAAAAAAATATATATATATATATATATATATATATATATATATATATATATACATAATTATATATACCTCCATGGAAACCCGATTATAAGAAGATAATCAGAGCTAAATGGCGTGTCATAAGAAGCTTTGCAGATGTAAAATGTTTAAGTAAATAACTTTCTCAAAACAATGTCAAGTGTTCTAATGCAGTGAGATTTCACTGTTTACACTTTCCCTTGTCTCAGCGCACGTCATACAATTTACTACTATACGCTCGACTTCTGAAGTGAATTTCTAAAATTTGCCCTGTTAATTTATCATCTTGATGGTTATGCTTACTATATTATACACATTTTATAATATTCATTAGTCAAAACGAAACTCCAAACGTCTTAAAAGAGAACCTTAACCAACATCATCGAAAGAGCCTTGATAAATCTAAAAAAAAAGTAAAGCCTTAAAAAATTAAAAACAAATAAATTAATAAAAACAGCAGAACTCTCCCAGTTCTCTGAAATCCAGCAACCCAGGAACAAAATTAGACTCGTTAAAGCGCGCCTACGAGTTTCCTATAAAAAAAAAAAAATCTTTTTGGCGTGAAAATCATTTTCCAGTCTTTCAGAGTCACTCAGCGCCACCGCTGTGAGCGATTAATTTATTATTTATAGAACACTCTCTTCAGATTAAATCCCCCCCTAAGGCTTTGTTATTCATTACTCTTGGTATTCCTACCCTGATGCAATAATTCAACTCGTATCATAATGTTTTGATTACCTACATTTCTATCGATTTATTTATTGATCTGCTTATCTTCGAAACAATAATAATAATAATAATAATAATAATAATAATAATAATATAATAATAATAATAATAATAGAGCAACAATACCAGTTATGTGTATGTCCATATTATATTTACAGATAAAATGATTCCTTTATTATTTATTATAGAACACTCTTTAGAATAAAGTTCCCCGCCCTCGCTTTGTTATTTACTACTTTTGGCATTCGTACCCTGATGCAATTCAACTCGTAAATTAATATTTTGATTATTAAATTTCCATCGATTTATTTATTGATCGGTTCATTTGTCTGTTTTATTTTTGTTTGTTTGTTTGTTTGTTTCTTTGTTTTTTGATGACTGGTCTTCCCTTTCTCTGTTTCCTTTTACCTTCTGGTGGGCGCTGTTCCATGTGCATAGGGATCATCTTCTGAATAATAATAATAATAATAATAATAATAATAATTAATAATAATAATAATAACTATAGTGGAATGGACGAAGGCAGAACTTCGCAGCATAGACCAGAAAACTAGGAAACATATGTCAATACACAAAGCACTACACCCAAGAGCAAATACGGACAGACTATACATAACACGAAAGGAAGGAGGGAGAGGACTGCTAAAGGTATGGGAGGACTGCGATCAAACCACCCGAGAAACAGAGCACTGGGGGCAATATCTGAAAACCAGTGAAGACGAGTGGCTAAAAAGTGCATGGGAAGAAGGACTGATAAAAGCAGACGAAGACCCAGAAATATACAGAGACAGGAGAATGACAAACAGAACAGAGGACTGGCACAACAAACCAATGCACGGACAAAACATGAGACAGACTAAAGAAATAGCCAGCGACGACACAAGAAGGAAACTGGAGGAATGATAACAACGGCACAAAATCAGGCCCAAAGAACCAGATATGTTCCAAGAACGATAGATGGAAATAACATCTCTCCCATATGTAGGAAGTGCAATACGAAAAATGAAACCATAAACCACATAGCAAGTGAATGTCCGACACTTGCACAGAACCAGTACAAAAAGAGGCATGATTCAGTGGCAAAAGCCCTCCAATGGAGCCTGTGCAAGAAACATCAGCTACCTTGCAGTAATAAGTGGAACTAGCACTAACCTGAGGGAGTGATAGAGAACGATCGGGCAAAGATCCTCTGCGACTATGGTATCAGAACAGATGGGGTGATACGTACAAATAGACCAGACGTGACGTTGATTGACAAAATCAAGAGGAAAGTATTACTTATTGATGACGCAATAAAATGGGACACCAGAGTTGAAGAGAAAGAGAGGGAAAAAATGGATAGGTATCAAGACCTGAAAATAGAAATAAGAAGGATATGGGAAATGCCAGTGGAAATTGTACCCATAATCATAGGAACACTAGGCACGATTACAAGATCCCTGGAAAAGAATCGGGAAAAACTAGAGGCTGAAGTAGTTCCAGGACTCATGCAGAAGAGTGTGATCTTAGAAACGGCGCACATAGTAAGAAAAGTGATGGACTCCTAAGGAGGCAGGATGCAACCCGGAACCCCACACTATAAATACCACCCAGTCGAATTGGAGGACTGATAGAGCAAAAAATAATAATAATAATAATAATAATAATAATGATAATAATGGAGGACCAATATCACTGTTATAGTATATGTACATATATTTACAGATAAAACAGTACAGTTTTATCTTTAAATATCTATGCCTATACATAACTGTGGATATGCTTCTTCATTTTTACGTATGAGTATTTTTAAATAATAATGATAATAATAATTTACTTTTCCACTATTATTATTATTATTATTATTATGAGGATGATGATGATGATGATGATGATTATTATTATTATTATTATATTTTATTATTATTATTATTGGAAAAGCAAATATACACAGTTAGGTATGTGTGGATCTGCTTCTCCATCTCAAGACTCGTGCTGTTCAAAGGAAGAGAGTTTTAGTTATAAGGACAGATGCGGCAACTCTCACACAAAACGACTTGATAGATTCAATTGCGGCTATAAAAGTCGCTCTCGTGACGCCTGCGTATTTGGGTTGTCACTCCCCTCCCTCCCGCCCCCAAGGTCACGCCCCAGGCAAGCTACATCACCCTACTCACTCCCAATCTCACGCCCAAGCAGGCCCCATACCACCCATCAATTTGGGAGACGCTGACACCTAACTAGTAACTACCCTCTGTAATGGAACCCCTCTTCCAAGGGTGGCATATACTGCCGCGCTCGAACGTTGCTGCCAGACGTTCAAGTTTTGATTCCAATCTTGGACGAGTAGTCGTGACTGTAAGATACTTTCGTCACTCTTAAATTCCGCCAAGAATATTATTTCATTCTTCTCGATTCCTCTCGAATCACGACGAACTTTGAAAATCAGAGGCTCATCTAAAAACCATCAGAAATTCACTGCACTGAACGAGGTTCCAAATCGTGATCGTACGATACTATCACCCACTTGACTTTCGCCAAAGGAAATTACTTTTATTTTTCTCTCAGTTCCTCTCAAATCTCTACGACCTTTGAGTCGAAAGATCAAGTAATCCTAGGATGTCCACAGATGACCCAGATCCCTCACTTTGAAAACTATAGCGGTTACAACGCCTTTTGGTATTGCTGCGGCGTTGCTGGTAATGACTTAACAATCAGAGATTCAGTGACACTACTCATGACACGGTACACACACTCCCAGTGGCGTATTCTGTCCCCTCTTGATAAGCAATGGAGTTCCCCTTCGCCCGCATTCTCGTTTTGGTGACGTTCTCCTTGCTCTGTGACGCAAATGTGACGGAAGAGAAAGGAGACTCTAACGTGTCATTACTCGCGGAAGCGATTGAAAAGGGGTTCGAGAGGATATTACGGAGACTCGAAGGTAAAAAGGAACATTTTTATGTGCAGTAGCTTGTGATGGTTGCAAGGGTTATTGTGCGCTGAGGTGATCGTTACTTTTAGTCGGTTATTCTGTGAATTGTGATATTAAGAGGTTTTGAAGAGAATCCGTTTATACTGTGCGTGATACAGACGGCATTTGCTAGCTTATACAAATATATATATATATATATATATATATATATATATATATATATATATATATATATATATATATATATATATATATCTGTATGTATATTGTGATTTTAAGAGCTTTTGAAGAGAGAGAGAGAGAGAGAGAGAGAGAGAGAGTATGAAGCAAGGGCTTTGTCACTTACACGCGCACGGCATTCATACACCAACCCAAATATCAAGCCAAAAGTACCTCTTAATAAATGGGAATTATAAACGACAAGAAGTGCATCTTATGATCGAGATTCTCAAGTATCAAAATATATTTCCTTTTGGTTCAAAAATATAGGTGTTATAATAATTTCTAAGAGACGAAATTGTATGAATAACATCCACAACTACCTGTGTTTTATAATCTATGACTAATCCGCATTAAGGGATCTGTGTAAGTTTTAACTACTATTTCTGTTTGTAGAAGGAAATGACAATTCTGTATAAAAATAAAATGATTTCCAAATCTAAATCATTTGGCGTTGTATACAATCCCACCTCAAATTAAAGGGCTGAAAAAATGTTTTTTGGGTTGAGTTAAGATACAGGAATTATATGATAGGACATTTATGATTTATGCATTAGAATGAAAATGTAAAAAGATCAATAATGTTCATGTTGAACACTGCAGAACAACTATTTCTAATAAAATATAGCGTATTTACTTTAATTTCCGTCGTTGGAACAACGCTCTGTTAGTCCGTAGATTTTAGCACGCGCCTCGGATTGATGCCTGTTAGATATTTTAAGGTTGACAGTAATTCGGAGGCGTTGCTAAACTAAACCCACGTGTAGTTTATCCTCAGCATTCAATAAGATCTGATTAAAAGTGCATAACCTCTAACACTGTAGCTGAGTCAACAATAATGACATTAATGTAACTGATAGTTACAGAAATTCAATCAAGTGTGTAAAGCTTTGTTTTTCTTTTTTACAGATCACCAAAATAAACTGGCGACGCTTGACGGTGAGTGTTTTACAATTTATAATTCATTGAACATATGATCGTATGCAAAATGAGAGAGAGAGAGAGAGAGAGAGAGAGAGAGAGAGAGAGAGAGATTTTAGCATGAACAGCAACGCTTGACTATAAGTGTTCTACAATTTACAATACGGTGAACATAATATGATCGTATGCGAAATGAGAGAGAGAGAGAGAGAGAAGAGAGAGCAGAGAAGAGAGAGAGAGAGAGATTGTGCATGAACAGCAATGCTTGACCATAAGTGTTCTTTAATTTACAATACAGTGAACATATTATGATCATGTGCAAAGAGAGAGAGAGAGAGAGAAGAGAGAGAGAAGAGAGAGATGAGAGAGAGAGAGAGAGAGAGAGAGAGAGGTTTTACATGCACAACAATGCTTGACGGTGAGTGTCTACAATTTGCAGTACTAAAAACAGTATGGAGAGAGAGAAGAGGACGAGAGAGAGAGCGAGAGGAGAGATTTTTAGCAAGACGAAGGAGTTAGGAGAGAGAGAGATGAGAGAGAGAGAGGAGAAAGAGAGAGATTTTTTGCATAAACAGCAATGCTTGACTATGAGTATTCTACAATTACAATTCAGTGAACATGATATGAACATATACAAACGAGAGAGAGAGAGAGAGAGAGAGAGAATCTGCATGAACAGCAACGCTTGACTGTGTGTTTTACAATTTACAATGCAGTGAACATAATACGGGTCCGTAGCAAAATGAGACAAAAGGAGGAGAGGAAGAGAAGAGAGGAGAAGAGAGAGAGAGACGAGAAGAGAGAGAGGAGAGAGAGAGAGAGAGAATTCTTGCATGCAGTATATATATACTGGAATATGAGATGTGGAGGAAAATCCAAGCATAACAATTCGTTTCTCTTCATATATATATATATATATATATATATATATATATATAATATATATATATATATATATATATATATATATTCAGGAATGCCGAAGACACATGATTGTTTTTAAGAGATTTATTCATAGAAACGTTTCGCACATGACTATGTGCATCATTCAGTCTGAAAAATGACAAAATAATAACATTAAAAATACTAAAAATACACAGGATTCTTAAAATGGACAATTAAAAACATTAAAAGACTAAAATTAGAGGCAAAGTAAAAACAACTGCTGTTACACCAACCTTCAGGTACAGAGGAAGAAGATAGAATGACCAAAGAAGGAACTACAACCTCCAAAGACGACTATGCAGATATAGTGTAGCAGAGGAGCAGCCACCAAGTTTAAACGATGGAACGAGTCTTTTAATATATAATGACTCTAAGGTCGTCAAATAATCTGCATCCTTAGAATATGCTAATATGAAAAGTGCTGTTTCTTGACCTCAATTTTACAATTGATAGCATGATTTTTATATTTGAATGTTCTGGTCTGCTAATCTTTGTCCCGTTCTAAACTCAACCCTAAGGACTGTAATAACGCATCTGCAACAACCTCTTCGTTGATCCAATATAAGGTACCAGGACATCCTGGGCATGTAAACTTATATACCACATTGGACCTCATGAAGGGCTGCAGACGGTCCTTGAAGCCAAACAAAGAGCCAATTTTACTGGGATTATTAGATATTAATTTTAAATTAATGCACGGTATTTCAGTTTCAATAATTTGTTTCAATTTATGCGAAAATTTGGAGTTAAAAATATAAGGAATTGAAGCATACATGATTTTTTTCCGGAACATTAAAAAACCGGGTGGCAGGATGAAAATAATTAGTTAAAAGTTTGTTGATGATTCTAAAAACTAAAATCCTTGGGAAATGAATTTTGGTGAAAAAAAGTAGTTAAAAATTCAATCTCCTTATGAAATATGGCCCAACTGGACGAGTATCTAAGAGCCCTATATACTCTAAACTAATAGATTGTATTCAATTTAAAACTGGTTTGGCAAGCACTATAGAAATTATTTGCAAGACCTGTATAAGTTTCTTTCTATAAACGGCAGTAGTAAAAACAGAACTAACTCTCGTGATTAAAACATCTAAGAACGGTAAACAATTATCTTTCTCCAATTCCATAGTAAAATAATGTTAGGGTGTTGCTGATTAATAAAATCTAAAAACTGAGTTGGCCTGCCACTGATACTTAAAAAGAACAAAGGTATCGTCTACATACCTTCTGTAAAACAATGGTTAAAAGAAGACGGACAACAATCTAAAAATTTTTGTTCTAAAAATGACCATAAAAAAATTTGCAAATAAAGGTCTAAAGGAGAACCCATAGCAACACCATCTACCTGAGAATACAATTTTGATTAAAAATAAACATAGAATCTTGCACAGCAAGTTCTAGAAGTTGTTTAAAAAGAGACCTAGTAAAACCATGAAAAGTAAAATTGCCATCTGGGAAAACCTTGTTTAAAACAATCTCTATAGTCTCGTTTAATGGAACATTCGTAAATAAAGACTCAAACATCAAAGCTTGACATATACAGGTCACCATCCTGACTAATGATTTGGTTTTGAAATTCATAACCATTCTTTAAAATAAAATGACTTGAAGTATACTCGTTAAGGAGAGAAACCAAATATTTCGAAATAGAAAAAGAAGGGCTATTATACGCTGCCATAATAGGTCTTATAAGGAATTCCATCTTTATGAATTTTTGGTAGCCCATACAAAATACTGAAAGAAGAACCGGTTACATACAGCTTTTGGTAGGTTTTATCATCAATAATGTTGTCAGTTTTGAATTTTCCTTAAAAACACTGTTAATGCGATCTTCTCGTTTATAAATGTCTAAAAAGTTAGGATCACCGTGAGCTACAAACTTAGAAGTGTCCGAGAGTATGTCTTCAATCTTATTGACATAATCATTCTTATTCAATAATACAACTCCTTTGCCCTTGTCTGGCTGCAGATCACTAGGTCCTCACGTTTCCTAAGTGAAAGCAAAAGTTTCAAATCATCTTTTTTAAAAAAACGGAGTCCACGTAACCTTTAATTGTGCATAAGTCTTATGTATAAGAGCAGCCATTTTTTGTTGTAAATTACTCAAGTTTTTTTCCATATCCAACAAATTAACAAGTCTTTGAAACAGCACCTCTAAAGGGAAATAAAATCGGCATAGTCAGGTCTATAGGAGGGTAAACAAAAAATCAAGCCCGAAAGACAGTAAGAATTCTTCCCTTTTGGACAGTACATAATTGGAAAAATTAAATATACATTGGTTCTCTGGTCAAACTTCGGAATTACAATACCCAAATTCTGCAGCTTTCTTTGATGGCGAACAAATATATGGGAAATAAATTCATTTATTCATAATTATTAACAATTTCTGAAAGATACACCGATCAACAAAGGACAAGTCATCAAACAAGAGCCTCCTCAACTGGGTAACGGTCTCGTTAAATTTTTTGAATAGCAGTCTGTTTCGTAGTAATCTCCTTACGAAGTAGATCTTTCAGGGCTTCTTTGTAGAACTCAGTAGCGTAAAGGGATGTCTTGTACAGTTTGAATCGGACGAATTTCGGATTTATACGCCATTAGCTCGCAGTATTGCAAAAAATCTAGGTCACATTTTGATTTCTCGAGTTTCAGGGACGTCTTTTCAAGCTTCCTAGCAGTAGCAAGAGTTGCAGCAGGGTAACGGTGTCTCAGCAGTTGTGAAAAGTGATGAATCCCGCGAAGGCGAAGACGGAAAGCAAACAGGAAGACGAAGAACAAGTGTCGTATCATCTCGGGAACAAGTACTATCTGCAGTATGATCCTCAAACATCAATTCAGGAATGCCGAAGACACATGATTGTTTTAAGAGATTTATTCATAGAAACGTTTCGCACATGACTATGTGCATCATCAGTCTGAAAAATGACAAAATAATAACATTAAAAATACTAAAAATACACAGGATTCTTAAAATGACAATTAAAAAACATTAAAAGACTAAAATTAGAGGCAAAGTAAAAAACAACTGCTGTTACACCAACCTTCAGGTACAGAGGAAGAAGATAGAATGACCAAAGAAGGAACTACAACCTCCAAAGACGACTATGCCAGATATAGTTGAGCAGAGGAGCAGCCACCGTTTAACGATGGAACGAGTCTTTTAATATATAATGACTCTAAGGTCGTCAAATAATCTGCATCCTTAGAATATGTATATGGAAAAAGTGCTGTTTCTTGACCTCAATTTTACAATTGATAGCATGATTTTTTATATTTGAATGTTCTGGTCTGCTCAATCTTTGTCCCGTTCTAAAACTCAACCCTAAGTGACTGTAATAACGCATCTGCAACAACCTCTTCGTTGATCCAATATAAGTACCAGGACATCCTGGGCATGTAAACTTATATACCACATTGGACCTCATGAAGGGCTGCAGACGGTCCTTGAAGCCAAACAAAGAGCCAATTTTATGGGATTATTAGATATTTTAAATTAATGCACGGTATTTCAGTTTCAATAATTTGTTTCAATTTATGCGAAAATTTGGAGTTAAAAATATAAGGAATTGAAGCATACATGATTTTTTCGGAACATTAAAAACCGGTGTGGCAGGATGAAAATAATTAGTTAAAAGTTTGTTGATGATTCTAAAAACTAAATCCTTGGGAAATGAATTTTGGTGAAAAAAAGTAGTTAAAAATTCAATATCCTTATGAAATATGGCCCAACTGGACGAGTATCTAAGAGCCTATATTACTAAAGTATAGATGGTATTCAATTTAAAAACATGGTTTGGCAAGCACTATAGAAAATTATTTGCAAGACCTGTATAAGTTTTCTTTCTATAAACGGCAGTAGTAAAAACAGAACTAACTCTCGTGATTAAAACATCTAAGAACGGTAAACAATTATCTTTCTCCAATTCCATAGTAAAATTAATGTTAGGGTGTTGCTGATTAATAAAATCTAAAAAACTGAGTGGCCTGCCACTGATACTTAAAAAGAACAAAAGTATCGTCACATCCCTTCTGTAAAACAATGGTTTAAAAGAAGACGGACAACAATCTAAAAATTTTTGTTCTAAAAATGACATAAAAAATTTGCAAATAAAGGTCCTAAAGGAGAAACCCATAGCAACACCATCTACCTGAGAATACAATTTTTGATTAAAAATAAACATAGAATCTTGCACAGCAAGTTCTAGAAGTTGTTTAAAAAGAGACCTAGTAAAACCATGAAAAGTAAAATTGCCATCTGGGAAAACCTTGTTTAAAACAATCTCTATAGTCTCGTTTAATGGAACATTCGTAAATAAAGACTCAACATCAAAGCTTGACATATACAGGTCACCATCTGGACTAACGAGTTGGTTTTGAAATTCATAACCATTCTTTAAAATAAAATGACTTGAAGTATACTCGTTTAAGGAGAGAAACCAAATATTTCGAAATAGAAAAAGAAGGGCTATATACGCTGCCATAATAGGTCTTATAGGAATTCCATCTTTATGAATTCTGGTAGCCCATACAAAATACTGAAAGAAGAACCGGTTACATACAGCTTTTGGTAGGTTTTATCATCAATAATGTTGTCAGTTTTGAATTTCCTTAAAAACCTGTTAATGCGATCTTCTCGTTTATAAATGTCTAAAAAGTTAGATCACCGTGAGCTACAAACTTAGAAGTGTCCGAGAGTATGTCTTCAATCTTATTGACATAATCATTCTTATTCAATAATACAACTCCTTTGCCCTTGTCTGGCTTGCAGATCACTAGGTCCTCACGTTTCCTAAGTGAAAGCAAAAGTTTCAAATCATCTTTTTAAAAAACGGAGTCCACGTAACCTTTAATTGTGCATAAGTCTTATGTATAAGAGCAGCCATTTTTTGTTGTAAATTACTCAAGTTTTTTTCCATATCCAAATTAACAAGTCTTTGAAACAGCACCTCTAAAGGGAAATAAAATCTGGCATAGTCAGGTAATATAGGTAGGGTAAACAAAAATCAAGCCCGAAAGACAGTAAGAATTCTTCCCTTTTGGACAGTACATAATTGGAAAAATTAAATATACATTGGTTTCTCTGGTCAAACTTCGGAATTACAATACCCAAATTCTGCAGCTTCTTTGATGGCGAACAAATATATGGGAAATAAATTCATTTACATAATTATTAAACAATTTCTGAAAGATACACCGATCAACAAAGGACAAGTCATCAAACAAGAGCCTCCTCAAACTGGTGGGTACGGTCCTCGTTAAATTTCTGAATAGCAATCTGTTTCGTAGTAATCTCCTTACGAAGTAGATCTTTCAGGGCTTCTTTGTAGAACTACAGTAGGCGTAAAGGGATGTCTTGTACAGTTTGAATCGGACGAATTTCGGATATACGCCATTTAGCTCGCAGTATTGCAAAAAAATCTAGGTCACATTTTGATTTCTCGAGTTTCAGGGACGTCTTTTCAAGCTTCCTAGCAGTAGCAAGAGTTGCAGCAGGGTAACGGTGTCTCAGCAGTTGTGAAAAGTGATGAATCCCGCGAAGGCGAAGACGGAAAGCAAACAGGAAGACGAAGAACAAGTGTCGAATCATCTCGGGAACAAGTACTATCTGCAGTATGATCCTCAAACATCAATTCAGGAATGCCGAAGACACATGATTGTTTTTAAGAGATTTATTCATAGAAACGTTTCGCACATGACTATGTGCATCATCAGTCTGAAAAATGACAAAATAATAACATTAAAAATACTAAAAATACACAGGATTCTTAAAATGACAATTAAAAACATTAAAAGACTAAAAGACTTTGCCTCTAATTTTAGTCTTTTAATGTTTTTAATTGTCATTTTAAGAATCCTGTGTATTTTTAGTATTTTTAATGTTATTATTTTGTCATTTTTCAGACTGATGATGCACATAGTCATGTGCGAAACGTTTCTATGAATAAATCTCTTAAAAACAATCATGTGTCTTCGGCATTCCTGAATTGATGTTTGAGGATCATACTGCGATAGTACTGGTTCCCGAGATGATTCGGACACGTTGTTCTTCGTCGTTATCCTGTTTTGCTTTCCGTCTTCGCCTTCGCGGGATTCATCACTTTTCACACTGCTGAGACACCGTTACCCTGCTGCAACTCTTGCTACTGCTAGGAAGCTTGAAAAGACGTCCCTGAAACTCGAGAAATCAAAATGTGACCTAGATTTTTTGCAATACTGCGAGCTAAATGGCGTATATCCGAAATTCGTCCGATTCAAACTGTACAAGACATCCCTTTACGCTACTGAGTTCTACAAAGAAGCCCTGAAAGATCTACTTCGTAAGGAGATTACTACGAAACAGATTGCTATTCAGAAATTTAACGAGACCGTTACCCAGTTGAGGAGGCTCTTGTTTGATGACTTGTCCTTTGTTGATCGGTGTATCTTTCAGAAATTGTTTAATAATTATGTAAATGAATTTATTTCCCATATATTTGTTCGCCATCAAAGAAAGCTGCAGAATTTGGGTATTGTAATTCCGAAGTTTGACCAGAGAAACCAATGTATACTTTAATTTTTCCAATTATGTACTGTACAAAAGGGAAGAATTCTTACTGTCTTTCGGGCTTGATTTTTGTTTACCCTCCTATAGACCTGACTATGCCAGATTTTATTTCCCTTTAGAGGTGCTGTTTCAAAGACTTGTTAATTTGGATATGGAAAAAAAACTTGAGTAATTTACAACAAAAAAATGGCTGCTCTTTATACATAAGACTTATGCACAATTAAAGGTTACGTGGACTCCGTTTTTTAAAAAAGATGATTTGAAACTTTTGCTTTCACTTAGGAAACGTGAGGACCTAGTGATCTGCAAGCCAGACAAGGTGGGCAAAGGAGTTGTATTATTGAATAAGAATAAGAAGATTATGTCAATAAGATTGAAGACATACTCTCGGACACTTCTAAGTTTGTAGCTCACGGTGATCTAACTTTTTAGACATTTATAAACGAGAAGATCGCATTAACAGGTTTTAAGGAAATTCAAAACTGACAACATTATTGATGATAAAAACCTACCAAAAGCTGTATGTAACCGGTTCTTCTTTCAGTATTTGTTAGGGCTACCAAAAATTCATAAAGATGGAATTCCTATAAGACCTATTATGGCAGCGGTATAATAGCCCTTCTTTTTCTATTCGAAATATTTGGTTTCTCTCCTTAACGAGTATACTTCAAGTCATTTTATTTTAAAGAATGGTTATGAATTTCAAAACCAAATCATTAGTCAGGATGGTGACCTGTATATGTCAAGCTTTGATGTTGAAGTCTTTATTACGAACTGTTCCATTAAACGAGACTATAGAGATTGTTTTAAACAAGGTTTTCCCAGATGGCAATTTTACTTTTCATGGTTTTACTAGGTCTCTTTTAAACAACTTCTAGAACTTGCTGTGCAAGATTCTATGTTTATTTTTAATCAAAAATTGTATTCTCAGGTAGATGGTGTTACTATGGGTTCTCCTTTAGGACCTTCATTTGCAAATTTTTTTATGTCATTTTTAGAACAAAAATTTTTAGATTGTTGTCCGTCTTCTTTTAAACCATTGTTTTACAGAAGGTATGTAGACGATACCTTTGTTCTTTTTAAGTATCAGTGGCAGGCCACTCAGTTTTTAGATTTTTATTAATCAGCAACACCCTAACATTAATTTTACTATGGAATTGGAGAAAGATAATTGTTTACCGTTCTTAGATGTTTTTAATCACGAGGAGTTAGTTCTGTTTTTACTACTGCCGTTTATAGAAAGAAAACTTATACAGGTCTTGCAAATAATCTATAGTGCTTGCCAAACCAGTTTTAAATTGAATACCATCTATACTTTAGTATATAGGGCTCTTAGATACTCGTCCAGTGGGCCATATTTCATAAGGAGATTGAATTTTTAACTATTTTTTCTTTTTTTCACCAAAATTCATTTCCCAAGGATTTAGTTTTTAGAATCATCAACAAACTTTTAACTAATTATTTTCATCCTGCCACACCGGTTTTTAATGTTCCGAAAAAATCATGTATGCTTCAATTCCTTATATTTTTAACTCCAAATTTCGCATAAATTGAAACAAATTATTGAAACTGAAATACCGTGCATTAATTTGAAATTAATATCTAATAATCCCAGTAAAATTGGCTCTTTGTTTGGCTTCAAGGACCGTCTGCAGCCCTTCATGAGGTCCAATGTGGTATATAAGTTTACATGCCCAGGATGTCCTGGTACTTATATTGGATCAACGAAGAGGTTGTTGCAGATGCGTTATTACAGTCACTTAGGGTTGAGTTTTAGAACGGGACAAAAGATTGAGCAGACCAGAACATTCAAATATAAAAAAAATCATGCTATCAATTGTAAAATTGAGGTCAAGAAACAGCACTTTTCCATATTAGCATATTCTAAGGATGCAGATTATTTGACGACCTTAGAGTCATTATATATTAAAAGACTCGTTCCATCGTTAAACGGTGGCTGCTACTCTGCTACACTATATCTGGCATAGTCGTCTTTGGAGGGGTTGTATTTTCCATTCTTTTGGTCATTCTATTCTTCTTCCTCTGTACCTGAAGGTTGGTGGTTAACAGCAGTTGTTTTTACTTGCCTCTAATTTTAGTCTTTTAAATGTTTTTAATTGTCATTGTTTTAAGAAGGCATCCTGGTATTTTTAGGTATTTTTAAGTGTTAGTTATTTTGTTCATTTTTCAGGAACTTGATGATGCACATAAGTCAGATTGCGAAACGTTTCTATGAAAAATAAACTCTTAAAAACAATCATGTGTCTTCGGCATTCCTGAATTGATGTTTGAGGATCATACTGCAGATAGTACTTGTTCCCGAGATGATACGACACTTGTTCTTCGTCTTCCTGTTTGCTTTCCGTCTTCGCCTTCGCGGGATCATCACTTTTCACAACTGCTGAGACACCGTTAACCCTGCTGCAACTCTTGCTACTGCTAGGAAGCTTGAAAAGACGTCCCTGAAAACTCGAGAAATCAAAATGTGACCTAGATTTTTTGCAATACTGCGAGCTAAATGGCGTATATCCGAAATTCGTCCGATTCAAACTGTACAAGACATCCCTTTACGCTACTGAGTTCTACAAGAAGCCCTGAAAGATCTACTTCGTAAGGAGATTACTACGAAACAGACTGCTATTCAGAAATTTAACGAGACCGTTACCCAGTTGAGGAGGCTCTTGTTTGATGACTTGTCCTTTGTTTGATCGGTGTATCTTCAGAAATTGTTTAATAATTATGTAAATGAAATTTATTTTTTCCCATATATTTGTTCGCCATCAAAGAAAGCTGCAGAATTTGGGTATTGTAATTCCGAAGTTTTGACCAGAGAAACCAATGTATATTTAATTTTTCCAATTATGTACTGTCCAAAAGGGAAGAATTCTTACTGTCTTTCGGGCTTGATTTTGTTTACCCTCCTATAGACCTGACTATGCCAGATTTATTCTTTAGAGGAGGTGCTGTTTCAAAGACTTGTTAATTTGGATATGGAAAAAAACTTGAGTAATTTACAACAACAAAAAAAATGGCTGCTCTTATACATAAGACTTATGCACAATTAAAGGTTACGTGGACTCCGTTTTTTAAAAAAGATGATTTGAAACTTTTGCTTTCACTTAGGAAAACGTGAGGACCTAGTGATCTGCAAGCCAGACAAGGGCAAAGGATTTGTATTATTGAATAAGAAGATTATGTCAATAAGATTGAAGACATACTCTCGGACACTTCTAGTTGTAGCTCACGGTGATCCTAACTTTTTAGACATTTATAAACGAGAAGATCGCATTAACAGGTTTTTAAGGAAATTCAAAACTGACAACATTATTGATGATAAAACCTACCAAAAGCTGTATGTAACCGGTTCTTCTTTCAGTATTTTGTATGGCTACCAAAAATTCATAAAGATGGGAATTCCTATAAGACCTATTATGGCAGCGTATAATAGCCCTTCTTTTTCTATTTCGAAATATTTGGTTTCTCTCCTTAACGAGTATACTTCAAGTCATTGTTTTATTTTAAAGAATGGTTATGAATTTCAAAACCAAATCATTAGTCCCAGGATGGTGACCTGTATATGTCAAGCTTTGATGTTGAGTCTTTATTTACGAATGTTCCATTAAACGAGACTATAGAGATTGTTTTAAACAAGGTTTTCCCAGATGGCAATTTTACTTTTCATTGGTTTTACTAGGTCTCTTTTTTAAACAACTTCTAGAACTTGCTGTGCAAGATTCTATGTTTATTTTTAATCAAAAATTGTATTCTAAGTAGATGGTGTTGCTATGGGTTCTCCTTTAGGACCTTTATTGCAAATTTTTTTATGTCATTTTTAGAACAAAAATTTTTAGATTGTTGTCCGTCTTCTTTTAAACCATTGTTTTACAGAAGGTATGTAGACGATACCTTTGTTCTTTTTAAGTATCAGTGGCAGGCCACTCAGTTTTTAGATTTTATTAATCAGCAAAACAACCCCTAACATTAATTTTACTATGGAATTGGAGAAAGATAATTGTTTACCGTTCTTAGATGTTTTAATCACGAGATGTTGAGTTCTGTTTTTACTACTGCCGTTTATAGAAAGAAAACTTATACAGGTCTTGCAAATAATTTCTATAGTGCTTGCCAAACCAGTTTTAAATGAATACCATCTATACTTTAGTATATAGGGCTCTTAGATACTCGTCCAGTTGGGCCATATTTCATAAGGAGATTGAATTTTTAACTACTTTTTTCACCAAAATTCATTTCCCAAGGATTTAGTTTTTAGAATCATCAACAAACTTTTAACTAATTATTTTCATCCTGCCACACCGGTTTTTAATGTTCCGAAAAAAATCATGTATGCTTCAATTCCTTATATTTTTAACTCCAAATTTTCGCATAAATTGAAACAAATTATTGAAACTGAAATACCGTGCAAATTAATTTAAAATTAATATCTAATAATCCCAGTAAAATTGGCTCTTTGTTTTGGCTTCAAGGACCGTCTGCAGCCCTTCATGAGGTCCAATGTGGTAATATAAGTTTACATGCCCAGGATGTCCTGGTACTTATATTGGATCAACGAAGAGGTTGTTGCAGATGCGTTATTACAGTCACTTAGGGTTGAGTTTTAGAACGGGACAAAGATTGAGCAGACCAGAACATTCAAATATAAAAATCATGCTATCAAAATTGTAAAATTGAGGTCAAGAAACAGCACTTTTCCATATAGCATATTCTAAGGATGCAGATTATTTGACGACCTTAGAGTCATTATATATTAAAAGACTCGTTCCATCGTTTTAAACGGTGGCTGCTCCTCTGCTACACTATATCTGGCATAGTCGTCTTTGGAGGTTGTAGTTTCCTTCTTCGGATCATCTCATCTTCTTCCTCTGTACCTGAAGGTTGGCGTAACAGCAGTTGTTTTTACTTTGCCTCTAATTTTAGTCTTTTAATGTTTTTAATTGTCATTTTAAGAATCCTGTGTATTTTTTAGTATTTTTAATGTTTTATTATTTTGTCATTTTTCAGACTGATGATGCACATAGTCCATGTGCGAAACGTTTCTATGAATAAATCTCTTAAAAACAATCATGTGTCTTCGGCATTCCTGAATTGATGTTTGAGGATCATACTGCAGATAGTATATATATATATATATATATATATATATATATTATATATATATATATATATATATATGTGTGTGTGTGTGTATATATATATATAATATATATATATATATATATATATATATATATATATATATATATATATATATATATATATATACTAAACATCTCCTTCCATTTCCTCTCTCTGTATATGATACAAATTCCATCATTTTATTTAACCTATTTATTCATTTATTCTCTTCGTTTTACAGTTGACAAGTTTATCATTCATATCCCCTCCGGCCTTCAAACCACGAATTAATAATAATATACCTGCTAACCTTTCACGTTTTCAGTCGTATTAAATCATATATATTTACTCGCTGATTTCCATGACAGTGATGTATTATTATTGTTATTACTATTATTATATTATTATTATTATCACTTAATCTGGGATTAAGGCTACAAACTACTTTGTTGTTGTTCTTGCTGTTGTTCTTTTTGGGGGTAGGAAAGGCCTATGAAAGCCTGGAAAAGGTCTGAAAAAGATGCTTCGCGTTGAGTTAAAGATACAGAAATCTTAGGATAGGATATTTATGATTTATTTATTAGAAGGAAAATGTAAAAATGTAAAAATTAGTTAAAGATACAGGAATCTTAGAATAGGATATCTGTGATTTATTTATTAGAATGAAAATGTCAAAAATTATCTAAAGATACAGGAATCTTATGAATAGGATATCTACGATTTATTTATTAGAATGAAAATGTAAAAAATGATTTAAAGATACAGGAATCTTAGGATAGGATATCTGTGATTTATTTATTAGAATGAAAATGTAAAAAATGATTTAAAGATACAGGAATCTTAGGGTAGGATATCTGTGATTTATTTATTAGAATGAAAATGTAAAAAATGATTTAAAGATACAGGAATCTTAGGGTAGGATATCTGTGATTTATTTATTAGAATGAAAATGTAAAAAATGATTTAAAGATACAGGAATCTTAGGATAGGATATCTGTGATTTATTTATTAGAATGAAAATGTAAAAAATGATTTAAAGATACAGGAATCTTAGGGTAGGATATCTGTGATTTATTTATTAGAATGAAAATGTAAAAAATAATTTAAAGATACAGGAATCTTAGGATAGGATATCTGTGGATTTATTTATTAGAATGAAAATGTAATGATTTAAAGATACAGGAATCTTAGGGTAGGAGATCTGTGATTTATTTATTAGAAAGAAAATGTAAAATATGATTTAAAGATACAGGAATCTTAGGATAGGATATCTGTGATTTATTTATTAGAATGAAAATGTAAAAAATGATTTAAAGATACAGGAATCTTAGGGTAGGATATCTGTGATTTATTTATTAAAATGAAAATGTAAAAAATTAAATGATGTGCATGTTAACCAGTAAAGAACAATTATTTCTGATAAAATATAGCATATTTATTTTAATTTTCGTTGGTGAAACGAAGCGCTATTTGACCATAGATTTTAGCAGGCAGCCCGAGTAACCTGGAGGTCGGATGATGCCTTTTTGTTATTATTATTATTATTATTATTATTATTATTATTATTAATCATCTCTCTCTTGTTATTTCAGAGCTCCATCGAAAGGTATCAGCCATAACAGGTCAGTAAATCGCTGAGAATCAAATCGTCCGAATAAATAAACCAAATATTTTGAGAAATTTTTTGTGCCACAAAAAACTGTAGGTGGGATTTCTCGGTATGAAGTTTTAATTAACCTCTCTTTCTTTTCCCTTTTTTTATTAACTCTTCCCATTCCACAGAGCTTCAGAAGAGGATGACGTCGATGGAAGGTGAGTGAATGTTTTTTGTTCAGTGTCAAATAGTATTATCATTATTAATAAAAATTTATGTCTCATTTCTTGAATATATTTCTCATGCGATAATTATGTATACTGATTAATGTCGTCTTATGTGGCTGCCCTAAGTAAAGAACATTTGTGTAAATCATATATATTGGAGTAAATCATGCTTGCGCTGATATCTTATGTTTTTATGTCGTCTCAAAAGGTTTCTCGTTTCATATGCTGAAACGTACATGTATCTAGAGCACATATACGGTAAGATATGCTATGTCCTGTCCACCTAAGACATACACGCACACACACGCACGCACACACACACACACACACACACACACACACACACATATATATATATATATATATATATATATATATATAATATATATATATATATATATGATCAAAATTCTTCTGTTTAAACACGATAAGTCTCAATTATAGGCCCATTAAAACACTCTGTTTTCAAGCTAAGAAATACTATATTTCGCAGGACTAACGTTCACCCTTACATCCAGCCAATAAAAAAGCCACCACAACATACAAAACATGCACACATACACATGTATGCATACATATTTAATGCATATACATACATACATACATACATACATACATACATATACATACATATATATATATATATATATATATATATATATATATATATATATATATATATATATATATATATATAGTTATTTATTCAACTTGAAAGTGTCACAGTATCAACATCAATCATTCGCTCGACTGCCCTGTTACATAATTGCACTTGGCGCTGAAAAACCTACGTAGACAGGTCAAAGTGCATGGCCTTACCCCCTAAAGGTCATGACCAATCAACCTGTTCAGTGCAAAAGACATGATTAAGAGCAGGAAATGACACGACGACATAACATCTAATTGCATTGGATGGCCAAATCCACGACGCTTTTCTCTAACGTGGGATGCCTGGTAGATTTCAGTGCAAAAGAATATGATATATATATATATATATATATAATATATATATATATATATATATATATATATATATATATATATATATATATACATCAATAGTTAGGAGAGGACTGAAGAAAGTCAGATAGAAGAGAAGAGAATATAAACGAAGGGACAGTAAAACGAACGAAAGGGGGTTGCAGCTAGGGGCCTGAGGAATCCCGCAAAGAACCTTGAGCACAGCCTACAGTATGCAACGTAACGCTCACTGACGGCGCTAACCCCTCACTCTCTTCTAAGGGGATTCATCCATATATTTCACTAATTACTCAATCGTTCGATCGCTTATTCTTCAGTTTATCACGTTTATTTTTGATAAAGTCGGTCACGTAGTATCTGATAAAGACACAATATTTTTATTTTTAACAAATTCTTTTGTCTTTTTCTCCTCTTAACATATTCTTTCGTCTACTTCTAAATTTCTACTTTACTTCCTTTTCAATCATTCATGCATCGTCACTTATCTCGTTTATTTGCATAATCCATCATTCTCATTAAAATGCTCCTGGATTTTGACAAAGGAACGTTGAGGAATTCTCATTTATTCATCGTCTCATTCCTTCCTGTTTTATTCATCTATTTATTTATTTACTTATTTATTTATTTATTTACTTATTTATTTATTTATTTATTCATTTATTCATTTATTCATCAGAACAGCTCGCGGAACTCAAAGACTACGCCAGGAGAGAAGAGGTCGAGTCGTTCTTCAACAAGACTGAGACAGGTATATAAGGAAATTATGCTTTCGCGTCTAGATAATAATTCTGCTTTTCTGGCAGTTACCCGTTGAGGGCGGTATCTAGTGTGCGTGTATGTGTGTGTGTGTGTGTGTGTGAGTGTTATAATATAGTATATATATATAAATATATATATATATATATAATTATATATATATATAGATATATATATATATATAGATGCATTTAATAAATATATATAATATATAAATATAGTATATATATAATATATATATATATAATTAAATATATATATAGATATATATATAAATATATATAGTATCTATTATATATATATATATATATATATATATATATAAAATATTATATATTTAATATATATATTATACATATATATATATATTAATATATCTATATATAATAAATATATTTATAATACATATATAAAATATCTTATATTAATATCATTATTTAGATATAGATATATATATAAATAATATTATATAGAGTAATATATATATATATATATTATATAGATAATATTATATATATTAGATATCTATATAGATTATATATACATAAGATATATATATAGATATATATATATATTATATAATATATAAATATATATTCTATAATATTCATTAATACATATATATATAATATATTATTATATAATATATATATATGATATTATATATTGCTACTTTCAAAATGCATGTTTTCCCCTCTTTGAAAATGTCATGTTAGGATTGTGCAACATTTTTTTCAGATTCCTAGATAGCTTAGAATAGGATGTTTTAAAATGTGTGTTCAGATTTCGCATTAACGTCTTGTAAAAGAATATATATATAACGTAAAGAGAGAGATCCTTGTCTTTTAAAAGCTGCAAATGTTTTAACTTTTATGTCAGCACTTAAGATTAGAGTCTGCAAGATCCGTTTGCTTCCCTGCTCTGTCAGCGCGTTTGATAGCGAGCTCGTTGTCATCAAAAACATGTCAATCTTAATTAATCGTTTACCCTCCGTTTCAATCGGGTACGTATCTGTTGAGCAGCTTGTATGGTACGTGTATATCTTTGTCAAGTCCCACGTGGATGGTTGCACATTATGTGTGTAAGATTGCGTCAGATTTCAGAAAACTTTCTGGAAGCTTTCGTACCCAGAACGTATTTGTCATCTGCCTAGCCCAATTTCTGCAAGGAAGAGTTTTCATTCGATCTTAAGACCTCGAGGCAGTTAGATCTCCCTCTCTCTCTCTCGCTCTCTCTCTCTCTCACTTGACATCGAGATTAGATTAACGTAACGTAAATTTGGTCACTCATAACTTGTGAGAATTCTATATTTGATATTTCTTAGAATTTATTAGTTTATTTAATTTCTTTTGTGGAATCTGAAACAAACATTCGTAACGGTCGCCTGGTTTTTTTTGTGAAAGTGTAATATACAAGAGAAAGAAAGAAGTTGGTATACCAAAAAAGGTAGTGTGTTATATTTTTATTAGTTGCAACTAATAATGGATAGGGAGTGTGTTTAACTAATAACGGATAGGAATTGTGTTTAACTAATAATTGATAGGAACTGTTTGTCTGTTCACGAAGGTTTGGTAAAAACTGTTGGTTAAAGTGCTTGAATGAAAAAGATTTACATTTTACACATTGCTGATATTTTTTGTGTTTGTGTCTGTTCCATTGTTTGTGCACTTATTCATTTTCTTATTGAAGTGTGTCTTTTTGTTTTATATTTTCATTTACATTCACCATTTAATTGACTTAGTTATTTTCATTGCTTTATCATTGCACATTTAATTAAATTTAACACTTGTGAATTAATTTCAAATTTTCAATTATTGCCTAACACTTTTGAATTTTGATTGAATTAATTTTCTTGAATTTGTGATAAATTAATTTTGATTTAATTTTACTTAATTGATCAAGAATTAATTAAACTTTACTTTGTTTTCAAGTAACAGTAATTTTCCCTGATATTGTGATTTCACTTATAAATTTTGAATTTAATAATAAAATTTTTGTATTTAAAAATTTTTATAAGTGTTTTCTTTATCTTACACAGTATAAGTATATATAATTATGATTATATTTATGTTAGGTAGAAACATAGAGTGGTAATTGATTTGCTTTCCTTCAATTTAATTGAAGTGACTTAGAACCAGGGAAGTACTATAGACTTCTGAAATCAGGGGAAATACTTAGAGTTTTTGAAAGTTGTTGATGGAGGGTGATGCCCTTTTGATTAATTAATTTACTTACAAGATTACCCTCACACTTGTTTTGATGACTTAGTCTGATTTTCTGCAATACTGGTAAGTGTTAAGGGATCACTGTTGCCTTTAGTGTATTCAGTCGTTTAAACGTGTTATGAGGGTTCAGGTGTCTGGCTTTTGTGAGGTAATAATTGATAAATGATAACCAGATACTTGGCACTTCGTAACAATATATATATGCATACATATATATATATATATATATATATATATATATATATAGATATATATCATATATATACATACATACTATTATACATATCGTAGTTATATATACATAAGTATATATATATATATTATATATATATATATATATATATATATATATATATATACATATATATATATATATATATATATATATATATATATATACATATATATATGTGTGTATATTATATAATATATATATGTATATATTTATATATATATATATATATATATATATATATTATACATATGAATCTATCATATATATATATATAGATATATCCATATATATATATATATATATATATATACAAATATTATATATATATATATACCACTATTACTATATATAAATATTTATATATATATTATACTATAATATTATAATATATATATATATGTATATATATTGTAAATATGCATAAAAACACAACATACATATATAGTTTAATGGACACCCACATCCTCTAATCATAAAACCCTTGACATCCCATTCCCCTGCTGCATACAATAAGCTCTGAATATTACTCTCAGTTACGTACATAGCTATACAATACCAAAAGCTACCCTCACCATTCAAATCTGTCTTGCAGAGCTACGCAAAATAGGCGACGCTCTCCATAAGTGTTCGACGGTGGACCAGGTGTCAGAATTTCGCGACATCATGCAAGCGGTAAGAATCATTTGTACTTTTGTTCAATACAATATACAGACAGTATTGTAATGTAGCATGAGGTAATTTTCCAAGTTCCATATATTAACGGCTCACCTGAACAGTTTAAATACATAATCAGGACAGCTGAGAATAATGGGAGTCTGATTTTGGCAATAATTTTTGGTTGATCAAATATAGCTAATTTGTAATTATAAATAGTTTAAATTCATTACAGGTCAATGAAGAAATATAACTGCCAGTTAATCATATATCTATATATATATATATATATATATATATATATATATATATATATATCAAATACACTGAATATATTTCTGGACAATGAGGAATAATGGGAGCCTGATTTTGGCGATCATTTTTGGTTGATCAAATATACCTAATTTGTAATTTGAAATGGTTTAAATACATTACAGGTCAATGAAGAAATATAACTGCCAGTTAATCAAATATATAACTAATTTATATTAAATATACTTAATATATTTCTGGAGAATGAGGAATAATGGGAACCTGATTTTGGAAGTAATTTTTGGCTGATCAAACACCTAATTTATGATTAGAAATTGTCTGGATACATTACAGGTCAATGAAGAAATATAACTAATTTATATTAAATACACTGATTATATTTCTGGATAAAGATGAATAATGAGAGTTAGGTTTTGAAAATGATGTTCAGCTAACCAAATATCTAATTTATGATTAGAAATAGTTTGAATATATCTCAGGACAATGAGGAATAATAATTTAATTTAAATTGAATTTGCAGTTGATTAAATACCTAACTTATGATAACAATTCAAGTAAAAAATAACGAGAATTTAAAATTAATTTCTAGTCAATCCAAAAGCTGATTTATGCTAGACAGACAGACTAATATACTGATATTATCCCCACCAGACGAATGCAAGGAAGATACCCACGAATGCAGTGAGTTTGCTCTGTGCAACGACAAACTGATGAAGTACCACTGTACCTGTTTACCTGGATATTACGGAGACGGTTTCACCTGTCAAGGTAATGACTGCTAATTTGTGACGTTGCAAAGAACCTCCAGTAATGTTTACAAACGCCTAAATGAGGTACAGAAGCCTGATGGTCAGCTCATTCTGTCATCATCATCATCATCATCATCATTATTATTATTATTATTATTATTATTATTATTATTATTATTATTATTATCTTTTTTTTTTTTTTTTTTTTTTTGCTCTATCACAGTCCTCCAATTTGACTGGGTGGTATTTATAGTGTGGGGTTCCGGGTTGCATCCTGCCTCCTTAGGAGTCCATCACTTTTCTTACTATGTGTGCCGTTTTCTAGATCACACTTCTTCTGCATGAGTCCTGGAGCTACTTCAGCCTCTAGTTTTTCTAGATTCCTTTTCAGGGATCTTGGGATCGTGCCTAGTGCTCCTATGATTATGGGTACGATTTCCACTGGCATATCCCATATCCTTCTTATTTCTATTTTCAGATCTTGATACTTATCCATTTTTTCCCTCTCTTTCTCTTCAACTCTGGTGTCCCATGGTATTGCGACATCAATGAGTGATACTTTCTTCTTGACTTTGTCAATCAACGTCACGTCTGGTCTGTTTGCAGTATCACCCTATCCGTTCTGGATACCATAGTCCAGAGGATCTTTGCCTGATCGTTTTCTATCACTCCTTCAGGTTGGTGCTCGTACCACTTATTACTGCAAGGTAGCTGATGTTTCTTGCACAGGCTCCAGTGGAGGGCTTTTGCCACTGAGTCATGCCTCTTTTTGTACTGGTTCTGTGCAAGTGCCGGGCATTCGCTTGCTATGTGGTTTATGGTTTCATTTTTCGTATTGCACTTCCTACATATGGGAGAGATGTTATTTCCGTCTATCGTTCTTTGAACATATTTGGTTTTTAGGGCCTGATCTTGTGCCGCTGTTATCATTCCTTCAGTTTCCTTCTTTAGCTCTCCCCTCTGTAGCCATTGCCATGTGTCATCGCTGGCTAGTTCTTTAGTCTGACTCATGTATTGTCCGTGCATTGGTTTGTTGTGCCAGTCCTCTGTTCTGTCTGTCATTCTCCTGTCTCTGTATATTTCTGGGTCTTCGTCTACTTTTATTAGTCCTTCTTCCCATGCACTCTTTAGCCATTCATCTTCACTGGTTTTCAGATATTGCCCCAGTGCTCTGTTCTCGATGTTGATGCAGTCCTCTATACTTAGTAGTCCTCTCCCTCCTTCCTTTCGTGTTATGTTTAGTCCCTGTCCGTATTGTCTTGGTGTAGTCCTCTTTGTGTATTGTATATGTTTCCTGGTTTTCTGATCTATGGTGCGGAGTTCTGCCTTCGTCCATTCCACTATTCCTGTGCTGTATCTGATTACTGGCACTGCCCATGTGTTTATGGCTTTTATCATATTTCCGGCGTTTAGTTTTGACTTTAGTATCGCCTTGAGTCTTTCCTGATTGTGTTCTTCATCTCTTCGTGTTTTATATCCCCTCCTTCCATTATTCCCAGGTATTTGTAGCCTGTTTCATCTATGTGTTTGATGTTGCTCCCATCTGGTAGCTTTATCCCTTCAGTTCTCGTTACTTTGCCTTTTTGTATGTTGACTAAGGCGCATTTTTCTATTCCAAACTCCATCCTGATGTCCCCAGATACAAACCTTACAGTCTGGATTAGGGTATCTATTTCCTTGATGCTCTTACCATACAGCTTGATGTCGTCTATGAACATCAGATGGTTGATTCTGTTGCCTCTTTTCTTGAGTTGGTACCCGGCATCCATCTTCTGTAGTACTTTTGTCATGGGAATCATGGCTACTACGAAGAGTAGTGGGGACAGTGAGTCGCCCTGGAAGATCCCTCTCCTGATATTAACCTCTTGCTAGTCTTATTCCAGAGCTTGTAAGTATTGTATTCCAGTTGCGCATTGTATTTTGAGGAAGCTGATGGTGTTTTCTCTGCCCCATATATTTTCAGGCATTCTATTAGCCATGTGTGTGGTATCATGTCGAAGGCTTTCTTATAGTCTATCCATGCCATGCTTAGGTTGGTTTTCCTTCTCCTACTGTTCTTCATTACCATTTTGTCTATCAGGAGCTGGTCTTTTGTGCCCCTACACTTCCTTCTGCAGCCTTTCTGTTGGTGGGGGATGGTGTTTGTCACCTCTAGGTAGTTGTATAGCCTTTCACTGATGATACCTGTCAGTAACTTCCACATTATTGGTAGGCAGGTGATAGGCCTGTAGTTACGGGCTTATATTGCCCTTACTCTTGTCTTTTGTACTAAGGATGTTCTTCCTGTGGTCATCCATTTGGGTGCATGGTGATTTGAGATACAATACTGGAGTTGTTCTGCTATTATTATTATTATTATTATTATTATTATTGTTATTATTATTATTATTATTATCATCGTCATTTGCTGGAAGAAGATCTTCACTAATACAGGTTTTATTGAAAACAATGGCTGCTTCAGCCGCGTTTATTTTGTAAAGAAATTTTTCTCTATTCTTCTTATTACTGACTTTTCTTCTGTACTCAACCTGGCTTATTAAAACGCCAAATGTGGGATTCATGAAAAAAAAACGTAGTATTTGTCAAACTGAATGTATTATACAAAATGCAGTGCAAACTGCATTTTGTATAATATATTCAATTTTGATAAATACCATGTTTTTGACATGAATCCCTCATTTTGGCAAATAAACGCGGCTGGAATAGCCATTATTTTCCATAAAACCTAATTAATAATAATAATAATAAGAATAATAATAATAATAATAATAATAAATAATAATAATAATAATAATAATAATGAATAAATTATTATTTATATTTTATATTATTATTATCATATATATTATGAATATATATATATTAGATATATATAAATATTATATAGATATATTTTTTTTTTTTTTTTATTTTTTTTTTTGCTTTATCACAGTCCTCCAATTCGACTGGGTGGCATTTATAGTGTGGGGTTCCGGGTTGCATCCTGCCTCCTTAGGAGTCCATCACTTTTCTTACTATGTGCGCCGTTTCTAGGATCACACTCTTCTGCATGAGTCCTGGAACTACTTCAGCCTCTAGTTTTTCCAGATTCTTTTTCAGGGATCTTGGAATCGTGCCTAGTGTTCTTATGATTATGGGTACAATTTCCACTGGCATATCCCATATCCTTCTTATTTCTATTTTCAGGTCTTGATACTTATCCATTTTTTCCTTTTCCTTCTCTTCAACTCTAGTGTCCCATGGTATTGCGACATCAATGAGTGATACTTTCTTCTTGATTTTGTCAATCAACGTCACGTCTGGTCTGTTTGCACGTATCACCCTATCTGTTCTGATACCATAGTCCCAGAGGATCTTTGCCTGATCGTTTTCTATCACTCCTTCAGGTTGGTGCTCATACCACTTATTACTGCAAGGTAGCTGATGTTTCTTCTACAGGCTCCAGTGGAGAGCTTTTGCTACTGAATCATGCCTCTTTTTGTACTGGTTCTGTGCAAGTGCCGGACATTCGCTTGCCATGTGGTTTATGGTTTCATTTTTCGTATTGCACTTCCTACATATGGGAGATATGTTATTTTCATCTATCGTTCTTTGGATATATCTGGTTCTTAGGGCCTGATCTTGTGCCGCTGTTATCATTCCTTCAGTTTCCTTCTTGAGCTCTCCCCTCTATAACCATTGCCATGTGTCTTCGCTGGCCAGTTCTTCAGTCTGTCTCATGTATTGTCCGTGGATTGGTTTGTTGTGCCATTCCTCTGTTCTGTTTGTCATTATTATTATTATTATTATTATTATTATTATTATTATTATTATTATTATTAAGTCCCTCCTTCGCTCTTTGCAGATGTGAATGAATGTGCAGAGGGCAACTTCGCCTGCAACAGAAACGAAATTTGCGTCAACACCCAAGGTAGCTACCAGTGCATATGTCGAGACGGTTTCATGAGGATCAGAAATTCGTGTCAAGGTAAACCAACCACATATACGCAAACATAAATAGCGTAGCGATAAAGTAAATAAGTGACCATTCCTCCATTCAAAATCATGGCTTCTTTAATAGGAATGGAGTGGAATATGACATTTAGGACAGAGGCCTGAGTTGTGACTGGAATAGGGATGGAGAGGAATATGAAATTTGGGCCAGAGGCCTAAGCGCTCTGACCTACCACGAGGTCATTCAGCGCTGAAATGGAAATTGAGAACAAAACAGGTTTGAAAGGTGTAACAGGAGGAAAACCTCGTAATTGCAATATAAAATAATTGTTAGAAGAGGTTGGAAAGTAAGATGGAAGTGAATATGACTTTAAAATATTTATTCAGCCAATTAAAGTGTAGTTTCATTCCGCCAAAATTTTTCGAATAATGATGGAAAACGTAAAATTTAATCCTACTTTCTTAGTTTGTGCCGCTAAATTTATCTTATTTCTTATAATATTTTCAAACACTTCGTACGTTAATGAATGAAGTTTTATGAAGGTCGAAATAATTATGAAAAACGTAAAATTTTATCTTACTTTCTTAGTTTGTGAAAGTATTGACATATCGCTGCTAAATTTATCTTATTTCTTGCAATATATTTAAACACTTCGTACGTTAATGAATTACATTTCTTATGAGGGTCGAAATACCCTTTATTGAACCGCGAATATTCCCATTTCCTTCCACATATATAAAAAATATTTACGTTTATCTTAACGATTCCCTATGCCCCAACAAAGCCCCGAGAGTAAACCTAGAAATCACTTTAATTTTCTCTAACTTTCTCCTCCATTTCCAGACATGACCTGCACGAGTCCCTCTCTATTTCTACCCACGCTGGGCTGCATCACCCCGGTCTTCACCAGAATGATCTGGGAGCAGGCTAGGGGCATCTGCGAGGCCATGGGCAAGAGGCTCCTTCAGGACATTTCGGAAGGCGACCTCGAGACGCTAGGGCGCTACTTCGGGCCTCTGATGGAAGACAGTAAGTCTAGGAGGTTCTTGTGGCTGGAAGTCTTGGTCTTGTACAGTAAGTCTAGTTCTTGTAGACTTAAAGTCTAAGGTCTTGTATACTTAAAGTCTAAGGTCTTGTGACTCAAGTCTAGGTCTTGTATAATACTTAAATTCTAGGCCTTATGACAGTAAGTCTGTGTCTTGTGGTAGACTAAATCTTGTGACAGTAGGTCTATGACTAGTACCAGTAAGTGTAGGTCTTGTGAGGTAAGTCTAAGTTTTGTGACTTCAAGTCTAAATCTTGTGACAGTATGTCTTGTGATTGTAAGTCTAAGTCTTGTGACTGTAAGTCTAGGTCTTGTGATATCAAGTCTATGTCTTATGGCAGTAAGTAAGCCCAAATCTTGTGACCGTAAGTCAAATCTTGTGACAGTAAGTCCAGGCTTTTTGACAACAAGTCTAAATCTTGTGACAACAAGTCTAAATCTTGTGACAACAAGTCTAAATCTTGTGACAGTATGTCTAAATCTTGTAATTGTAAGTCTAGGTCTTGTGACAACAAGTCAAAATCTTGTGACAGTATGTCTAAATCTTGTGAGTGTAAGTCTATGTCTTGTGACATTCAGTCTAGGACTTGTGACAGTAAGTCTAAATCTTGTGATAGTAAATCTAAGTCTTGTAGACTTCTTCTGACATTCAGTCTAAGTCTTGTAAATGTAAGTCTATGTCTTGTGATATTCAGTAGGTATTGTGACAATAAGTCTAAATCTTGTGACAGTATATCAAAGGTCTTGATAGTAAACCTAGGTATTGTGACAGTAAGTTTAAGTATAATAATTAAAATTTTTCGATACCTGCTTCCCTAAATTATCATAAATGTTTACCTTTTCAAACGTAAATTCAAGTGTTAAAATCATCCCACTCAGCCACCAAGAGATACTGGCTAAGTGGATGAAGTCACTGACACCCACGTGGTTAGAATTTGCCGCGGGTATATCAAATACACTACCGAACAACTGACCAATTCATTTACTCACCATCTCTTCCTCGGCCACTCCTAAATGCGACCTCCTTTCCAGGTCCTCAACCCTGGATAGGCCTAAGGGATTACCGGTGGATCTCCAGCGAGGAGGAAGTCCCTGAAGACATATGGGCCGAATCCACCCCGGGAGGAGGCTGCGGGAACATCGATCTCAGGCCCACCAAATTGGGCGTGTGGGACGGGGGCTGTGAATTCGAAGACTACGCCCTGTGTCAGTCTGTTTGATTCGGAGCCGTTGGTGAATCTGTTCGGAGAAATGAAAGGAGATTACGGTGACACTTTAACTCAACAGACATGACTTTTGTACTTATCAGCTACAATGGGGTACAGTGACACCTCAATTTACCGGACATGACTTCTGTATTATCAGCTACAATAGGATACAGTGACAGCTCGACTTAAGAGACCTGACTTCTGTACTTATCAGCTACAATAGGGTACAATAGTATTATGATTTTTTTTCTATGATACCATTATAGTTGTCACAAATATTTCCATAAAAAATACTTAGCACTGAATGTTTATTTCAAAGTAAACGTTAGTTTAGGTCAGGAACTATACTCTGTTTTTTTTTCATCTGTCCACCCGCCTGTGGTGTTTTTGTATGGCAACACTGCGTCCCGGGGCTTTAGATAGTCACATTCAGCTTACATTCAACGATTATAATAATATCCTATTTCGAATATTAACGGTGTAATTCGCATACAGTAAATTATTAAAACACTTTTCAGTTTGCAATGTACACCCAGATATCCATAAGAAAATACTTAGCACTGAATGTTTATTTTAAAGTAAACGTTAGTTTAGGTCAGGAACTAGTATATACGGAATTGCTGTTAACTGTAAAAACATCTGGAAAATGCTCAGGTTTAGGCCATCATACAGTGTCTTAGTAACCTAGTATCTTTGTAACCTCGTTTAGGCCATAATACAGTGTCTTTGTAACCTATCAGAAAACCAGACCCCAAACCCACCCACCACACCCGCCAAAGTGTCTGTTAATTTGAAATGTTACTGTATCAGGTATCGTTTAGTTACAACGATGCTGAATATCTCTTATCCCTGAAATAAAATAATCCCACATTCAGTTATCCGAGACTATGATAACTCATCTGCTTTCTCTCCTCCTTTTTAAACATGATATATATTCGATTATGATCATAGAACTGATCTGAACTGAGCATAGAACTTAGGCCAAAGGCCAAGCACTGGAACTATGAGGTCATTCAGCGCTGAAACGGAAACTGACAGTAAAAGGTTTTAAAGTTGTAAGAAGAGGGGTTGCAGCTACGGACCGAAGGCTCGCTGCAAAAAACTTAAGTAATGCCTACAGTACACCGGAAAAGAATAGCACGGTAATATAAACTCTCCTGCATAGACGAAATAAGGCCACTACTATATGATAAACAACTTTGGTACGTAGTATATCAGTTTCGAAGTCAAAACTTGAAATTTAGATATTCCTCCAAAGATCAGAAGACTTTCTGATACTTTAAAAGTCGGGACAAAACTATCACAGTTCAAATATTCATACACAGAGTAATTGACCTAACATCAAAGGGATCTGCTTTTTTATATATTTATATATATATATATATATATATATATATATATATATATATATATATATAATATATATATATATATATATATATATATATATATATATATATATATATATATAATATAACATACATACACTATATATATATATATATATATATATATATATATATATATATATAATATATATATATATATATATAGGTATAACCCACGAAGGAAAAATATACAACGGAGTGTCTGCAAGATCTTTCGAATCGACGTCCTTTACTCAGCAGACAAACTGACTTACATGAGGAATTTACAGTACAGGAAAGGTCGCATAACTGACTGATAGGGATTATAAGGAGATTAGTACCTAGAATCCAGCACACCTGGGGAATGAGTAACCTTTCCAAACAAGCATAAACATGGGTACAATTTGAAAACAAAATGATTAAGTCCCACTGCTCAGACACAGGGACAAGACAATTAAAAGATTATACAAAGCGAAAGTTGACCAATTCAGATTTATCCGGTGGTTATTTTCACTTAAATAACCACCGGATATATTGGATTGGTAGTTCAGTAATTGCTAGATCAAAAGATGTCTTATTACGAAATCATTTAGAATCTCCCATAATACAACTTACTTCCAATTGTAATTTTAATATTAGTTGTAGCCTGTTTCATTTAGAACCTTGTATTTGTAACATGTTTAAGAATGGCCTCAAAGATATAATTACAGATTAAATACAAATTAGTTGCCTTAGAGATATCTTCGTTGTATATGTATGTTTAATATGTTTTGTGAATAAGTTTTTGTTTACCAAAGATATGAATTGGTCAGCTGTCGCCTTGTATAATCTTTTAATTGTCTTGTCCCTGTGTCTGAGCAGTGGGACTTAATCTTTTTGTTTTTAAATTGTACCCATGTTTATGCTGGTTTGGAAAGGTTACTCATTCTCCAAGTGTGCCGAATTCTGGGTACTAATCTCCTTATAATCCCTAACTGTCAGTTATACGACCTTTCCTGTACTGTAAATTCCTCATGTAATTCAGTTTGTCTGCTTAGTAAAGGACGCCGAGTTGAAAGATCTTGCAGAAACTCTGTTGTTTATTTTTCCTTCGTGGCTTATACCTTTATTTATGGATTTATCACGATCCAAACTTTCGTGATTCAGTTATACACACACACACACACACACACCACCACCACACACACACATATATATAGTATATATATATATATATATATATATAGATATATATATATATATATATATATATATATATATATATATATATATATATATATATATATATATATCTAACCACCCTTTATATAAAAATTACACAAATTGGAAACCCTTACCTGTTGTCAATGGTGCCCTCTGTCCGCAAACATGTCGTTAGGCTATTAAGATCATGTAAGTACAAAAATATACTATTTACTACCCAAAGCAGATGAATATAGAATAGAACAAAATGATTAATAAGTCATAGTGATGAAAACTCAAGTCTGCCCACAAAGAAAAATAGTAAGTTATCATTCTACCCTCCTGCCTAAGAATTCACTCCCAGACCCAGAATGTCAATCTTTTCATTGTATTAGTCAGGTTAGAGAATCCCGTCTCTAATACCATGGAATAGAACCCACCTGTAATAAAGATAATAATGGATAAAAGATACACTTCACATATCCCTCTTTTCAAAGTAATCTTAAGTAAAAGAATGTATTTCACACTTCTCTCTCTTTCCAAACGTAATCTTAAGTAAAATAATGTATTTCACACTTCTCTCTCTTTTCAAAGGTAACGGTTTTCTAAGTCCTACAAAATATGTGCCATACCTTTAAGATGTGTTTTTTTCTCCCGACACCTGGCGTGTACCAAACCGACCTCTTTCTTCTCAACAAAGGAATGTGGCTCTCGCAAGTGCCCTGGTCGATTAAACCTGTAACATCCGTACAAACGAATGCACATACTTGACACACTTCAAGCTGCCTTGACGACAGGACGAGCAGTCTCCTGATTAAAATGGTTACGTATTAAATACCTTCATTCAAGAAAGCTGCCCTTACAGCTCAATCTGTCTCCAAGCAAGACATGATATGTAATTCACTAACATTACACACTTGTAAGATGGCTCGGCCACCTATGTCCTTTGTGCACTCCTGTCGCACACCACATCAGTAACTAATGCACAATGTATCAATTTACCACATGACTTAGGGCTACCTCTGTTGCTGGAGCCCTTGTGCTTCGTCTAATGCACAAAAGTTTAAGAACTTCTAGCGCACAAATTGTGATCAGTATAGCACCTAACATGATCATTAATATTGGTATTGTGTAACATTAACTAATGAAAGGCTCATCCTCGTCACTAAGATAAGCAGAACTCGATGAATAGTTGTAGACGCAGGTCGAGTGCGTAAACCAACTCGAAACAACTCGACACGCGCCATTATTCAGCATCTGCGACCCTCGTGAGTGTATCCAACACCCTCTCGTCGCGAAACTGTAGATTCGACGTTTTATACTGAAGGAAATGTGGTCACCACCCCGTTGTCAAGGAAATATCCCGTGACTTCTATGCAAGTGCTACTCGCACTCGCCACATCGAAGATTGTAGACTCCTGATTTATCCCAGAACGTATCCTAAGACGATATATCGAAAACATCTCATCCTTTGCAAAGGCAGTCCATAGAAACGCCATTCGTGTATACACTTGACTCGACCTCTGGTACTGTAGAACGAACTCGTTTCCATCGTGTGTCCGTATTTAAAAGGTCTACATGGTCATAAATAACTAAAGTCTTGCTTTACCCCACAAATCCGTCATTAATTAATATACTCAATCTACTAGTCAAATATTGAAGAATTCCTCGCTAAACAAAATATAATATTTACCCACTGAATCCTCACAAATAATCCCATATCTGACAAACATGCTATCAAAAGAGAACCCATAATGTCTAACAGCAAAAACCCCTTTTATGGTTTATATAACTAACCTCCATAAAATATAATGCCGAACACCCCTTCTATCTAACTCACATACCCCGACAAATTATGTCTCCTATGTAAAATAGAAATGCTATTTAGAGCTTAACCCCCATTACTACATCTCTCGTAAGAAAAGAAAAAAAAAGACAAAAGAAAAAAAAGATAATAACAACAATAATAAGTGAACTTTCCCCAATTACACAGCGCACATAAGAGAAAAAGAAACATATATAATTCAATATCTTTCCCAAAATGGAATGTGTACCGTTACGGAATTTGCTAACGCAGCAATCCCATCGACCAGAAACGACCGGAAAAGAATCCCCTTACATGATGCATTTCTATGGAATGCCATAGTCAGCATCTACGAGAGTAGTGCAAATCTCCGAGTAATCAATTCCAAAGGGAAATATCCGCAACCGGATTCATTACAGCATTATTAGCAAAGAATCCACCTGTGAACACCTCAGGTGCTTCGAACTGCAGCATAGTCAGACTTGCAACTTCAGAAACTCATGATTCTCAAAAAAAAATTTTCTATACTGAAACCACATCAGCACACTCCACAAAATTATCTCCTGAATATGACTAAGGTGCTCGAAAATTGTCTGAAAGACATAACTCTCCCAAATGATACTGCCCAATTATATAAAAAATTATCACCTATTCTGGATAAAAAACTACGGTAAACTCACAATTCCATAATTATATACCACCAAAAGAAAAGAAAGTCACCCCCAAGGATTAATGCCATCTCCTCATATATATATATAATATATATATATATATATATATATATATATATATAATATATATATATATATATATATGAAATCACCATCTTAATAATAACACCACTCCAGTGATAAAAATATTTCCTCCATTTAATTAATAACCCCACACACACAAAAAATCATCTCCCCCCAAAAAAAATTTTCCTTAAATCATAACTCCCCACGACATTACCCAAATTATATAAAATCCCAATGTCATCTATTCGGCTCGTGAAACCACAAAAATTCAGCCCCAAATATCATACACACAGGAATAATCACATGTTTATCATCACGTTTCTCAGTTAAAACAGAAATTTGCCGTATTACAACAACTTCCCACGTAAAATATTAACCACAAAATCTTATGCCAAAACGCTGCAAATTTGCGCATAATAAGAAAAAAAACAGTAGAAGGAAATAAAAGAGAGAAAGAAAAAAAAACGTAAAAGAATTCCGCCACCAAATTGCAATAAAACAGACAAGAAAAAAAAAGAAAAAAAATGCAATTGCGCAACAATATATTAATCACCACAACCAATTCTTTTCAATTTCGAGATATGTGTTAACCTCGACCGACCTGCTTTTTCCTCTAAGACTACAAATCTGTTTCCAATTTTCTCTTCAATGACTTTAAAAGGACCTTCAAACTCCTGACCCAATTTGTAATTTAGTTCATTTCTCACGTTAAGTTTTAAAAATACCTTGTCTCCGACATTGATCTTGGGATCAGATGTTTTACTATTACTCTTCTGTGCCATATCTCTGGTTGTGGATTCGAGATTACGGCTGAGACAAGCATGTCTCTCTCTCGCTGTGGATACCAACGCCTCGATCGTATCCTCCCCATGATGAGGTATAGTTAGCAAATCAAATGTGCCTCGTGCTGGACAACCAAACAAAGCTTCAAATGGGGTCATTTTAATGGAATCACTAACCATAGTGTTAATACTATGTCTAACAACATTAACATATATGTCCCAATTCTTATCATTACCATCTACAGTTTTCCTGAGAGCCTCGAGCACTTTCCTGCTTGCTCGTTTGCACAACCCATTAGCCTCGGGTCTGTATGGAATAATTGTTACTTCCTGTATCCCCATGACTTCAGCTAAACATTCCAAGGTTTTTTTCATAAATTCTCTACCATTGTCGGTTAATAGAACTTCGGGTGAGCCATATCTGCAAATGATACCATTGAAAAACGCTATGGCTACTTCTTCGGCCGTTTTATGCTGAGGTGGGAAAATTTCTACTATCCTTGTAAGTTCATCTATTATCACTAACAAGTACTTGTTTGCATACCTAGACTCACATAAATTCCCCAGGATATCCATATGTATTCTCTGAAAAGGTCTACTTGGTATAGGATACAATCCTAATTTGCATGAAGTTGTCCTTGCAGGCTTACATGCGTTGCACACCGTACACTTCCTTACAAAATTTTCCACATCTTTCCCCATGTTTTTCCAAATGTATTTAGCACGAACCTCATCATACGTTTTTTCTATTCCCAAGTGTGGACTACCGAACCTGCAATGAACTTTATCCAAAACCACTGAAATTAGAACCTTCGGAATTACAATCTGTGTTGTATCTCCTTTACTTTCACTGGTTCTCAACTTATATTTAATTTTCCTAACCAACAGATTACCGTCTAACTCCAAACCCGAAAAAGGCAACTTATAACGTTTCCTAACTAATTCCCCTCTTAGAAATGCTTTTGCTTCTGCTAAAATCTCGTCTTCATCTTGCCTTTGCTCTATGAGAGGTATATCCCATTGTATGGCTTTGCTAGTGACTTGCGCGACTTACAATCCTTCCGTGTCGTGAAACTCCTACTGAGAGCATCAGCAACTACGTTAAATTTGCCCTCTATATATTTGAGCTTTGCATCAAAATCTCTGATAGTTAAAAACCATCGAGCTCTTTTAGGCAACAAATCGGGTTTATTAAAAATATCTAATAATGGCTTGCGGTCTGTAAGAACTTCTACTTTATTCCCCATCAGTAACATGGATCTCACGTTGGCCATGGATCTCACGTTGCTGCCCTTTGTCCTGAACTTCCTGCTATAAAAAACTATAGGATGGAATTTCCCATCGAACTTTTGCATAAGGCAAGCACCTATACCTTCCTGGCTTGCATCAGTCACTAATGTAAAAGGTTCGCTAAAATCTGGAAACTTCAAAGCAGGGGGATTCATTAGCGCGTCCTTGAGCTTTAGAAAACTCCCTGCCTGGGGTTCCTTCCATTGAAATTGAACGTCTTCCCGCAATACATCAGTTAGGGGAGCTGCTATATTAGAGAACCCTTTCACAAACCTCCTGAAGAAACTAGCGATACCCAGGAATGACTTAATCTCTTTCTTTGATCTGGGGGTGCGAAAATTCGCTATTGCTTTGACTTTATCGTGATTTACTCTAACCCCTTCCTTAGATATGACGTGGCCTAGATATGTGATCTGCTTTTCCAAGAACGAACACTTGGCTAGCTTAATTTTCAACCCCGCTAATCTAAGCCTTCTAAGTACTTCTGTAAGCACTTCCAGGTGTTGTGCGATTGTCTCTATTGCCACCAGGATATCATCCATATACACAAAAACATTTTTGCCCAATAACCCTTGCAAAACTGTGTTCACCAACCTAGTAAAGGTCATCGGACTGCCTGATAAACCGAAAGGCATTCGCATAAATTCATAGTGTCCCTTGGGCACTGAAAAAGCGGTATATTCCTTGCTAATCTCACTAAGAGGGACCTGCAAAAAACCCTGTGCCAAATCAATTGAGCCATAAATATTATGTCCCCCAATTTCAACAAAAAGATCTGGTATGTACGCGACTGGATAGCGGTCAGGGATTGTCTTCTCATTTAAATGTCTAAAATCGACGCATACACGGACAGCACCGTCTTTCTTAGGCACCACTAACAAGGGAAAGTTGTAAGGAGACATGCTAGGTCTAATGATTCCTTCTTCATCCCATCTGTTAACCTCTTTCTCTACCTGTTCTCTGATTTTGAAAGGTATGCGATAAGCAGGAATATAAATAGGTTTTGTGCCACTCTCCAAATTTACCTTATTCTCTAACACATTAGTCAACCCCAATTCATCACCTTGTAAGGCTACCGTATCCCCAAATTCTGCCAAGAGCCCGCTTATCGCTTCAACGTGTTCGCTATAATCTGCATTAGCTAAATGTTCTCTAAATATTCGTTTCCTTGATTGCATTTCTGCCTCCGAAAACTCAGGTTTCCCCTCTACGATACCCACTGAACCACTATCACAACTCCAATCTTGGAAATCCAATATATATGTATTCTTCTGGTATCTTCTAACTGTATCATTACAGTTTAGCAACTCTAACCACGTAAACCCATCCTTGGATACACTGTTCACCGATGCCGTGCTAACAACCCCTCTAAGCTTCTCGCTATTTTCAGTAACACACACATCTGTGGGTTTTCTCATTTCCTTCAATTTAACTTTTACCATAGTCTTCGAACCAGGTAGTAACATAATATCTGGATAAAACACCTCTATATTTGTGGTTAGTACCTCCCCTTTCCACCGCCCCATACACATTACCACCCTCAGTATCATCCCCAGCATTGTTAGTATCAGAAATAACATCAATATTAGTATCAACATCACCATCCAAAGTATCATCACCACCATTGTTATCACCGTGAACTCTGATAGAACCCCCATAATCATTTCCCATATCAGCAACGTGGGTTTTAATATTACCTTTCTCCATAACACTCGTATCACCTCCATTAATATCAAGGAGCACATCTCCTTTTTCAATAACCTCCATGTCCTCCGTTCTAATCACGTCCTCATAAGGCAGAAAAACACCAGGTATCCCGACTGTTATCCCATTAACACCCACATGGATCGAAATCTTGTGTCTTCTACAAGCAGGATGACCCAGCAAAAGTCTGTTGCCCAACGCAATTCCTTTCATTACCAAAAAGGGTTCTGTTAGTACTCTGTCACCGAGAGTAAACTGTATTTGAACACAACCCAGGGTATTTAATCTATGGGCTTGCACATCACACACTGTTTCCATTGAGGGTTGCAAAGGGTAATTGGAAAACATGGATTGATACAAATTATAGTCCATTAAATTTATAGACGCACCCGAATCTATAAATATCGGGATGTCCACATCCCCTACTGTTCCATAGACTATAGGCCTGGGCTCTGGGGCATCCCCCACGAGACCACAATGGAACGTACCCATCACCTGTACCCTTTTTGTTGATCGGGCTTCCAAAAATTTCGCCGATCCCTTTGCCCTCTGGTTTGACCTGCCTGGGAAGTTCTCACATTATAATTACCAGAACCTTGAGGTGTAGGCCTCGCATCTCTCTGTATCTGAGACGGACAAGATTGCCAATAATGATCAGTGCTCTTACACATTCCACAATATTTAACCCTACACAATTTCTTTGGATGCCCTGGTTTATTGCTGTTGAAACAGTGTAACTGCTGTTGTTTTTGATTGATCGATCTTTTGTCATATTCAACTTTTGCACACAGACGGGGAGGAGAAAATTCTGTGTCTCTATCCCTCGGGCCTGTTCCATTAAAAATTGTACTATCTACAGTGGGACATTTAGACAGATGTTTCTCAATTTGGGCATAAAGTAATTCTTCGTCTGAAGTAGATTCAATCTTTTCATCATAGCTATTCACTATCGCATCCAGTACATCGTGCAAGAGCAGGGAAAAATAGATCAGTTTACGAATGTTCTCAAGAGAGACATTACTCCCAATCTGCCACTGTGTCATAAAGTTTTGAGCTATGTTTAAGAGGCTATTAGTGCCCTTCCATAGTTTATAAATACCCCGAAGGTCCCTCACCATATCTCCGTGTTCCTTTGAGCCATAAGCTGTTTTCAAAAATGCTTGCAAATCCGTCCAGGTACGACATTTTGTAAATTGGAAACTCCTGCAACGATGGGAGAGATCTCCCCTATTGAAATCTAGCAAAGCTTTTGCCTCTCTAAATGCCTCTATATCATCTGTTATATTCCTTCCAGCTAAATAATTATTCACCCTTCAATGAAAATTTTTACAGGTTGTGATAGAGAACCATCTACCATCCCTCTGAAAGGACTCACGCCCTCACTCACGTTCATTACGTGATGAAGTAGCGTTGTGGTACTCTTAGTATCCGCCATCTTTCTCTCTTTCCGAAAGCTCTTTTGTTCTATAAGATTCCCCGATCTCAATAACATCAATGTATTTATATACACAAAACCCAATCCAGAAAAATTAATAGAAGTTTTCCCCCAATAATGGATAACAGAAAGCAAACGCGCCCCACGCCCAGTATATCATCCCACGAAAGCAACAGCAACAAAAAATAGGGAGGGGATAGAAAAAGAAAAAAAAATGCAAAACGCTTACTAAGCGATCCAACCAGGCGACACCAAGCTCACACACACCAACTCTCGCCTCCCTCTCTCTCTCTCTCTCTCTCTCTCTCTCTCTCTCTCTCTCTCAGGGCGTGACTTGCAACAAAAACTCCGCTCGAGTAAATTCGCCACAAACAAAAAAAAAGAATATAAACAACAACAACAAAATAAAAAAATAAAAGATAAAAAGGAGAAAATAAGAAAGAAAGCTTGAAAGTACACTCACATCTTCATATGACTGGAAACCGAATTCGCATACGCACCACAAATATGCGTAACCTGTTTACCACACTCGTGAAACACTTTAATACATCGAAAATTAAACTTTCCCCCTTCACGTTTTAAAACACTGGTTTTCAAGAATCACAAAATGGCCGACACTGACTGAGCCAGAGAGATGCACAGCCTCTCAATACCCAACCCACTGAATCAGCAAAAGAGCCCCGAGTTGCCTGTGACATGATTATAGCCCCTTTTCCTACCAAAAAAAACATCTATGTCTAACTAATCACCAGTCTCTTCGTTAACATACCTACAGCTCATAAAATATATAAAAAGCTTCTTAAACTGCCTGCCACCACTCTAACCACCCTTTATATAAAAACTACACAAATTGGAAACCCTTACCTGTTGTCAATGGTGCCCTCTGTCTGCTAACATGTCATTAGGCTATTAAGATCACGTAAGCCCAAAAATATACTATTTATTACCCAAAGCAGATGAATATAGAATAGAACAAAATGATTAATAAGTCATAGTGATGAAAACTCATGTCTGCCCACAAAGAAAAATAGTAAGTTGTCATTCTACCCTCCTGACTAAGAATTCACTCCCAGACCCAGAATGTCAATCTTTTCATTGTATTAGTCAGGTTAGAGAATCCCGTCTCTAATACTATGGAATAGAACCCACCTGTAATAAAGATAATAATGGATAAAAGATACAATTCACACATCACTCTTTTCAAAGTAATCTTAAGTAAAAGAATGTATTTCACACTTCTCTCTCTTTCCAAACGTAATCTTAAGTAAGAGAATGTATTTCACACTTCTCTCTCTTTTCAAAGGTAATGGTTTTCTAAGTCCTACAAAATATGTGCCATACCTTAAGATGGGGTTTTTTCTCCCGACACCTGACATGTATCAAACCGACCTCTTTCTTCTCACCAAAGGAATGTGGCTCATGCAAGTGCCCTGGTCGATTAGACCTGTAACATCTGTACAAACGAATGTACATACTTGACACACCCCAAGCTGCCTTGACGACAGGACGAGCAGTTTCCCGATTAAAATGGTTACGTATCAAATTCCTTCATTCAAGAAAGCTGCCCTTACAGCTCAGTCTGTCTCCAAGCAAGACATGATATGTAATTCACTAACATTACACACTAATATATATATATATATATATATATATATATATATATATATATATATATATATATATATATATATATATATATATATATATATATATATATATATATATATATATATATATATATATATATATATATATATATTCTAACACTATCACCTAGTTTTGAAGAAATAAACCTCGCCATTTAAAAGCATACTTTACAAAATATTTCAAATTAGCAAGTTCCCTCTACTACCTTCCGTGACGGGCAAAACGCTCAACAAAAATAAACAAAAATGGACTGACATTGGGGTAAATTTGACATCCCTGAAGTCCACAGAACAATAATACCATAATATCACTTAATCATTTCCAGCATCCATTTTCCGTCGACAATAACTTAGTTATTAAAACCACAAACAATCCTTATTAAAATCAACGTCACTGACCAGAACTAGTTTCAAAAGCTTCTTGAGCGTAATTGCAATTCAACCAGGAGCATTTATTGCAACAGCGGAATGCAAAATATGCAATCCAGTATGCAACACGGCGTCTACCGGGGTGCAGCTACCGCGCGGAGATGAGTTTTATGAGATAACTCAGCTCAGTTGCAAGTGACGCGAACGTAAACAGCTGAACGTTATTTGATTCATGTTAAATGAAAACAGAGTGTTTGTACCGAGTCACACTGTGGAAAAGGTCTGTTATATACTCATAAATAAAATGTTGAACATCATCTAATTTGTAACAGGCTTCAACTGTATGCGTACGTATGTATTTATTATATATTTAATATATAATCACTAGTACGTCTTCAAAGCTTGTACACTCGACAAGAAAATTGAAGAAACAGTTTTCATTAGCTTTCGTTCATCTAATTTTCCCATTTGTTTTTACTGAAAAGACATATCGCTAAATTTACTGTAGAATATGAAAATATACTGCAAATTATATCATATAAGTTGAAACTGCTAAACAAAACCGTTCAGATACTTAAAAACACGATATATGTCCGAAGTAATTGGAATTTCTCAGATGGATTCGTTCATAGAGATCTGGTAGATAGAATGTGAATTTCTGATTTTAGTACTATGCATCACGACGACAATATTTACTCGTTTTGCTTCATGAACGAGGATATATTGCATCATCGTAAGTGGTGAATGCAATTATTTTAGTTTCTACAAACTTACGTTTGTATTCAAAAGCGATCACACTCAATGTTGCGACGGCTAAGGTAGGTTGAACAAATCTAGTTGTATCCGCAAGAGCGTTTTCTATGATGTGAGGATGAGCCCTAGAACTTCGAGCGGGAAAGCGCAAGTCACTGGATACTGGCTAACGTAACGGATTTCACACTTCGATTACTTTGACTTTGACATGGATCGAATGCTAGTTGCTGTTTAAATAGCTACTGTATTTAAACATAAATCTTAATCAAGGTTAAAGTAGCATGTCAGCTCAAAGATTTTCTGGCTATATGCTCCCATTACAACGCATTTCTTTGCCGCGAGGCTGAAAGATATCCCACAATATAAAACTTCAATTGCCAGTACAATACATATTGAGTTATTTGTGGTTATAAATATTTTTACTTAACACAGCTTTTTTCGTGAATGATTTGTGGATGAAACCCGATTTTCAAACGTAAAGACTATATTAAGAGAGCAAGAATGACCGCACCATGTGTCTAAAACTTTCCACGTCTTTTTACAATCTTTGAATGCTATGGCAACTGTCGAATGTAATCAAGATTAGGGTATGAATTTCTTAGCGAATTAACTTGAATATTATAATCCTTCAAATTTTATCTAGCATAGTGCAGCACGATCTTGGCAGTCATGTTATATCTCGCAAGCATAGGCCTATCGATAGAGATACTTATCATTATATTTTTTTCTGACTTTCCCCCGTCACAAGTCCGTCAACAGTACTATAATTCTCTCTCTCTCTCTCTCTCTCTCTCTCTCTCTCTCTCTCTCTCTCTCTCTCTCTTCACTTCCTAAACATACTTTAAAAAAATGTATATTACCACTCAATCTCCCAAAGAAAATATAATGAAATTGAGTGGTTATAAATAGGCCTAAGCTTTCACATGAGCAGATTTTGCTCCTCTCTCTCTCTCTCCACTTTCGAAACATTTGAAAAAATATTATCACTTAATCTCTCAAAGTAAATATAATGAATTAAGTATCTCTATCGATAGGCCTATGCTTGCACGCTCTCTCTCTATCGTCATAATATTTCATTCTTTACTGTATTGTTCCTCACGATTTCCACAAGTACTGCCCAAATTTTGAAACCCTTTCTCTCATTGTTTAAGATCCGTCATTAATTACGTATGCATTTTACGTGAGTTTAATGTCAAACATTACTTATAAATAAGGTTTCACAGTAGGTTTTAAAAAAAGATGATTGATATTCTACCCTGAACTGACGTTACCAAACCAACATTAACGTATAATTTAGAGCTTGTTTCTACATTCAAGTATAAATGATTATAGGACCTCAACAGAATCTTTATGGTGTAAAGTTGATGGAAATCTAGAAAGCAACAAGCTATGATTTTGAAGCTCCGCCCCTTTTCAAGAGTTGCCAGGTGTGGCATTATTGAACAATATATGTCCGAGGATTTTAAAAAACTGTATCTTAACTTTCCTTGCCGAGTGTACTTTGTAAGCCAAAAGAATCTGGAATCTAAACCATGCTCTCTAGCTGAAGCCTAGTGTGTGTGTATATATATATATATATATATATATATATATATATATATATATATATATATATATATATATATATATATATATATATATATATATCGCAAAACAACCACACAACTTCACTAAATATAAATGTTCATATTACTCGTACTAGGCTTCAGTAAGTCGGTATGGTTTAGAGTATATATTATATATATATATATATATATATATATATATATATAGCTATATATATGAGCAATTCTATACGCAAGTAATAAAAAACTATTTAATTTAACTAGTCTTATAATGGTTGAGGAAAGTAAAATGGAAAAGAATATGAAAGGAGGTACAGCAAAAGGAATGAAAGGGGTTGCCGCCAGGGGCCGAAGGGACGCAGCAAAGAACCTGTAGCAATGCCTGCAGTGCACCGCGTGTGGTGCACTGACGGCACTACTCCCATACGGAAAGAAACATACAGAAAAGGGTATCGGAAGGCAGCGTTGGTTAAATTTACGAGCATATGGTACTACAACCTTTATAACTCTTCCTTACTGACAGATGACACTAAAATCATTTGAATGAAGAATGAAATATGTAGAGGCCTAATTCATCTTTGTTAGGCCCCGGAGCGCTATTTGTAGCAGGCCGGTCAGAGTACTAATCATATAAATAAAAAATATATAACAAAATGTTTCTCATGATACTAATATTTGGCATAGGCCTTTATGAAAGGTATTACTCTTGAATGTAGTTGGCAAGTAGGCTAGCCAACCTCACCGAATCTCCCCAAAATGCCGCCTCTAACGTTCAGTTACACCCAAGCAGTTATCCCTGCACAGTCGGCCTGTGGAGGCAAAACCGAACACACTAACGTTCAGGTTTACCTGCACAGGCATAATTGCGCAGGTATAACTGAACGTTAGTGGAGGCCTTAAGGAACGAAGATCGAACGGTAATTTGAACGACGGTCTTGGAAGGGTTGGTACGCCTGGCTCCTTCTCCTCCACGCCCCCCCCCCCCCCCCCCCCGACCCCTATGAGGCCAACAAGGCGGGGTCCCGCTAAGCTACGTTGAAGTCTATGGAGTTTATCACGTTAATAATACCCTTTATAAATCCGATATAACAAGAGCGTGATTCACAAAGGAGAGTTATTTGCGAAATTAACAAAACGGTTGATGTGAATGGCTGAAATATACTAAAGGTTAAAGATTATTGCACCTTCGATAGATAGAGCCGGTCTATATATCTTAAGGTTAAAGAGCACACGTTTAGCTGCAGACAAATATTTATTTTTATACAATAAATAGCTGGACTTTGAATATAAATCCAATTAATTTCGTGTCAATTCGATGTTATTACGTCAAATAAAGACGCGTTGTTCGCGATGAACTTAATAAATAACGAAATATTTATATTAACATAAAAGTAAGATTGGCTGAAACGCTAGGCCAATGCGTTCTGTTACAGCCTTAATTTCATGAGTTGTCGCTTGCTTACCTAAAATATTAGTATAATTTAATTGTAATTATTAAAAGCATAATGTGAGTCCTGTGAAAAATTTACAAATCGTGAGGAAAAATCATTAAAAAACGGGAAATGAATATAACTTAATACCGTAGATGGCGTGAACAGAACTGACCTTTTCTCTTAATGCTTGATTTTTTTTCCTCTCGTTGTCTTTCCCCTTCAGAATCTAATTAATAAATGAGTTCTTTGGGCTTCTACGTCACTCCATCTTGATCTAGCGCTACAGCGGGCCTACGACATTCGCTAAAACCGCCCGTACATATCCACGGAAGGGACGAACGTCACCAATCAAGCACAATCTGAACAACACTGGGGTTTCGGGGTCCCCTCGGCCCTCCCCCCAATGAGCTATGAAATGTTTCCACTTCCTCTATTAAGTAATGTTTCTCTCCAATCAAATTCGATTTTATTTTAAAATTACGATAAGGAAGTTTCTGCAAGAAATTGTTGATCGGTTTTAAGACGTGGCGTTATCGTCTCATTGCTATAGATAAGAGGCGTTACCTTCTCATGCTGTATTAATAAATGGTGTTACCGTCATCTCATGCCACTGACAAGTGATTTCTATAACGCATCCGAGTTGTTAATTAGCCCTTTCTGAGGTTTACTGCAATGGATAGAATTAACTTGTGGATAAACTTAATGGCTTCATCTACGAACGCGTTCTGTCGTGGAAATCAAAGTCGGGCTCTAATAGAACAGAAACATTAAAGAGTGTTGGGATCCCCCAGGCCCCACTGTAGATCTAGAAGTGTTGTGACGGATATGTTTGTCACCTCTGTGGAACTCTGCCGGTGCTTTCAGTGGCTGTTTTTTTTTACCTCTTGTAGTGCTTTTTGTAGGCATGTTGTAGCGCTAAATTGTTGATTAAGTGGCATAGAAGTTTGACGAATCCATTTATCATTTAAATTTCCAACGGGGACGACGAAGAAAGCAAAAGTCAAACAGAGAGAGATGTCAGTTCTGTGAGACGCCATATTCAGGTGATGCCCGCATATTTTATTTCACGTTTTTTTATTGATTATTTAATACCTGTATACTATATACTTCAGTATCGATGTTTATCTCCTGTTTGTCACATTTCTATTATTATTCTAATATTTAAATTGTATTTATATTTCAACTATGCAATCGAAAGCACTAAGGAATTACTTTGTGATAATATATAGGCCTAGGCCTAACAATTCGACCCATTTTATTCTTATAATATATTTATCATTTATTAAAATTCTTATGAACAACGTCTCCGTACTTCACGCAATGTTAATTCAACCCAAAATTAATTTGAATTATATTTAAAGGTGACGATTTATCGTGAAAATAAACATATTTTCTTCGTGCTAGCACTTGGTATTGAAACTTAGTCCCATGCGTTAGACCGACTCTATCTCAGGTTTAATTTTGACGGTTGTATATAATTCAGCCATTTACTTCAACCGTTTTCTTAATATTGTTAACAATTCTCCTTTCTGAAATGTATTATATTGATTATTATTCTGGAAGTGATATATATATATATATATATATATATTATATATAATATATATTTTTGTAAATATATCATTTCCAAGATAATAAGTTTATTCATGCATACAAATTCGAATAAAATTGTTAGCAATATTAAGAAAATGGTTGAATTATATAATATTATATATATATATATATATATATATATTATATATAAATGTATAATTATATATTAAAATATATATCAAAAAAATATAAACTCTACATATAAAATATATATATATATATATATATATATATATTTTATATATATATATTATATACATATATATATATATGTATATTAATATGTACATATTTATATATATCTATTATATATATTGTGTATATATATAAATAAAGATATCCACAAGACAGACACTTACCATCCGCCCCGCCCCTGCCACTCCCCCCACCGCCCCTGCCCCGACACTGCTATCGCAAGGCCTGGGGATTATCCTAAGTCTCATAATCCCTCCCGACTAATCCCTAATCCCTCTCGAGCGTTTGCCAATCCCTGGGAACAGCAGTCAGGAATATCCCGGAGACCAGCGTGGTTGGGAATCGGATGCAATTCCCACTGGAACAGACGCCTTACCTGACAATTCCTCTCCCGTCTGAAATCGTGTTTGATTGGAATGACAAGGAATTTCGGAAATAATCTGGATTGGAATAGCTTTTTGATTGATGGTTAGATGGTTATCGGCTGGAATGACAAGAAATTTTGGGAATGATCTGGATTGGAATCGCTTTTGTTGATGGGTAATGGTTGTGCGTTGGAAGGATCCACGAATGTCTGGAATTATCGGATTTTCGGGAATGATTTGGGTTCTCGAGGATTGGAATTGAACTTTGACCTATATAATCATTTTCAGAGGTCGATGGTAGCGGATACTTAATGAACTAAAGGAAAATTATCATATGAATCAGGGAAACCAGAGGTAGGAAGTAAAATCCAAAGCTTGGGATTCACAGGGCTGCTATGTTACCACTATTGAGCATATGTGCGAACGGGTCAACTTCATATATATATATATATATATATATATAATAACTATTTTTATATATATATAGATATATATAATATTATATATATGATATGTCGTAACGTATATATATATATATTATATATATAGATATAATATATTATTATATATAATAGTATATATTATCTATATATATATATATAATCGTGTTTTTGTAGACATTTGTGTGTATATATTACATTATATATATATATATATATATAATATATATATATATATAGATATCTATATAGATGTGTGTGTGTGTGTGTGTGGTGTGTGTGTTTTTGTGTCATATATACATACACAACACATACACACACACCCCACAAACACAACAATATATAAATATTTACCACATACTGTATACATATCTTTGTACTTCCCTGTGCGTCTGTCAGCATACCTGAACACACACACACACACGCGCGCTCTCTCTCTCTCTCTCTCCAATTTGATTGATAACCAGCCGCGTAATTCGGAAATAATATCGAATAAGAAAAAAAATTACGAACGTCTGAAAACGAGACCGAAAATGAAAATTTCTCCTTTTATTAATGTGACCTCGCATTTTGCCAATGCATCCTGACCTTCACATTCGGAGAAATATTGAACCTTCCCCCAACCCCCTCCTTTTTTTTTTCTTTTTACGTTTTTTACTTTTTACTTTTTTGCTATCTGGTGTATTACATTCCACTGAAGAGAAAAATTTCCGCTTGTTTTTCAATGAATAGCGCGTCAACGATTATTCGCTGTTCTGGATTATTATTAATTATAATTTGAACTAAGGAACCTCCGTAACGAGGCTAGACATTGACAATCAAATCACAGTATGTTAAAATATATTATTGTACATGGTAAAAAATACAATGAGGAGACTTTCGGATACTGCTCCGTATCCCTCTTCAGTCCTACTGACGGGCAAACAATGGATGGAGGCCATTACAACGTGAAAAAAACACAACAAAAAAAAAAAAATATATATTAATCACAACTGGTTCAATCAAGCGGATGGATCTAAGTGTTGGTCAGGTAATCCCCGTTCGGTTGTTTCTGTTGGCGAGACGGATGGAACGGCGAAGTGGTTCGTTCCAGGTGATCCACTGAGCAGACACTCCCATCGGTGCCGATGACTTGAAGCTGTAGTAACCTCAGTCCATCTGGGATAAAAGAGATAACGTAAGTAACAGTTTAAATTTTCGGTGTTTTCGTAAAAGTACTAATGCTGAGGGGTACATTCATTCTAATTCCTTCATTCGTTTTGAGGGTAAAAGCGAATATTATTGTCAACTTTTGTCCTTAGAGCCCTTCGTATTTTGTATATCGAACTTTTTAGACTTGAGCTTCAGCATATCTTCAATGTTTTTTTTAAGGGTCTGAAATATCCCACTCACATTATAGAAAGATCTGTCTCTAAGCAAAACGAATATATACGGTATGAGTGCAGCAGGTAATCCTAATGTGGTCAAAAATAAGAAGTATTTATCCATAGCTTACAATCGAAACTGAACTAACTGCTATCTTGCAATATTAGCAAAAATAAATTCAAATTGCTTTCATTTAAAAATACTATCAGAAATTCGGTTAGTGTGCACAATACCGAACAATGATATAGGAAAAACACCCGGTGTTTATCAAATTCCCTGTGCCAATTGGCCCTCAAAAATACTTTGGAGAAAGTGGGCGGGGTTTGGATGTAAGACTTTCTGAACATGAGGGCCTTGAACCCATGCAATGATAATGCCCTTGTTTTCACATTCATTCTTTCCGGACCAGACATCAATTGAATGGGCCTCTTGTCCATTTTTAATCGAGTGGGGATGTTGGTGTTCTCGCCTAGTGGAAGGAGCTGCTATTAGAAAGGGGTGTTGCTTTTGAAGGGGAACAAAACCTTCACTGATAAGATAGTTTTACCAATTCTTTAATAATTGACCACTTTTGTCAACGCTTTTTAGGACGCATATGGCCGGTGATATGTGAAGACCCCTGTTGTTGCTCCCACCTCTTCTTTTATCCCAGATGACTGAGGTTACTACAGCTTCAAGTCATGGCACCGATGGAGTGTCTGCTCAGCTGGAATCACCTGAACGACCACTTCCGCCGTTTCCAGGCCCCGTCTCGCCAACAGAAACAACCGAACGGGGATTACCTGACCAACACTTAGATCCAGCCGCCTTGAACCGTTGTTTATATATATATTTTTTTTTTTTTTTTTTTTTTTTTCACTGTTGTAAACGCCCCTCCATTGTTTGACCGTCGTAGGACTGAGGGGATACGGAGCAGTTCGAAAGTCCTCTCCTTGTATTTTTTTACCATTGTACAATAATATATTTAACACTACTGTGGCTTTTGATTGTCATTATTATAATTATTATTATTATCATTTTTTTTTTAGCTTTATCACAGTCCTCCAATTCGACGTGGTGGCATTATAGTGAGGGGTTCCGGGTTTGCATCCGCCTCACTTAGGATCCGTCAATCTTCTTTCTATGTGGCGCCGTTATTATTATGGTATTATTATATTATTATTAGTATATTATGTTATTATTATTATTATTATTTGTGGTCCAGTGGATCGGTGGAGCGGGGGGGGAGGGTTAGTATTGCGGTGTTCATGGGATTTTAATATTATTATTATTATTATTATATTTATTATTATTATTATTATTATTATTATTATTTCTTATAGTTGTGGGCCAGTGGATAGTGCAGGTCTAAGATATTCGCTGTTCATGGGATTTTTAATATTATTATTATTATTATTATTATTATTATTATTATTATTATTATTATTTGTGGTCCAGTGGATATCTTCAAAGATATTCGGTGTTCATGGATTATTATTATTATTATTTTGATTATCATTATTATTATTATTATTAGATGTGGGGCCAGTGGATAGTGCGTCAAAGATATTTAGGCGTTCGTGATATTGATATTACTATTATTATTATTATTATTAATATCATTGGTTATTGTCCAGTGGATAGCGCGTCAAAGATTTCGCTGTTCATGGATTTTGATATTATTATTATTATTATTATTATTTTATTATTATCATTATTAATATTATACTTTATTATTATTATTATTTATTTTATTATTATTAGTTGTGGTCCAGTGGATAGTTTTATCAAAGATATTCGGTGTTCAGGGATTTTAATATTATTCTTCTGTTAAAAAGTATGGCAAATTAAGCGAGTTTAAATTTTATATATTGGTTTTTTTTTTTATTAATCCTTCTCTTTTGTCAGACTCAGGTGAATTGTAAGGAAAATAGAAAAGTAATGTATAAAATCAACTCGCTTATTCTGCCACTTATTTTAACATCATTTGCCTAAAAGATGGTCTTCTTCCAAAATTTATTATTATTATTTATTATTATTATTATATTATTATTATTATTATTATTATTATTATTACTAGTTGTGGGTAGCATTAATCCTAAATGATTCAACGTTCAACAACGATAGTGTAACAAACGCTGACAGATAATAAATATCCTCATTTAAGAGATTTTTATTTCCTCTGCATCAAAAGTTCCGATAAATGATTCTATTTCAATTTTCGAGTAGAGAGAGAAGTGATAATTAATATATATATATATATATATATATATTATATATATATATATATATATATATATATATATAGTATAGATATATATAATATACAGGGTTGCCATAAAGTGCCAGTACCATTACAATCACATGATACCTGTAATGGTTCTGGGTCTTTATGTACACCCTGTATATATATAGATATATATATTATAATATATATACATATAATATATTATAATTACTATATATATATATATAATTATATACATATATATACTATATATATATATATAATTCTCCACTGGGCCGTGTTCTCTCCACTTCCTCAACACCTGAAAAAGCATAAACAGAGAGAGAGGAGAGAGTAAAATCCTAGCGACCAAAAAAAAAAAAAAAAAAAAACTAGACCCTAAGCGAGAGGGAACCTTTATTTGCCGTATAATGAAAGCGTGAATTATCCAGAAGTCCTTCTCCAAGCGAAAGTTTGTAGCGGGGGGTGAGTGAGAGTGTGTGAGTGAGTGACTAGGAACAGGTAAAAGAGGGAGATAACTCCAGGGAAAAGTTCTGCAGACTTTCATTTTCATTCGAGACAACTATACCTCCTCAAAAAAAAAAAAAAAAAACAAATTTATATATATATATAATTTATATATATATATATTATATATATAATATATATAAATAAACAGAAACGGAATAGGAGTTTGCCAAAGTGTTATTTATTTCCCAAGATGTTTTCCGATAGGATTTGTTTGTTTACTTTTTTTTTTTTTTTTTTTTTTTTTTTTGCAGTTTCCGTCGGTAAACATTGTCATGGGCATATTTGCTTGGTGTGGTTATAAAGGTCGATTTTGGTGTTGAAGTCGATGCGAGTATGTATGTAGTCAGAAATGGATTTCGGTGTTATAACATACATACCTACATATGTATTATATATATATCTATTATATATAATATATTATATATATATATTATATAGATATATATATATATAATCATTCCGTGCATACATGAATGTACTCGTATACTACTGCAATGAACTACAGACCTGTATTGAAAAAGCACTGCATCGTCAATACTATACCAAGCATTATTTGACCTCTCTCTCTCTCTCTCTCTCTCTCTCTCTCTCTCTCTCCAAATTTATAGGATCCTCACGCCTTTCGTCGCCACAGTGAGAGGCCCCCCCCTGATGAATAATTACCTTTTATTTTCAAAGACCAATCTTGCACTTTTTTTCAGGACAATTGCCAATGCTTCGATATTCCTGTCTTTCCTTCCTCTCTTTAGGCTAACGGCAATCTGTGTCTTCCCCCCCCCCCCCCCTCCTTTCTCACTACATTTCCAGACGCACTTTGGTTTCCAGGATCCCTGTACACATATTTCTGCGTAAACTTTCAAGTGGAATAGACCCCATTTCAGCACCACAAAATTCAAGGCAGTTTAAATTCCAGGTTCACTTGAGCAACCTCACTGAACTACCATCTTACAGAATCTGTTTTGTACTCTTAAATATTTATATTACTAAACAGTCTTTGAATTTTTCCACCATCATCAGTTGTTGATAACCATTGATCCATGTATAGTCATTATACTCACTACTCATCCGACATATATCAAAATTCTATTACTTACACACACACACACACACAACCCATGGATTTGAGCTGAAGAAAAGACTGTTCATGTTTGACCATGGATGCGAGTGAATGTGGAAATTTTTTTAGAATTTTCAGAGAGTACCGTCCAATTTAACACCTGTAGACAATGAAATACCGCGCCTATGGATAACGAGGATAGCATGTAAAAGTGGTGCCCAATCTCAATGGCGACATGATTTCTTTTGTATCTCCAGTTCTCAGACTCACGTAAGTTGCCAAGTAGTGGGTTATACTTTTTTTTCTAATGGCCATACATTCGAAAAGTTTGTGCTTCACAGCTACCCCTTATTTTTTCCTTATGGTTATATGAATATGATCCATTTTATGCATTGGCATAATTCGTAATCTGTGTGATTTGAACTGATTTTCTTTTTTTACGCTGCTAAGTTTAAAGTGCGGTGTGATAAGGTTAGCTGTGCCATCAATGAAAGCACACTTACATGCCTCCTCGGACTGGTCAACATAACTACGTCCTGGCTGCCTTATGAACTGTAGACTAATAACTCAACATCATAACAACATTTTCAACGTTGCAATGTGAATTAATTTGTTCTTTGATGTTGAAGCTTTCGGCTGTGTTTAAGCTGCCTGTATGTTGAAAAATGTTTTATAGACCTAAAAAAAATAATCTAAGCCTTCTGAAATATAATCTGTTATTAATCAATTTATTCGTAGAGATTATCTGTTTTTTTTTTTTTTTTTTTTACGAAATACATAGAAATATGAATTACAACCAGTTTTCTTTTGATGTTGAAGTTTTTAGGCGACCATTACGCTGCCTATATGTTGTAAATGATTTAATAGGTTCTAAAAGAATTAATCTAGAGCCTTATGAGATGTAATGTTACTAATGCTTTTATTTTATTTGTAGAAATTACCTGTTCTTTGAGGAATAAAAGATGATCATTTTGATTATATAGCGAAGATGACTAGTAATCGAAATATCATAAGTATTATCAAGGCGCATGGAACACTTGTTTTTCAACTGGTTTAAAATATTATTTTCTTAAAAGTCCTCCTCACTTTTGGTGTATAATTTATTCTTTCATAAGGAAACTTGAAGAACGAATGTGTAGATACCTCATTTGCTTTCTCTGGCCAGAAATTGTTTATAAGAGATTTGACTATTAATTGTAAACTAAAGAATCTACACCTAGCCCAGGAACAATATCTTGCTTTGACAAAAAGAATAATTGCATAGGCGAATATTTGCTAGTATGCCATAATTTTTTTAATATTTAAGAATTATAACAATTAATTATGTATGAAAATCCAAATACTCCTCCAAAAAGTAAGTGTTTTCAAGATAATTTCATTGCCGCTACTCAGTGTAGACCTACTTATGTTACACCGGGCGGTTATTGTTGCACCGACACTAATAATACGTCATATACGCTCCCCTCACACGTTGATATCGGTGGGCCATTCTATTTTTGTATATAGGCTACATATTTACATTTTTTTCAGCATTGAGTTGTTAAAGCAATCAAATAAGACTATTTCAAATTTTATGTTGGCTTTGGAAGCATTATTAATGTTATGACAATTTTATTTATTTATTTATTTCTTTATTTAACATGTGAACTGATGCTTGATGACGACTTCATTTTGGCCAAATGCTTCAGCGATGTGTGAACGAGAGTTTTGAAAATGTTTCGAAAGAGTTTTTTTTTTTTTTCTGAAATTTGCTACATTGACATTTTTCTTACAGTTTTGACACATATGAGACAGATGCACTCATTATGAAACAGATTATGGCCATATTGTAAGCAATAATCGCGTTTCTGCATTGAAATTATAGATAAATATGGAGCATGCTAGATTGCCAGTTAGTGAATTTTGAACTAAATCCTATGGAGTCATGTCGCATGAGATTTGAGCATCACTGTACATTGCATTTTGACCATTAATGAGAGTGATTGTAGAATTTTGTTAGAATTTCACGAGAGTACCGTCCAAATTAATACCTGTAAACAGTGATTAACCGTGCATATAGATACGAGCATACCATGTACATTGCATTTACGTAATGAAACCCCACATATTCATCTCCTCGACGGACCAATAAAGCTGATTTAAAACATCTCTTTTTGATAGCTTTACATCCTTCTGCAGAGGCAATATCAGACTGTGGTAATAACTCGCGCTAATGAAGTTCCCCTCTTATAAAAATTTGATATCTATTGAAACGAAAGCGTGTCATTATTCCCTCTCTCTCTCTCTCTCTCTCTCTCTCTCTCTCTCTCTCTCTCTCTCCTCTTCTTCGCATTTGCAACGGACAATTCCCATTTATTCGCTCCGGTTAGTTAGTCGACTTCTTGAGTGTGTATATATATATATATATATCCTTTCGCTTCGTAATAAATTCCTCCGAATCTTACTTTTAGCTTTCTCTTTGCCTCCTATTAAAGCCTTCCGAACCGCCACAGTATTGCGACCCACGAATCTTTTCAACGCTCATTAGGTAAGAACAGGCCATTTGCTTAATATATGCCGAAAGGGTTCTTCTACTACTGCAATTCCGATATATTTCGGAACCATTACTGAGGGACAGTTAGGCAAAAGATCGTTCTTCTAATTACACGCCCGTCTGCAGTGCGTTGTTCAGCGGATAGACGGAACGGAGGTTTTCTTGATGCGGAAACTGAGATTGTCCATAGATTCAGATTCGAGGTCTTATTGGTTCCTTCTTCTTCTTCTTCTTCTTCTTCTTCTTCTTCTTCTTCTTCTTTGTTGCAGAATAGGATACGTGAGCTGAAACCTTTCCATTGCACGGCATAATGTAGGCTATCTAATGAGCCAGTTAGATAAACAGGTAATTATTTCGATACATAGTTATTGATTATTATTATTATTATTTTTTTTTTTTTTTTTTTTTTGGGGGGGGGGGGGGAGGCGGTTACACAGTCCTCCAATTCGGACTGGGTGGTATTTATAGTGTGGGGTTCCGGGTTGATCTTCCTCCTTAGGAGTCCAGGACTTCCATCATTTTTTCTTACAATGTGCGCCGTTTCTTCTGCATGATCCTGGAGCTACTTCCGCCTCTAGTTTTCTGATTCCTTTTCGAGGATACTTGGGATCGTGCCTAGTGTTTCCTATTATTATGGGCAAAATTTTCCTTCTTATTTCTAATTTTCAGGTCTTGATACTTATCATTTTTTTCCGTCTCTTTTCTTCAACTCTGGTGTCCTGGTATTACGAAATCACGAGTATACTTTCTTCTTGATTTTGTCTTTTTCATCGTCCCATGTCTGGTCTATTTGCACGTTATCACCCTTATCTGTTCTATCCTTTCCATCTATCGTTATGTCCATCTATCGTTCTTTTTAACTTATCTTGTTCCTTAGGGAAGTGATCGTTGTGCTGCGCTGTTATCAATTCTTCTTCCTTCTTCTTCTTCCTTCTTCTTCTACTTCTTATTATTATTATTAATGATTATATTATTATTATTATTATTATTATATCATTATTATTAGTTATTTTCCTTTGTTTTTTTTATTCTTAGTTTTTGCTCTATCACCAGTCCTCCAATTCGACTGGGTGGATTTATGTGGTGGGGTTCCGGGTTGCATCCTGCGTCCTTAGGAGTCCATCACTTTTACTATTGCGGCCGTTTTTTCACATAGATCACACTCTTCTGCATGATTCCTGGAAGCTACTTCAGCGTCTAGTTTTTCTAGATTCCTTTTCATGGATATTGGGATCGTGCCTAGTGCTCCTATGATATGGGTACGATTTCCATGGCATCATCCCATATCCTTCTATTTCTATTTTCAGATTTCTTGATACTTATCCATTTTTTTCTCTTCCTCTCTTCTCCTCCACTTCTGTGTCCATGGTATTGCGACATCATCAGTGATACTGTTTCCTTCTTGACTTTGTCAATCAACGTCACGTCTTGTCCCCTATTTGCACGTATCAACCCTATCCTTTCTGATACCAATAGTCCTCAGAGATCTTTGCCTGATTGTTTTCCTATCACTCCCTCAGGTTGTGCTCGTACCACTTATTTACTGCAAGGTACTGATGTTTCTTGCACATGATTCTCAGTGGAGGGCATGTGCCACTGATCAGGCCTCTTTTTGTACTGGTTCGCTTTGCTGATTGGTTTATGGTTTTTCATTTTTTTCGTATTGCAGTTTTCCTACATTTATGGGAGAAGTTTATTTCCATCTATCGTTCTTTGAACATATCTGGTTCTTAGGGCCTGATCTTGTGCCGCTGTTATCATCCTACAGTTCCTTCTTTAGCTCTCCCTTCTGTAGCCATTGCCATGTGTCATCGCTGGTTAGTTCTTTAGTCTTCCATGTATGTCTGTCATTGGTTTGTTGTGCAGTCCTCTGTTCTGTCGTGTCATTTCCTGTCTGTTTTATTTCTGGGTCTCGTCTACTTTTATTAGTCCTTCCTTCCCATGCCTCTTTAGCCACTCGTTTTCACTGGTTTTCGATATTCGCCCCAGTGCTCTGTTCTCGATGTTGACGCCGTCCTCTATACTTATAGTCCTCTCCCTCCTTCCTTTCGTGTTATGTATAGTTTGTCCATATTTCCTTTTGTGTATTGGTCATATGTTTCCTGGTTTTCTGATCTATGCTGCGGAGTTCTAACCTTCGTCCATTCCACTATTCCTGCGCATGTATCTTTTGGTTTGACTTGAATTGCCTCAGTGTGTTTATGGCTTTTAATCATATTTCCGGGCGTTGAGGTTTGACTTGAGAATCGCCTTGATTCTCTTCATATATTCTTTTCCTGATCGGTGTCCTTCATCTTTGTGTTTTATATCCCCTCCTTCCATTATTCCCCAGGTATTTGTATCCTGTCTCATCTATGTGTTTGTGTTGCTCCCATTCTGGTAGCTTTTTCCTTCAGTTCTGTTCCTTTGCCTTTTTGGTATGTTGATAAGGCGCATTTTTTTTCTATTCCAAATCCCATCCTGATGTCCCCGATACAATCCTTACAGTCTGGATTTATGGTATCTATTTCCTTGATGCTCTTACCATACAGCTTGATGTCGTCAATGAACATCAGATGGTTGATTCTGTTGCCTCTTTTCTGAGTTGGTACCCGGCATCCATCTTCTGTAGTACTTTTGTCATGTAATCATGCTACTACGAAGAGTAAGTGGGGACAGGTGAGTCCGCCCTGGAAGATCCCTCTCCTGATATTAACCTCTGCTGTCTTATTCCAGGCTTGTAAGTATTGTATTCCAGTTGCGCATTGTATTTTTGAGGAACTGATGGTGTTTTTCCTCTGCCCCATATCTTTTCAGGCATTCTATTAGCCATGTGTGTGGTGTCATGTCGGAAGGTTTCTTATAGTCCTATCCATGCCATGCTTAGGTTGGTTTCCGTCTCCTTACTGTTCTTCATTAACCATTTTGTCTATCAGGAGCTGGCCTTTGTGCCCCCTTTCACTTCCTTCTCAGCCTTTCTGTTGGTGGGGGATGGTGTTGTTCTCCATCATAGGTAGTTGTATAGCCTTCACTGATGATACTCTGTTAGTAACTTCCACTTAATTGGTAGGCAGGTGATAGGACTGTAGTTACTGGCTATATATCCCTTACTATTGTCTTTTTTGTACTAAGGATGTTCTTCCTGTGGTCATCCATTTGGGTGCTTTGGTGATTTTGGAGATACAATGCTGGAGTTGTTCTTCTATTCGTGGGTGTAGGGCTTGACGTTTTTGAGCCAGTATCCATGACTTCATCGGGACCTGGGCTTTCCAGTTTGGCATTTCCTTTAGTTGGTGTCCTGACTTTGTTCTGTCGTGATGTCTGTGAATCTTTGTTTTATTCTCCAGTTTCTTCTTCCTTGACTTTCCCTGAGCCATGATGCAGTTTGTTGTGTGATACCGGATTTGCTTCCTTTATAATTATTATTATTAATATTATTATTAATTCTTCTTATTATTATTATTTTTATTATTATTATTTATTATTATTATTATTATTATTATTAGACTGGGATGAAACAGGAAGGATCGAAAGCTTTTTATGAAGTGTTTACAAATGTTACAGAACTTTTTAACATTTTTATTATTGTGGACCCTTTACAACATTATTATTATTATTATTATTTTTTTTTTAGGGGTTTTTTTTTTTTTTTTTTTTGCTCTATCACAGTCCTCCAATTCGACTGGGTGGTATTTATATGTTGGGTTCCGGTTTGCATCATTCCTCCTTAGTGTCCATCACTTTTCTTACTATGTGTGGCCGTTTCTAGGATCACACTCTTCTGCATGAGACCTGGAAGCTACTTCAGCCTCTTAGTTTTTTTTCTAGATTCCTTTTCGGGATCTTGGGATCGGCCTAGGTGCCCTTGATTTATGGTACGATTTTCCCTGGCATATCCCATATCCTTCTATTTCTATTTTCAGATCTTGTACTATACAGTATCCATTTTTTCCCCTTCTTTCTCTTCAACTCTGGTGTCCATTGGTATTGCGACATCAATGAGTGATACTTTCTTGCTTGACTTGTCAATCAACGTCCAACGTCTGGTCTATTTTGCACGTATCACCCTATCCGTTTCTGATAACCATAGTCCCCAGAGGATTCTTTGCCTGAGTCGTTTTTTCTATCACTCCCTCAGGTTTTGCTCGTACCACTTTTACTCCAAGGTAGCTGATGTTTCGTGCACAGCTCCAGGTGGAGGGCTTTGCCACTGAATCTGCCTCTTTTTTGTACGGTTTCTGTGCAAGTGCCGGGCAAATTTCACTTGCTATGGTGGGTTTTATTATTATTATTATTATATTATTATTATTATTTTATTCTTATTATTCTCATTATTTTATTATTATTAATTATTTATTATTATTATTATTTTACTTTTTGGAAGGAGAAAACCCCTCTTTCAAACAAGTATTATTTAAAAGATATTACTGCATCAGCTGCATTTAATTTGCAAAAGAGTCTTCTCTATATATTATTATTAATTATTATTATTATTATTATTATTATATTATTATTATTATTCAGTGTAATAAACCCTGTTTATATTGAACAAGCCCACCACAGGGGCCACTGACTTGAAAGCCAACCTTCCTAAGGATATGATGGCGCTCATTCGCAATATCTGACAGAAGGTAATTGGAAATAGAGAGAGAAGAGATTTCGCCTATAAAAAGGCAAGGAATAAGTTGACAAACAGTATTTAGTGTGGAAGGAACGATTATGCAAACCTGTTCCTTTTGAATAAAGGTTTTCAGGCTTGAAAATTTCTCCGTAGCGTCTTTTTTTTTCTTTTTGGCGTAATGCTCGCGTATTCTAATGCGCGCTATGCAAATTGCGTGTTGTGCGCGCCACTTCCATCCGAGAGATTTGCGTAATTTATGTGCGTATGGAATTATGTCTCTTCGCTGTGTCTTCAATCTTATTCACCCAGCCTCGAAAATCAGGCTTACTCTGGTTATGGAGATGATCGTATGGAAGACAGAAAAGAAAACTGTCTATCCCAGAGAGGATGGGGCAGTATGCGTAAACTAATCATTTTAATATGAGGATAAATTCATATTTATTCACGTTCACATTCACGTGGGTGAATACGTGAGGATAAAAAGGCGCAGTATTTTTTACCACATCATATTTTAGAATTCTGGTTATCTCCAATATGTCACAGAAACATGTAGGCAACTTATCACAAAAAGGTTTAATACAAAGCGACGACTCACTGGCAATCTTAATCAGTATAATTCCTGTGATTATCTAGCTTTTGCCAAAGTTGCTGACTTGTTTTCAACATGTTTTTGATAAGTGTATGTTATAAGTTTCTGACATGTTTTCTTGTACTGTGGATACACCTGGGGACATAGTACATAAATTCGTATTTATTCTTTATAAAAAGGAGCAAGGAATATTTTATGTTGCTGCATACGATTATCTTGCATTTGTCAAAGGTTCATTCTCCACTAATGGTAACTGATATGTTTGTGACATGTATGTGACAAGTTCCTGACAGGTCTTCAACATGTTTATGACATGTATATATGATAAGTTCCTGACATGTTTGTGGCATGTATGTGACAACCCCTTGACATGTCTTCAAAACGTTTGTGACGTTCATGTAGATGCAGCCCAAGAAATTCATACTCATTCATAATTCATACATATTCAGAAATTTATACTTATTTGCAATTCGAACTTATTCAGAAATTCATACTTATTCATAATTCATACTTATTCAGAAATTCTCACTTATTCGTAACTCATACTTATTCAGAAATTCAGTTTATTCATAATTTATACTTATTCAGATATTCATACTTATTCGTAATTCATTCTTATTCAGAAATTCGTACTTATTCATAATTCATACTTATTCAGAAATTCATACTTATTCGTAATTTATACTTATTCGGAAATTCGTACTTATTCATAATTCATACTTATTCAGAAATTCATACTTATTCGGAAATTCGTACTTATTGATAATTCATACCTATTCAGAAATTCATACTCATTCATAATTCATACTTATTCAGAAATTCATACTTATTCATAATTCATACTTATTCATAATTCATACTGATTCAGAAATTCGTACTTATTCGGAAATTCGTACTTATTGATAATTCATACCTTAAAAATTCATACTCATTCAATAATTCAACTTATTCGAATTCATACTTATTCATAATTTCATACTTATTCAAATTCCCATCTGTTCAGAAATTCGTACTTATTCGTAATTCACACTTTTTCAGAAATTCATAATTATTTATAAGAGAAACGATTTAATCGTGACGAAATCAGTATGCACATAATTCATACTTATTCAGAAATTCATACTTATTCATAATTCATACTTATCATAATACATACCTATTCAGAAATTCATACTTATTCATAAGAGAAACGATTTAATAGTGACGAAATCAAGTATGCACAAAGAGACACATGTCAGAGACAGTGGAGATTACAAACGGACTTGACAAATCTGACCGTAATACGTCCAAATATCTCCCATCCAAAAGTCCGTCGGTCCCCACCCACCCCCCCCCCTCCCCAACCCCCTCCCACTCGTCCATTCCGACTCTTTGGAACCCAAAAGAGTAAAGACCGCTGGAAGTCTTCCCAAATCCTTTGCCTTTAT
>NC_087208.1:48971872-48974372 GCF_015104395.2 Macrobrachium nipponense | reverse complement strand
TTCTTATTATTATTATTATTATTATTATTATTATTATTATTATTATATTATTATTATTATTATTATTGTACTTAGGAAGCAGACCCTCTCTCAAGCATACTTTATTAAAAGTAATGGCTACTTCGGCAGCATTACACTTGTAGAGATTCTTCTCTATTTTGCGAATAGCGGCTTTTTCAGTGCTTACTTAAACAGGCTAGTAGAGCGCCTATAGAGGTCATGGCAAAATACAGGGTCAAAATAGGTGTATATATTTGAATTTTACAGATAAAAAAACTGTGATACCATAGTCATCAAAGTCATTAACGATCGGCTCGAAGAAAGTGGCTTGAGACCTGGCTCAGGCAGCCAATGAAAACAGACTCACCGCCACCAGCCAATAGGAGACAAGCATGGGGCAGACCCCTTGCTGTCAACCACAGATATAAGGAGGACGGACACCGCACCAAGATCAGTCCACCCTCAGCTTCCAGCCCGAGGATGTCTGGCAGCTCCAGACGAAAGCTCGCTTTAAAAAGAAAGAGATAGAGAGAGAGAGAGAGAGAATCGTTAATGACTTTGATGACTATGGTATCATAGTTTATCTGTAAAATTCAAATATATACACCTATTTTGACCCTGTATTTTACCATGACCTCTATAGGCGCTCTACTAGCCTGTTTAAGTAGCACTGAAAAAGCCGCTATTTGCAAAATAGAGAAGAATCTCTACAAGTGTAATGCTGCCGAAGTAACCATTACTTTTAATGAAGTATTATTATTATTATTATTATTACATTATTATTATTTATTATTATTATCTATATATATTTCTTTAAAATTCATTAATATATTTAAATTATTATTATTATTATTATTATTATTATATTATTATTATTATTATTATTATTATTATTATTATTATTATTATTATTATTATTATTATTGACAGTAGTGATAGTAGTTTTTTAATATACTTTCTTTAAATTTTCAGTAGTAATAGAAATACCATCAAAATATCTAAAATACTAATAAAAAAATCTAATGTCTAAATGCGATCTGTTTTGCTATGATGATGATGATGATGATGATGATTATTAGTTGCTTGATTCATGGTAGTAATTATGATTTTTATAACATATTCTCATCTTCAAACTATCATACTATCATTAGTGGCAGAAGGACTATCAAAATATCTAGAATAATCATATTTTTTAGAATATATATATATTTTCTATTGTGCAAATGTCCTCTGTTGTAATATATATTTTCTAATCTAGTGTGAAAATGTCCTCTATTGTAATATATTTTAAAGAATCTAGTGTGAAAATGTCCTCTATTGTAATATTCTCCCCAAATCCTTCACTTGTCAGAGGAATTCTTAGAGCTCTCCTTTGTTAGTGAGGGAAACAATGAAGGCTCCGTTGGTAGTCAGCGGAGGCGGAAATTCGAGATAAAATAATTTTTACTATGCGGCTTCATTGTACTTTCATTGTATATTTATTATGACGTGCATAGGAAATTTTTTTTTTTTTTTTAACCGTTTTTGTATGAATCTTTCACAAATAGTATCGACTGCAAGTTAAAATAATCCCTTTTATTTATAACTCGGCTTCATTGTACATTCATTGTATATTCATTATGACGTGGATTGGAAATATTCTTTAACTGTGTGGTATGAATTTTTCATAAATATATCAACTTCAAGAAGAAATGATCCTTTTCTACAATGCAGCTTCAATGTACTTTCACAGTATATGCATTATTACCTTCATAGGAAATATTATTTAACCGTTTAGTATGAATTTGTCATAAGTGTTATCAACTTAAGTTGAAATAAACCTTTTTTTTTTCCGATGCCGCTTTATTGTACTTTCATTGTATATTCATTATTACGTGGATTGGAAATAATTTTTACCATGTGGTATGGAATTTTCATAAATTAAATCAACTTCAAGAGGAAATAAATCTTTTTTTCCGATGCACCTTCATTGTACTTTCATTGTATATTCATTATTACTTGGATTGGAAATATTATTGAATCGCATCCATGAAAGGAGCTACGCCAGTGAGCGACATGGCATTCACACCACATATTTGAGGACCTTGAAGCGTAGGTGAAAGTGTATTAAGAAACTGTCGTTTTATTCTGCACATAATAGCACATTTAAATTATAAGTCGTCTAAAGCCCAGTGACTCAAAAAGATTTATTTTTTTTACCAGACCAAATCTCCTTTCAAATTGAAGACAGTACACCAGACTTAAAACACGCACTCAGAACATAATGAAGTTTTCATTAAGAAGCTTATTTGCGGAAATATAAATGAACATTTAGAAAAATACCCAGTACCCTAAGCAGTCTTTAATTCATCTGCGGGAAAAAAATGTCTCCATATAATGCTAATTACTTCTTTAGCTGGAAAGGAAGCAAGAGTTCAAAGGTCTTAATGTTGGGTATGTTGAAAAGCTTTATGGTTAAAAATAATTCCATTACACGGAAATGTACGACTTTTACGGGGGT
>NC_087208.1:48956872-48959372 GCF_015104395.2 Macrobrachium nipponense | reverse complement strand
CTTAGGGCCTGATCTTGTGCCGCTGTTATCATTCCTTCAGTTTCCTTCTTTAGCTCTTCCCACTCTGTAGCCATTGCCAATTGTCATCGCTGGCTAGTTCTTTAGTTCTGTCTGTTCATGTATTGTCCATGCATTGTTTGTTGTGCCCAGTCCTCTGTTCTGTCCTGTCTTTCTCCTGTCTTTGTATATTTCTGGGTCTTCGTCTACTTTTATTAGTCCTTCTTCCCATGCACTCTTTAGCCACTCGTCTTCACTGGTTTTCAGATATTGCCCCAGTGCTCTGTTTTCGATGTTGACGCAGTCCTCTATACTTAGTAGTCCTCTCCCTCCTTCCTTTCGTGTTATGTATAGTCTGTCCGTATTTGCTCTTGGGTGTAGTGCTTTGTGTATTGTCATATGTTTTCCTGGTTTTCTGATCTATGCTGCGGAGTTCTGCCTTCGTCCATTCGACTATTCCTGGCGTATCTGATTACTGGCACATGCCATGTGTTATGGCTTTTATAATATTTCCGGCATTGAGTTTTGACTTGAGTATCGCCTTGAGTCTCTGCATATATTCTTTCTAATCGTGTCCTTCATCTCTTGGTGTTTTATATCCCCTCCTTCCATTATTCCCAGGTATTTGTATCCTGTCTCATCTATGTGTTTGATGTTGCTCCCATCTGGTAGCTTTATCCCTTCAGTTCTCGTTACTTTGCCTTTTTGTATGTTGACTAAGGCGCATTTTTCTATTCCAAACTCCATCCTGATGTCCCCAGATACAATCCTTACAGTCTGGATTAGGGGTATCTATTTCCTTGATGCTCTTACCATACAGCTTGATGTCGTCCATGAACAAAATCAGATGGTTAATTCTGTTGCCTCTTTTCTTGAGTTGGTAACCGGCATCCATCTCTGTAGTACTTTTGTCATGGGAATCATGGCTACATACGAAGAGTAGTGGGGACAGTGAGTCGCCCTGGAAGATCCCCTCTCCTGATATTAACCTCTGTTAGTCTTATTCCAGACTTGTAAGTATTGTATTCAGTTGCGCATGTATTCTTGAGGAAGCTGATGGTTTTTTCGTCCTGCCCCATATTTTCAGGCATTCTATTAGCCATGTGTGTGGTATCATGTCGAAGGCTTTCTTATATTCTATCCATGCCATGCTTAGGTTGGTTTTCCTTCTCCTACTGTTCTTCATTACCATTTTTGTCTATCAGGAGCTGGCTCTTTTTGTGCCCCTACACTTCCTTCTGCAGCCTTTCGTTGGTGGGGGGGGATAGTGTTTGTCTCCTCTAGGTAGTTGTATAGCCTTTCACTGATGATACCTGTTAGTAACTTCCACATTATTGGTAGGCAGGTGATAGGCCTGTAGTTACTGGCTATATTTCCCTTACTCTTGTCTTTTTGTACTAAGGATGTTCTTCCTGTGGTCATCCATTTGGGTGCTTGGTGATTTGAGATACAATGCTGGAGTTGTTCTGCTATTCGTGGGTGTAGGGCCTTTGAAGTTTTGAGCCAGTATCCATGGATTTCATCGGGACCTGGGGCTTTCCAGTTGGCATTTTCTTTAGTTGGTGTCTGACTGTGTCTGTCGTGATCTCTGTGCATCTTTGTTTATCTCCCTGTTTCTTCTCCTTGACTTCCTGGAGCCATGTTGCATGTTTGTTGTGTGCTACCGGATTGCTCCATATGTTTTCCCAGAGTCTCTTACTTGATTCGGCTTCAGGAATTTCTGGGTGGATTATTATTATTATTGTTATTATTATTATTATTATTATTGATTATTATTATTATTATTATTATTATTATTATTATTATATGTGTGTGCAGTGAACACACACACACACACACACACACACACACACACACATATATATATATATATATATATATATATATATATATATATATATATATATATATAGATATATATATTATATATATATATATATATATATATATATATATATATATATATATATATATTATATCTATATATATATATATATCTGTGTGTGTGTGTGTGTGTGTGTGTGTGGTGTGTGTGTGTGTATCACCTACACACACACCACACACACATATGTATATATATATATATATACTATATATATATATATATATATATATATATATATATATATATATATATATATATTGACGAAATATCGCTAAAGCATGCGATATTTCATGTAGTCGTAAAGCTGGAGGAAGGAATGAAAGGAGTTGACCGACCTTCCTAAAAGCATTAAATACCCCAGTACCTTCTATAAAATCAACCTCGGAAACTGAAGTAGATAAAAAGTTGGCGTTTTTAGATTTTTTAATTGTGAGAATGATAGAAATTTTAAATTTTCTGCGTACAGGAAGTCTACAAATGTAGATTCCTACATACATTTCTATTCTAACCATCATCCGAGAACGATGATGATGGTATTTTCTTCTATGTTTTTAAGGGCGCTGCAGGTCAGTTGCCTTGACTTCCTCGAAGCTGACCTTCAGAAGGTCCGAGACATTG
>NC_087208.1:48949372-48951872 GCF_015104395.2 Macrobrachium nipponense | reverse complement strand
ACTACTACTACTACTACTACTACTACTACTACTATAATAATAATAATTATAATAATAATAATAATTCAGTGGCAAAAGCCCTCCACTGGAGCCTGTGCAAGAAACTCAGCTACCTTGCAGTAATAAGTGGTACGAGCACCACCTGAGGGAGTGATAGAAAACGATCAGGCAAAGATCCTCTGGGACTATGGTATCAGAACGGATAGGGTGATACGTGCAAATAGACCAGACGTGACGTTGATTGACAAAGTCAAGAAGAAAGTATCACTCATTGATGTCGCAATACCATGGGACACCAGAGTTGAAGAGAAGAGAGGGAAAAAATGGATAAGTATCAAGATCTGAAAATAGAAATAAGAAGGATATGGGATAATGCCAGTGGAAATCGTACCCATAATCATAGCACTAGGCACGATCCCAAGATCCCTGAAAAGGAATCTAGAAAAACTAGAGGCTGAAGTAGATCCAGGTCTCATGCAGAAGAGTGTGATCCTACAGAAACGGCACACATAGTAAGAAAAGTGATTGACTCCTAAGGAGGCAGGATGCAACCCGGAACCCCACACTATAAATACCACCCAGTCGAATTGGAGGACTGTGATAGAGCAAAAAAAAAAAAAAAAAAAAAAAAAAAAAAATAATAATAATAATAATAATAATAATAACAAAGTGACGAATATTAGCGTGTAACAGGAAGAATGCAGTAACCTAGAAAAATTAATTATCAGAAAAATAGAGAAAACTTATATAAACTGAATGTTTACGTTTAAACCATAACAAAAATTAAGGTAAGGAGATTATCCCTCATCTTCCATACATATGTGTAAACGATTACACATATAGTATTTATGTAAGCGCCCCTTGAGGAATGTACACCTGTTCGGAAAGTGGAATTTCCGTTGAAATAGGTCATCATATTTCTATCAAGTTTTTTTTTATTACGTTGTAATTCCTGTTAATTGCTGCTGGTCATATATTCATATATACGCTGGAGATCATTATTTCAATTATTCTGATGATTTGTTACTGAATGATCCACTTTATTTTTTGATATATTCTTTGATATGGGATTACACGAGTTCCTGGACGGACATGGAATGGAAAATGTACTTGAATTAGATTTGGTTTTGTTGTGTTGGTAAATGTGGGGTGCTTAGATTGCTAACACTTTTGTTAGTTTGGTATTGATATATATATATATATATATATATATATATATATATATATATTATATATATATATATATATATATATATATATATATATATATATATATATATATATATATATATATATATATATATATATATATATATATATATATGTGTGTGTGTGTGTGTGTGTGTGTGTGTGTTGTGTGTGTGTGTGTCGAGTGTGATGGTGTGGTGTCTGTAATTTCTTTTCATCAATTAATGCATTGAAGCTTCTTTTCTATGTCAGGTGTACCATTTACTGACAGATCAGATTTGTTTTGTCGGAATTATTAATAGTCTTACCTAAAAGACTTTCCATAGAAATACGGCTAGGATTATTATTATTATTATTATTTATTATTATTTTTTTTTTTTTTTGCTCTATCACAGTCCTCCAATTCGACTGGGTGGTATTTATAGTGTGGGGTTCGGGTTGCATCCTGCCTCCTTAGGAGTCCATCACTTTTCTTACTATGTGTGCCGTTTCTAGGATCACACTCTTCATATGAGTCCTGGAGCTACTTCAGCCTCTAGTTTTTCTAGATTCCTTTTCAGGGATCTTGGGATGGTGCCTAGTGCTCCTATGATTATGGGTACGATTTCCCACTGGCATATCCCATATCCTTCTATTTCTATTTTCAGATCTTGATACTTATCCATGTTTTTTTCCCTCTCTTTTTACTTCACCCCTCTGGTGTCCCATGGTTATTTGCGACATCATGAGTGATACTTTTCTTCTTGACGTTTTTGTCAATCAACGTCACGTCTGGTCTGTTTTGCACATATCACCCTATCCGTTCTAATACCATAGTCCCAGAGGATCTTTGCCTGATCGTTTTCTATCATTCCTTCAGGTTGGTGCTCGTACCACTTATTACTGCAAGGTAGCTGATGTTTCTTGCACAGGCTCCAGTGGAGGGCTTTGCCACTGAATCATGCCTCTTTTTGTACTGGTTCTGTGCAAGTGCCGGGCATTCACTTGCTATGTGGTTTATGGTTTCATTTTTCGTGTTTGCACTTCCTACATATGGGAGAGATGTTATTTCCGTCTATTGTTCTTTGAACATAGCTGGTTCTTAGGGCCTGATCTTGTGGCCGCTGGTTATCATTCCTTCAGTTTCCTTCTTTAGCTCTTCCCTCTGTAGCCATTGCCAATTGTCATCGCTGGCTAGTTCTTTAGTCTGTCTCATGTATTGTCCATGCATTGGTTTGTTTGTGCCAGTCCTCTGTTCTGTCTGTCTTTCTCCTGTCTTTGTATATTTCTGGGTCTTCGTCTACTTTTATTAGTCCTTCTTCCCATGCACTCT
>NC_087208.1:48936872-48939372 GCF_015104395.2 Macrobrachium nipponense | reverse complement strand
GGTGGACTAACTTCCACCCTTATCAAGTAGTGAATGACAGCAAGAGTTACATTAGTGAAATATATAGTGGGGGAGAAATGCCGATGTTGGTGTCAATTGTCTTAATCCGCTTCATCGTTGCCTTAAGGAAGATGTTGTCTATATGGTCAGAGTCCCAGGCTCCATGTAAAGGTTGATCCTATTATCTTGTTTTACCAGTGCAGATAATGTAACTCCTTCTGTCATTCACTGCTTGATAACGGTGGAATTCAGTCCACCGAAATATAAGTCCTTAGCATGTGTGCTTTTGCGAGTGCGTACGTTCTTGCGCGCCCACATACACAAACAATGCCCACGTATACGAAATTGGAAAGCAAATCCCACCTAAACCCAGTCATTCAGAGCTGACGTTTTACATCCGGGCGTTACTTGAACCATAAAGAACTGAAGGCATATATTCTCTTTATCCTCTCGTCCCCCCCCCTCAGAAACCCCCCCAAATAGAAAAAATAAAAAAAAATATAAAAGGAAGATCTCAATACCACGCGTCCCCTGCGGGGTGGAAAAAAATATCAATTTCTGTACTTTGTTTTGGTCGTTGTTCCATCGGACACCCAAAAAGAATCTATGAAAAAAACCTATGCACCGGCCTCCCCCACCACCCGCCCCCCCCCCAAAAAAAAAAAAAAAAAAAAAAAAAAAAAACTATGAAATGGCATCCATGGCGGAAGGAAATCCAATATTCCTGAGCCAATATGCAACACTGAAAATATTGCATCACAATTTAATCTGCAACACTTCATCATCAATAAAGGTCGACTGGCTCGCTCTTCTCTCTGCTACTGTCCAACACGGACGGATGCGCCCTTGCACAACCTTGGGTTAGGACTGAAGGAGAGAGAGAGAGAGAGAGAGAGAGAGAGAGAGAGAGAGAGAGATAGGAAAATTCCTGTTTGTGTAATGGTTGAGAATCAGGTGAATTAGAGGGAGAGAGGGAGAGAGAGGGAGAGAGAGGAAAATTCCTGTTTGTGTAATGGTTGAGAATCACAAGTGAGAGAGAGAGAGAGAGAGAGGAAAATTCCTGTTTGTGTAATGGTTTAGAATCACAAATGAATGAGAGAGAGAGAGAGAGAGAGAGAGGAGAATTCCTACCTGTGTTGTGGTTGAGAATCACAGGTGGACAAGAGAGAGAGAGAGAGAGAGAGAGGAAAATTCCTACCTGTGTAATGGTTGATAATCACAGGTGGATTAGAGACAAAGTGTGTGAGAGAGAAGAGAATTCCTGTCTGTGATGGTAGAGAATCAAGGGGATTAGAGAGGAGTTACAAGGATTAGGATGTCTCAAAAACTTATTAGTCCATCCGAAGAGACATCGTGCGCTCACTTTTCTCTAAGAGCAGGTTTTACTGTTCATTCACAGTGTCCAATTATTTTGTCTAGCATTCTTTTGAACTCTTCCACACTGTAGCTGTTTACAACTTCTGGTGGCAGTTTATTCCACGTGTCACATATCTCGTATGTGAAGAAGTTCTCACAGTGGGATGTGTTGTATCTCCTCAGTTCTAGTTTCCATCCATTATTTCTTCTCTGGTTTTCGTTTAACGTAAATAGGCTACTGTCTCCTTTTCTTATGCCTTTCAGTATTTTGAATGTTTCTCTTAGTTGTCCTCGCAATCGTGTTTCTAAGTCATACATGTTCAGGCTCTCTTGTCGTCTTCGGTAACTTATTTGCCTGATGGATGGAATTAACTTTGTGGCTCTTGCTTGTACCCCTTCTAATCTATTTATGTCCCTTTTTAGTGTACGCGGCCAAGACTGTACTGCATATTTAAGAAGAGGTCTAACTATTAATGTGCAGCGAGAGAGGAGAATATCCTAACTGTGTAATGGTTGCGAATCAAGTGGCATTAGAGAGAGAGAGAGAGAGAGAGAGAGAGAGAGAGAGAGAGAGAGAGGAATTCCTACCTGTGTAATGGTTGGGAATCACAGGTTTATAAAAGAGAGGGGGAGGGGAAGGAGGTGAACAGCCATGTACTCAAAGTGTGGTTGGATGTAAATTCTCTCTTCTTAACCTCAATATGTAAAGTGAAAGATCTTGTTTCAGTTTCCCCTTGGTCATTGCTTACTCGAGGAGTAAGCCTACAAACTACTTTGTAGTTGATGTTGTTCTTGTTCATGTTGGGGAGTAGGAAAGGTCTATGGCAGAACATGAAAACGTCTGAAAAAGATGTTTCGCGTTGAGTTAAAGATAAAAGAATTTTAGGATAGGATATTTATGATATATTTATTAGAATGAAAATGTACAAAATAAATATTGTGCATGTTAAACAGTACAGAACAATTATTTCTAATAAAATATAACGTATTATTTTAATTTTCGTTGATGAAACAAGGATCTATTTGGCTGTAGATTTTAGCACGTTTTAATTTATGTTATTAGGAATATAATGTTTACAACTTACACGTGAGCTGAAAACCTTCCATGCGTGCCGAGCAAGCTGGCAGTCGGATCACGCCTTGT
>NC_087208.1:48929372-48931872 GCF_015104395.2 Macrobrachium nipponense | reverse complement strand
TTTCGATTTCTTTGGCTTCTCATTGGCGCAGAGGACCAGGGACGATATGAAGCTAAAATTGGAAAATAAAATCACAAATTGTTCTCTAAACAAAAAATTAAAAGGGGTGTCGTGTTTTCTAGACAAACAATCGAGATATGATTACCTACAGTTTTATAAAGTCCTTTGTGGCATCTGACGCAATGCCCTCATTCCAATTGGTTGGATATAGGTCAAATATGTCACGCTTGGATATTCAGAAGCAAGCTCCTCCTCCTCCTCTCTCTCTCTCTCTCTCTCTCTCTCTCTCTCTCTCTCTCTCTCTCTCATCCATATATAGTGTACTCGACTATTCACCACAAGCATGCTTCTGTTCATTTGTTATCTATTTGTCTCTCTCTCTCTCTCTCTCCTCTCGACCTTGTTTTGGTTTTGGGTAAGCTAGAGATAAAATGAGAGTATTCTCTCTCTCTATCTCTCTCTCGCTCTCTCTCTCTCTCGTCCTAAACATCACCACCCCTTCATCATTTCAAAACGTTCCGAAATGACTGTTTGCTCAAAACCAGCAGATCTTGTTATCCCGTCCAGATTTTACACCATTTTAAACCAGATGAAATCGACGCCCCGCAGTTCCCATTCCCAGAGGATAATATCAAGGGCTATTTCTCTGGCCGGGAGTAAGAGTACATAAATAAAAGGGTGAGAATCTCTTCCTATTTTTCTCTCTTTCTTTTTTTTCAATTCGGGTTCTCCCCTCCTGACATAAGCCCCGGAGAGTGATCCAATTTTCTCCTCACCGGAGCTGCGCCGAAATATTTTCGAATGGAGGAATGACTACTACTACTACAACATGACCATCTGGTAGGTAGGTATAGGTAGGTAGGTAGCTAGCTGCTAGCTGCTGCTGTTTTCTGCTCGACTCGCTGGTGGTGGTCGAGTTAAAGTTGAATTCTACTCTGTGTTTTTCTGTCTGTGTCTGTTACTCCTTGATCAAGTTCAAGTTGAATAATGTTTGTGTTTTTCTGTCTAGTAAACTTTGGTAAGATGATTTGATTAAGTTGAAGTTAAATACTGTTTGTGTTTTACACTCTGGTAAACCTTGGCAAGATGATTTGATCAAGTTAAAGTTAAATGCTGTTTGTGTTTTTCTGTCTGGTGAACCTTGGTAGGATGGTTTGATGAAGTTGAAATTGTATAATGTTTGTTTTACTCTCTGGTAAACCTTGGCAAGATGATTTGATCAAGTTGATGTTGAATCTGTTTGTGTTTTCCTCTCTGGTAAACCTTGGCAAGATGATTTGATCAAGTTGAAATTGAATACTGTTTATGTTTTTTTTTTTCTGTTAAACCTTGACAGGATGATTTGATCAGGTTGAAGTTGAATACTGTTTGTGGTTTTCTGTTTGGTAAACCTTGGCATAATTATTTTACCAAGTTAAAGAAAGTGTAACTCTGCACTTTTTCTACTTCTGTCTGGTAAACCCTGGTAGGATGGTTGAATCAAGTTAAATTTGAATTCTGTTTGTGGTTTTCTGCCTCTCTCTGGTAAACTTTGGCAAAATGATTTTACCAAGAAGGTAGATAAAAAATATAAATGTGAAGATAAAACTATTTCTTTAAATGTGAAGATATATAGATAATTTTATGAAATGTGAAGGCAGATAAAAAAATGATGTTAAGGGAAAAAAATCAGAATTAATATGAATATAAAATAAAAATTTCTTTTAAATGTGAAGGCAGATAAAAAAAATGAAATTTGAAGGTAAAGAAATTTATTTTAAATGTGAATATAAATAAAAAGAAAATTAAATGTGAAGACAGATAAAAAAATTAATATGTGAAGGTAAAACATTTTACAATATGAAGGTAAAAAATTTATTTTAAATGTGAAGGCAGAAAAAAAAAAATTTTAAGGTAAAAAATTTGTATTATATCTGAAGATAGATAGAAATAATTTAAACATGAAGGCAGATAAAAAATAAGAATGTGAAGGTAAAAAATTTATTTTAAATATGAATATAAATAAAAATAAATTAAACGTAAGGGCAGATAGGAAAATAAAATTTGAAGGTAAAAAATTTATTTTAAATGTGAATATAGTTAAACAAATTTTAAACGTGAAGGCAGATTTAAAAACAATAAAAATGTGAAGACAAAAAATTTTTTATGTGAAAAATAAAAAAGTCAAATATGAAAGTATATAAAATAAAATAAAACAAAGGCTGGAAGAGAGAAGAATGATGGTTGAAGGGTGAAAGGAGCCCCCCAAAATTACACTTTGGAGAATTAGATTTCCTTTTGGAAGAAAGATTGTTCGTCATTAAGGGAATGGATTCGTTACGACCGTAGGTAGTCGAGAGTCAGAAAAAAGGAAAAAAAGGAAGGTTATACATTTATCTTTCCGTTTATCCAGGTCTTTGACTTTATAATAATTGTTATTTATTTATTCACTCAGACGAAAAATAAATATTATTGAGTTATTAAGCTTGTTATTCACTCTTATTCATTCATTCATTTAGAT
>NC_087208.1:48919372-48921872 GCF_015104395.2 Macrobrachium nipponense | reverse complement strand
ACAAATGAATTTATCTCACAATGACGTTTATCGTATAATGATTTAATGACAAATCATTATAAAATGACTGTTCTCGTATAATGATTTTATAATAAAATGAATTTATCTTACAATGACGTTTATCGTATAATGATTTTATCACAAATGAATTGATCTTAGAATGACTTTTATCGTATAGTGATTTTATCATAAATTAATTTACCATAGAATGACGTTTATCGTATAATGAATTTATCTCAAATTAATTTATCTTAGAACGACTTATCGTATAATGATTTTATCTCGAATGAATTTATCTGGGAATGACGTTTATCATATGATGATTTTATCACTGATGAATTTTTCTTACAATGAGGTTTATAGTATAATGATTTTATCACTAATGAATTTATCTTAGAATGACTTTTATCGTATTGTGATTTTATCTCAAATTAATTCATCTTAGGATGGCGTTTATTGTATAATGAATTTATCACAAATAAATTTTTCTTACAATGACGTTTATCGTATAATGATTTAATCACAAATGAATTTATCTAACAATGACTTCTCGTATAATGATTTTATAATAAAGTTAATTTATCTTACAATGACGTTTATCGTATAATGATTTTATCACAAATGAAGTTTTCTTACAATGACGTTTATCTTATAATGATTTCATTACAAATGAATTTATCTTAAAGTGACTTGTATCGTATAATGATTTTATCACAAATTAATTTATCGTAGAATGACTTATCGTATAATGATTTTATCACTAATGAATTTATCTTAAAACGACGTTTATCGTATAATGATTTCATCATAAAATGTCTTCATCATAAAATGATAAGTGTTACGAATGTTTCAATTGGCATCTAGGTCAATCGTTGCAGATTCCTCTCGTGATATAATTAATTTTAAATCTCAATTCATTTTAAATACCAATTCATCAATGCGAAGGCAGAAGGTCTCAATGCCAAACTGGACCAAGCAAAAAATCGTTATAATTATGTCGGACTATTCACAAAAACAAAAATATTCAGTCCGATTGTATCCCAAGAATAATCATTAATCTTTCCCCTGCAATTATGCGAATTATAAAGCAGAATTATTCCACGATTAAGCAAAGCCTTTGATGCGAATGTAAAGTGAAATAAAGAAATAAAATGTAGATATTGCAAAGCGAGACGTTTCAAATTATTTCAGTCATTTAGTCATTTCTTGGCCTTATGATTTAGGTAGCCTTTGCAGTGAAGATAGTGAGATATTAAATTTAATTTCTCTCTCTCTCTCTCTCTCTCTCTCTCTCTCTCTCTCTCTCTCTCTCTCTCTCTCTCTCTCTCTCTCTATTCAGGGGGAGGAGCAGCTCCTCTCGTCCTGAGATGGTAATCATACAGATATACTTTTGAAATGAAATACAACGCAGCAGTATTCCTGAGTAAGTGAAAGAGAAACTGGGAATAAAGGTCTTATAGGTGTAGCAGGAGTAATGTAATCACACAGGTATCTGGTAAAAGGTAAACAATACATTTGATATGACTGATACAAGCATATGACAACATAATAGTTCTTTTTATTTCAGGACAATCTGAGAGAGAGACTTTCATCTTAAAACAGAAGAAATAAGGTAAAAATAATAGCCAAATCTTCAACGTTTTTCGTTCATAGAACAATAGACTGAATTTTAGATGACCAGTGTAGGATTTTATTTATACAGTTGATAGTATTATTTGTTTAGCAATGTATCAGAAATGTTTAGATGCGTGGTTTATTTACACAATTTTACACAACTTTTTAATGCGTCCACAATATTGCTTTGATATCCCCTTATTTCCCAGTTTATTTTGCTTCTTCTACTACTACGGGCTGCTCTATGAGCAAGAGCCCGTGCTGGCATAAGGCCAGCTTAATCTCCAACAACAACAACATCCTTTTACTCCATTTTCTGCTGATTAGAAATCCTTTTATTTTTGAAAAACTCTCTCTTCTTTTCTGTTGCACCATTTTGTGCTAAGTCGAATTTCTCGTATTTTTAAGAACTTTCTTTCTACTCCATTTTCTACTGATTTTAATTCCTTTTATTTAAAAAAACAACTCTGTCTTCTTTTCTGTTACACGATTTTGTGCCAAGTCGAATTTCTGGTATTTTTAAGAACTTTCTTTCTACTCCTGATTATAATTCCTTTTATTTAAAAAAAATGTCTTCTTTTCTACTATTCCATTTAGTACCAAGTCGAAGTTCTGGTATTTTTTAAGAACTCTCTCTTTCTACTCCATTTTCTGATGATTATAATTTCTCTTATTTACAAAAAACCCCTTTCTCCTTTTCTGTTACACCATTTTATACTAAGTCGAATTTCTCATATTTTAAGAACTCTGCATTTTTCTTTTTTTTTTCTTTTTTTATTTATCTCCGTCCAAAACATTGCCAGCACATTCAGCAACACACATTGACGAGAGCAAGACGTGACTGCAAGTCTACCATTCCCGTGCTTTCTCGTGCTACGTGGTACGA
>NC_087208.1:48911872-48916872 GCF_015104395.2 Macrobrachium nipponense | reverse complement strand
GTATAAATATATAGATATATATTGTCATGGATTTACAGGGCTCATTTCAATCTTGTCCACTGGGCAGCAACAACCCAACACAGTCGACTATCCACCAGACACCCAATTTACCTTAATAACTTTGCAAACAAATACAAAAATCATGTATTAATCAAACGGACCCATATCGTATCACAGATTCGCCAAAATAAAAATCCTGTTAATTAAAACGAAACCACACATCAAAGGCGTTAACCTATACAGAGGTGATTGGAATACAATGCGCACATACTAGAGTTTCTGATTCCAGCCCATTCCCACTTTTTTTTTCATTTTGATCATCAAGGAATCTGTTGCAATAATGCCTTCCTGCAATTGATGTGGTTAATATGCAAATGACCTGACGTCATGGTGCTGTTTGGGCCGGGGGAGCTAATTGGCACCCGTGTCAGATATGAGGTTCGGGTCCCAGTAATCGTATTGGAATTTTCTGGGTTTATCAAGGGTAATGATTATTTTCGCTTCTGTTGTTGTTGTGGTGGGATTAAGGGTGTATGTATACATATACATTAAAATATATGAAGAACTTGATCACGAAGTAGGTATATAAAACGTGATGTTATGTATAAATAAAGGTGATGTCACCCTGGCATCACCTTAATTTATTAAAATATACACACACACACACACACACACACACACAACACACCACACACACACACATATTATATATATATATATATATATATATATATATATATTATATATATATACTTATATACTGGCACAAATCATGTGGAGGGTATGGTACTAAACGCAAATTGTTGTTAATCATAAATCAATTAATATTTTCTCATGATCAAAATGAAAAGTTTCTTTATAATCATGCAAATGGAATATCGACAGAGATAAATTATAATTTCCTGTGTCCATGAGATGAGCAAATTGTTAAGTAAAAAAAGGTATAGATAGACAGATCGATAGATAGATAGATTGACAGCTAGACAGACCTCGAATCCGTCACAGGCAGAATGCAAATGAGTCTCGTCCATACCCCTATTATTATTCGTCATTCGCGTTCCATAGCGCCTGTCATAGAGCTCTGATGAGACCCAGTTATCGTCGATACCTGAGGAATAGCGATGAGGAGCCGTGCCTGGCCAGATCTGCTTGGTTGTGATTTGCCAAAATACCTTCCATCTTTCGGTGTTCAATTCTTGGTTAAATCCGTCGGTAGAATTTTGTCAGAAGATTTGACATTTGCAATTTTATCTGATTATGAAGACTTAGAAAAATATTTAACTTAACTGACTAAGTTAATATTTATATTAATATATATGTCAAAACAAATCCTTGAGGCCAGTCCTGCGTATGTGCGCATGAGAGAGAGAGAGAAATGCCACTAATAGGCAATGTAATTAATATATGTATATATACTATATATATATATATATATATATATATATATATATATATATAGATGAGAGGATGAGAGAGAGGAGAGAGAGAGAGAGAGAGAGAGAGAGAGAGATACCACTAATAGCCAATGTAGTGTAAGAGAGAGAGATATGGAAATAAGAGAAATACAACTAATAGCTAATTTAGGATTATGAGAGAGAGAGAGAGAGAGAGAGAGAGAGAGAGAGAGAGAGAGAGAGAGAGAAATACCACTAATAGCCAATGTAGTTTTAAGAGAGAGATAGATATAGAAATAAATAGAAATACAACAGATAGCCAATGTAGTGTTAAGAGAGAGAGATAGAGAGGGGGGGGGGGTGAGGGGGGGGGAGAGAGAGAGAGAGAGAGAGAGAGAGAGCCCAAAGCTGATCTCATTAATGCGGAAAAGTACTGTAAGTGTACCACGAAATCCGATCCGGCAATTCCATTAAGTTGAGGCATAAATCAGAGAGAAAATCTCCTCGAAGCACAGATCTCCACATCCTCCTCCCTCCTCCTCCCTCCTCCTCCCTCCTCCTCCTCCTCGGGGTGAGACTTAATATTCCTCCGAAGGCACGAACTTTTCCCATACGTCAAGATTAAGCGAGATTCTCCGGTGTCTCTGGGACGCACACTTAATCTATTCCTCGAGGACTTTTTGTCTTCGGAGGAGTCCTCCTTCGGCTCCGGGCGATGAGAGACTCACTCCTAAGCTGCTGCGGTCTTCTTCTTCTTCTTCTTCTTCTTTCTCTTCTACTTCTTCTTTCTTTTCTTCTCCTTCTTCTTCTTCTCTTCTTCTCCTTCTGGTGTTTACATCGTCTCTTGATGTATGGGTCTCCCCGGTTTTCTCTCTGTCAAAGGTGCTTGCTTGGACAGAGGAGCTGCTTAGTGATTTAGTGTTCCTTCTTCTTCTAATTCTCTCTCTCTCTCTCTCTCTCTCTCTCTCTCTCCTCTCTCTTACCCAGTCATTGGGTATTAATAATACTTCTCTCTCTCTCTCTCTCTCTCTCTCTCTCTCTCTCTCTCTACATTGGGTATTAATTGTGCTACTCTCTCTCTACTACGTTAGGTATTAATTTACTATCTCTCTCTCTCTCTCTCTCTCTCTCTCCACTACATTGGATATTAAATGTACTCTCTCTCTTTCTCTCTCTCTCTCTTTATCTCTCTCTCTATCTATCTATCTATCTATCTATCTATCTATCTCTCTCTTGATTTTGAGGTTATGTTCTGGGGTTCCGGGTTGCATCCTTCCTCCTGAGGGGTTTATCACTTTTCTCACTATGCCCGCTGTTTCTAGTAGCGCACTCTTCTCCATGAGTCCTGGGGCTACTTCGGCATCTAGCTTTTCCCAGGTTCCTTTTCAGGAATCTTGGGATCGTGTCTCCTAGTGTTCCTTTGATTATGGGTACAATTTCCACTGACATATCCCATATCCTTCTTATTTCTATCTTCAGATCTGGGTAATTATCAATTTTTTCTTCTCTTTCTTCCTCATTTACTCTGGTGTCCCAAGGTGTTGCGACATCAATGAGTGATACTTTCATCTTGATATTGTCAATCAGCATCTCGGCTGGTCTATTGGCACGTATTACCCTATCTGTTCTGGTACCATAGTCCCAGAGGATCTTTGCCTGATCGTTTTCTCTCACTCCCTCGGGTTGGTGCTCGTACCACTTATTACTGCAAGGTAGCTGATGTTTCTTGCACAGGCTCCAGTGGAGGACTTTTATTATTATTATTATATATTATTATTATTACACAGAGGATTAGCCCTATTCGTATGGAACTACCTCACCACAGGGACCACTGATTTGAAATTCAAGCTTACAATGAAGGTGACGGTGTTCATTTGATAGAATTAACAACAGAAGGTAATAGGAAATATAGAAAGAAGATAGGAAAAAGCGTAATGATTAATGTAAATCATTATGTATACAAATGGAGTAGAGAGAGAGAGAGAGAGAGAGAGAGAGAGAGAGAGAGAGAGAGAGAGAGAGAGAGAGAAGCATCCCGCCACTTGAAGGCTTGTGTGTGACCTATGACATAAAGGATTTGAATATATTATAAGAGGGCTTTTGAACCAAATGGTGTCGCTATAGATGAAAGGCTTACGAATTCCTAAAATAACCGGAGTTTCTGGAATCGTCTTGTTCTGATTCCTAGTGTTTGTTGTTGGGAACATTCAGAGAGAGAGAGAGAGAGAGAGAGAGAGAGACTTCATGATAACTGCCAATATGGCCAAAATTTCAGCCTGGTTCCGTGACGATCTCATATTTTCCCATAGAATTTTTGGAAATGAATTCACCGATTATTTTTGTTCTTATCGGATATTTCTGTTTTTATCGAATATTTTTGTACTTATCGCATATTTTTGTTCTTATCGGATATTTCTGTTCTTATCGGATATTTTAGTTCTTATCGGATATTTTTTGTTATGGGATATTTTTGTTCTTATCGGATATTTTTGTTATCATCGGATATTTTTGTTCTTACCAGATATTTTTGTTCTTAACTTCACATGTTAATAAAATTAACAACCGTCTTACGGACGTTCAAAATGGTAATGTTAAAAAAAAAAAAAAATAAAAAATCAAAACACGATTCCGAATCTAGTCATTGAGAATTAAGTAGTGAATCGTGTATTCTTAAACGCTTCTGAAATAGCAGTTGAAGTAATCTTCCTAACGATAAATATGACGAATGGAATTTATTTTTAATAACATTATTGTGATAAAAGGATTATTTTATTATTATTATTATTATTATTATTATTTTTTTTTTTTTTTTTTTTTTTTTTTGCTCTATCACAGTCCTCCAATTCGACTGGGTGGTATTTATAGTGTGGGGTTCCGGGTTGCATCCTGCCTCCTTAGGAGTCCATCACTTTTCTTACTATGTGTGCCGTTTCTAGGATCACACTCCTCTGCATGAGTCCTGGAGCTACTTCACCCTCTAGTTTTTCTAGATTCCTTTTCAGGGATCTTGGGATCGTGCCTAGTGCTCCTATGATTATGGGTACGATTTCCACTGGCATATCCCATATCCTTCTTATTTCTATTTTCAGATCTTGATACTTATCCATTTTTTCCCTCTCTATCTCTCAACTCTGGTGTCCCATGGTATTGCGACATCAATGAGTGATACTTTCTTCTTGACTTTGTCAATCAATAAATCACGTCTGGTCTGTTTAGCACGTATCACCTATCCGTTCTGATACCATAGTCCCAGAGGATCTTTGCGTGATCGTTTTCTAGCACTCCCTCAGGTTGGTGCTCGTACCACTTATTACTGCAAGGTAGCTGATGTTTCTTGCACAGGCTCCAGTGGAGGGCTTTTGCCACTGAATCATGCCTCTTTTTGTACTGGTTCTGTGCAAGTGCCGGGCATTCGCTTGCTATGTGGTTTATGGTTTCATTTTTCGTATTGCACTTCCTACATATGGGAGAGATGTTATTTTCGTCTATCGTTCTTTGAATATATCTGGTTCTTAGGGCCTGATCTTGTGCCGCTGTTATCATTCCTTCAGTTTCCTTCTTTAGCTCTCCCCTCTGTAGCCATTGCCATGTGTCATCGCTGGCTAG
>NC_087208.1:48901872-48904372 GCF_015104395.2 Macrobrachium nipponense | reverse complement strand
TGGGCCAAGATTTTGGAGGAGGACAGCCGTTGCTCGCTTGATCTCTCTCTCTCTCTCTCTCTCTCTCTCTCTCTCTCTCTCTCTCTCTCTCTCTCTCTTCCCGGCTGGTGGTGAGTATTGAAATTATTATTTCATATGTATGTATGTGTATACACACACACACACGCACACGCGCACACACACACACACACACATATATATATATATATATATATATATATATATATATATATATATATATATATATATATATATATATATGTGTGTGTGTGTGTGTGTGTGTGTGTGTGTGTCTAATATATACGTGTCTTGCAACGATATAATAGAGGCAGTGGTTGAGAGTTTCGTAGGCTTCTGTACAGAAAACTTGATTGGGCCGAAGAAACTTCGACGCACTTTATACTTGTTTACATTATCAAATAAATGGACGAAGTTTATACATTTTCCAGGCTGACAATGACTTATTTTTTACAGCAAAAACATATTTTTTCTGCAGATTTGAATAAAACGAGTATCATAAGACCCGTTCAGTTAAATGCATGATTTTCATCTCAAACGTGAACGAAAATTACACTTAAAGTCCTATTTAATATCCAATATACCTACTTCTTGGGCTTGTTATCCAGTACACTTCTTAAATGGAATTTATAGCTTGACCAATAAACAGTTTGGCACGCAACTTGTATGGGGTTCAAAAGACACTGATTTGGTATAAGTACTTTTTTTATTTATATTTTCGTAAAGTCCCCTTAACACACTAGTTTTAGGAACGTGGAATACCATTAAAATTATCATTGCATTGTAATAACACCTATTTCATTGTCGATTTATCTTGATTACATTTATACGTCAATTTTAAATGCCAATTGAAGATGCGAAGTTTATTTTTTATTTATTTATTTATTTATTTATCTATTTATTTTAGCCTCTCGGTCAGGATACGAAAAATGATATTCAAGATAAGACACCAATTTAGACAGTTTCGTCCACAAGTGTGTAATCCTTATATATATATATATATATATATATATATATATATATATATATATATATATATATATATATATATATATATATATAATATATATATATATATATATATATATATAATATATATTGCTACTTTCAAAATGTGTGTTCAGATTTCGCATAACATATTGTAAAAGAATATATATATAACGTAGAATTTAGAAAGAGAGAGAATATCTTTGTCAGTTCAAAGCTAGAGTTGTTTTTCAAAATCTGTCAACACGTTTGATAAGCGAGCTCGAGCCTTCATTTGTGTTTTGGGATTCTGTCATCACGTAAGATAAGGGGCTTCTGCTTCGGTCGATCGAATCGAGTACGTGTCTTTTTTTTAACAGAATCGTCTCTTACGCGTATGTCTCTGCCAAAGCAGATTACACATTTTGTATGTAAAGTTGTGTAAGATTTCGAAGCTTCTGGAAGCATTATTGCCAAAAACGTTTTGTGACATCTCCCCTGTCCAGCTTCCTTAAGGGAGAAGTTTTTCATTCGGGCTTAAAGACTCAAACAGTTCACATCTCTCTCTCTCTCTCTCTCCATCGCATAGCACTTTTGATGTTAAAGTAATGTAACGATTTCGTACTTATTGAATGGTCACCCGTAACTTGAGAATTTCATATTTGATATTTTTTAGAGTTTATTTAGTATTTAGTGTTTTTTTGTGGAATCTGAACAAACATTGTTTCGTAACGGCGCCTGGTTTTGTGAAAGTGTGAAACGGGCTGCAGCAAGAAAGAAAGAAATTGGTATACCAAAAAGGTAAAGTGTGTTATATTTTTATTAGTTGCAACTAGTAACTGATAGGAACAATGGTTAGGTAACAACTAATAACATAACTAATAACAGATGGTTACGAAGGTTTGGTAAAAACTGATGGTTACAATATTTTGAGTGAAAAGATTTACACGTTTACACATTGCAAATTTTTGTGTTTTGTGTTTGTTTCATTTTTGTGCAGTTGTTAAGTTGTTTTAATTTTTTATGGAAGTGTGTGTGCCTTTTTATTTTATATTCTGTGTGATTAATACTTTTTGCAAATTTTGATATTGTCCACATTTTTCTGTATTTTCATTTGCATTCACAATTTAATTGACTTAGTTATTTTCATTGCTTAATCATTGCACATTTAATAAAATTTAACATTTGTGAATTAATTTGCATTTACTTAGAATTCTTTTCAAGTTTTATTATTGTTTAGCACTTGTGAATTAATTTCAAATTTTCAATTATTGCCTAACACTTTTGAATTTTGATTGAATTAATTTTCTTGAATTTTGTGATAAATTAATTTTGATTTAATTTTACTTAATTTTATTCAAGAAGTAATTAAACTTTACACTTTTTCAAGTAACAGTAATTTCCCCTGATATCGTGAATTTCACTTATAAATTTTGAGTTTAATAATAAATTTTTGTATTTAAAATTTTTATAAGTGTTTTAATTATTTTATACCAGTATATAATTATATTGGTGT
>NC_087208.1:48884372-48894372 GCF_015104395.2 Macrobrachium nipponense | reverse complement strand
GGGACACCAGAGTTGAAGAGAAAGAGAGGGAAAAAATGGATAAGTATCAAGATCTGAAAATAGAAATAAGAAGGATATGGGATATGCCAGTGGAAATAGTACCCATAATCATAGGAGCACTAGGCACGATCCCAAGATCCCTGAAAAGGAATCTAGAAAAACTAGAGACTGAAGTAGCTCCAGGACTCATGCAGAAGAGTGTGATCCTAGAAACGGCGCACATAGTAAGAAAAGTGATGGACTCCTAAGAAGGCAGGATGCAACCCGGGACCCCACACTATAAATACCACCCAGTCGAATTGGAGGACTGTGATAGAGCAAAAAAAAGAAAGAAAAAAAAATAATTATAATAATAATAATAATGCCTTCTCTTATGTACTTCAAATGAATACAATATTCTTTAGAAGCTTGAAGAATTTCAAGTAAATCCCCTGTGGTAGGCTTCTTCCATATGAAAATGGGCAAAAATTATTGAAATACAAAGAGAACGGCCAATGACACTGTTACAAGAAGTTACAAGGATTAGGATGTCTCAAAGGACTTATTAGTCCATCCTGAGAGGAGACATCGTGCGCTCACTTATCTCTAGGAGCAGGTTTTACCGTTCATTCAGTGTTTGGACCCTGTCATTTCTGTCAGTTTTGAATGAAATTCATAGAAACTACATAAAGAAAAAGAGGAAATGACGTCTACTCAGGGATACGTAATAAACGGAAATAACCTTTTAGTACAGCAAACATGTCCGGTAGACATGTTCGTCGGACGTCAGCAAACATGTGCGGTAGACACGTTCGTCTCACGAGAGCAAACATGTCCGGTAGACATGTTCGTCGGACGAGAGCAAACATGTCCGGTAGACATGTTCGTCGCTCGAGAGCAAACATGTGCGGTAGACATGTTCGTCGTACGAGAACAAACATGTCCGGTAGTCATGTTCGTCGCTCGAGAGCAAACATGTGCGGTAGACATGTTCGTCGCACGAGAACAAACATGTCCGGTAGACATGTTCGTCGCACGAGAACAAAAGACAAGCGAAAGACCCGAGAATACAATGAGGACGAAATAATCCCATCAGCAGCTCCTCCGTTTCGTAAAGTTTGGCCCGACTGAAAATAAAGACCCAGAAAAAAAGGAAAAAAAAAAACAAGAAAATAAAATGACAATAATAAAAAAAGTCGCAGAATTGTGTTCAGAAACGTTAAAGGAATCCTCGAAGTAATCTAAGTTTCGTCATAAGAGAAGTTGAGACTGACAAAAAAAGGGAATACTGGAGGAACACATAATTTCATCTTGGCCCCAGATAAACGGATCGCGCGGCCAGGCGGCTCCTCTGACCAGCAATTACGTTGAGGCAACAGAGGAGGAACCGCTTGTATCGAAATTATATATTATTATATATATATATATATATATATATATATATATATATATATTTATATATATATATATATATCATATATATGTAGCACCTCATGGCGTGATTCTTCAGGTCTTGGCCTGCCACCTCGGTGGGCGCCAGTTCGATTCTCGAACATTCCACTGAGGGGGTAAGAGATGGTGTATTTCTGGTTGATAGAAGTTCACTCTCGACGTGGTTCGGGAAGTCACATAAAGCCGTTGGTCCCGTCGCTGAATAACCACATTGGTTCCATGCAGTGTTAAAAAACCATGCAAACAAATCTATATATATGATATATGATAGTATATATATATATATATAATATATATATATATATATATATATATATATTCTATATTTATAACTCTTTTTTTTTTGGGGGGGGGGGGGTTCAGGGGGGGGGGGGGGGGTGATAATAATTTCTTCCTCTCGTGGATTCGAACCAGCAGCGCACAGAGCGAGAAATCAGGGATTCAGTGAAGTTACAGACTCGACTGGAGGTAGTACGGTAAAAGGAACGAAAGGTGGGTTGCTGCAGCTGCGAAGGACTTTTAGTAATGCCTACAGTGCGCTCCGTGAGGTTCACTGCTGGCGCTATTCCTCTACAGGGAGTTATGCCAGCGGTTAACAAGATAGTTATTATCACGCTGTATAATTTCCTCCAAGTTTGACAAACACGAAGAGAAGATGGCTACTAATTATAGGAATCAGAGCTCCCGTTTTCTATCTGCGCCAGGTATAACTTAGGAAAAAAACGCATCGCAACTGTAACGCGCCTCCAGGAGAGAGCGACGTGGATTAAGGCGAATCATTACTGCGTAGGTAGATCGAGGCGATGATTATGAATAACGGAGAGGACATCGCTTCTCTCATCATTCATTGCAGAAGAGTCTGCTAAGCTTAGAAGTCTTCGTGGAGAATTCAGTTCGCCCCGAGGTCCCCTCACTTATGGATTAAGACGACCGCTGTAATCGCTGCCCCACTAAGTGACAAGAGGACTTCGGGCTTACAGATTTATTGGAGGTCGACATCAAGTAGGCGTTTCCGAGAAATGAAACGTCTTTAGACAGCTGTCTATGTCGGCTGTTGCGTAACCCGCTGACACGAGTTCTTAAAAACATTGTTGAAAGTGGCTTCTGAAGTCCAGGAATGATTGTTTACATTATATGAATGACCTTCCCTGCAATGAGAGAGGAACGTTGGCATGTGTCTTCATAAGAGACACAGACGCCGGCTAATAAGTGCAGTTGCTTCATATATGAGAGAAGTAGAGGTGGCAGATTAGATATCAAGATGGGAGGGAAAAAGTGTTATTAAGAGAGTTCAAACTCCGAAGAAGAGAGCAGATGTTCTCTCGACAACAACTTCAGCAGATGTATAGAGTAACTTTAGGGAACGGCTTTACATATATATATATATATATATATATATATATATATATATATATATATATATATATATATACATATATATATATATATATATATATATATACAGATATATATATATATATATATATATATATAGATATATATTATATATGTATATATAAATCTATATATATATATATTATATATATATATTTATATATATATATATATATATATATATATATATATATATACTATATATATATATATATATATATATATATATATATATATATATATATATATATATATATATATATATATATATATATATGCTTAAAAATCACAGTAGATGCACGTGACTTCATAAATAAGCGAAATACCACGGGAAATGATAGTGTGGAATCCAAGCGCTTTCGTCTTTATTCAAATTACAATTTCTTTCTTCCTCTACAGTAAATTTTATAGAAGGGACTAAATTATTGAGATTATTAAGTAATTCCTGGAGGTTTTCGTGAACTGGCCAAATACAGAAGATATCATCCACGTATCTAAACCAAATAACTTTTTGGGGCAAAATTCTTGGTAAGATTTTGTCTCAAAAAATTCCATGTAAATATTGCTAAGGACAGGAGATAAGGGATTACCCATGGCCATGCCAAACTTTTGTACAAAAAATTCCCCATTGAAACAAAATTTAGTCCCTTCTATAAATTTACTGTAGAGAAGAAAGAAATTGTAATTTGAATTTTCTTGATGTAACTGTCCATAGAAATGATAGAAATTTCACCTTTTCAGTCTTTCGAAAATCAACTAATATTGCCTCTTTTGTTCATTACTACTCCAATCACCATCAAAATGTTAAACTTCTCTGTTTTTCTGGGATGTTCCTAAGGGCTTTACGTGTCTGTAGCCGCAGTTTATTGACGCTGAAATTAAAAACTATTTAGTATTTGCATTGAAACTTAAATACCAAGGACTTTTGTAGATGTGGCATGGAAAAGAGCTAGAAAAACATTTTATTCAACTAATGACAAACTTGAATTTAGTAAGCATAACATTCTAAAATTACCTTATGATGAAAGGTTGGTTTTTAGATATTCCTAGAATTTTAAAGCTTTTTAACATAAATGTTGTTTTCAGTAATATTAATGTCAAGAGTTTAGTAATCAAAAATTCTCCTAAAGATCTTCCAGGCTGCATATATGAAATTCCTTGCAAAAAGTGTGATAAAATCTATTACGGACAGACTGGCAAATCTCTTTCACAGCGTCTTAAGCAACAAATCATAAATTCTGTGAGAACTGGGCAAATATCGAATGCATTATTTGTACATATGAGAGATTTAGACCATCCTATTAACTGGAGTCAAGCAAGAGCCTTAGTCCCTGTCATGACACAGTTAAAAGGAATATCATTGAATCTTGTTTTATCAAGTCAAATAATAGAAATGTTCTAAATTTAAGTCTTGGTTTATTTAAACTTGATGCTTTCATAATGAAAAAAGTTGTAGATAAAATATAAGCAACAAAATTAATATATTCAGTTTTTACATGTTGTTGCGGACTGTAAAGATACTTTGTAATTTCGGTTAGGGTCAGAATCTGTTTAAGTTTGTGACCGTGTGATATCCGATAATCCTGGATTATCCCTTTTAATTTTTATCCTGATTATCCCTTTTTAATTTTACCCTTTTTGATAATTAACCATCTGGTATTCCTGATCTTGTTTGTACCTGAGGCTTTCCTCTCCGATTGTCTTAGTAGCTCCTTGACGATGTCTGAATAAAGACGAAAGCGCTTGGATTCCTGACTATCCATTTTCCCGTGGTATTCGCTTATATATATAGATATAGATATAGATATAGATATAGATATAGATATAAGATATAGAAATATATTCTATATCTATATCTATATCTATCGTCTAGCTCTATATCTATATCTATATCGAGATGAGACGATATATTAGTTATTATATTATTCTTATATTTTATATAGATTTATATATATGAATATTATATATATACATATTATATAATATATATATATATATATATGTATATAATATATTTATTTAAATTTATAGATCCATACAGTATATTAATGTATATATATTAGATATGAATAAGAGTTAGGTATAGAATATATAGATATAAGATATGTAGATATTATATATATTTATAGAATTTATATATACATATATATATATATATAATATATGTATATATATATATATATATATATATATATATATATATATATATATATATATATATATATATATTATATATATATATATATATATATATATATATATATATACATACATATATAATATATATATATATATATATATATATATATATATATACTATATATATATATATATATATATATATGTAAAGCTTTCCCTAAAGTTACTCTATACATCTGCTGCAGTTGTTGTCGGGAGAACATCTGCTCTCTTCTTCGGAGTTTGAACTCTCATAATAACACTTTTTCCCTCCCATCTTGATCTCTAATCTGACACTCTACTTCTCTCATATATGAAGCAACTGCACTTATTAGCCGGCGTCTGTGTCTCTTATGAAGACACATGCCAAACGTTCCGAATCTCTCATTGCAGGGAAGGTCATTCATATATATATATATATATATATATATATATATATATATATATATATATATATATATATATATATATATATATATATAAACATATATATATATGAAATACTGCGTCAGACGGGATTCTTCCATCAGAATTCCTCCTTCAGAATTATTCAGAATTCTTCCCTCAAAATTCCTCAGAATTCCTAAGAATTCTTCCCTCAGAATTCCTCCTTTAGAATTCCTCCTTCAGAATTCCTCAGAATTTCCTATAAGAATTCCTCAGAATTTCTCATTGGAATTCCTCGAAAATTCCCATCAGAATTCCTCAGAAATTCCCATCATAATTTTCTCTCAGAATTCCTCAGAATTTCCTATCAGAATTCCTCAGAATTTCCCATCAGAATTCCTCAGACTTTCCCGTCAGAATTTTCCCTCAGAATTTCCCCTCAGAATTGTTCCCTCAGAATTTAACCTCAATTTCCCCTCAGAATTTTTCCCTCAGAATTTTCCCTCAGAATTTTTCCCTCAGAATTCCTCACAATTCTTCCCCCAGAATTCCTCCCAGAGCCAGGAACAGAGAAGATATAATGGAACAAAGGAAGCAGGATCGTCATTTCCCCTCGAAACACAAAAGCAGCAAAACTGTTTGAAATGGACGGGATAGTTTCAGGAATTAAGACGCCAGTCGGATCTTTTCCTCCCTGTCAAGAATAGCAAGAGTCTCTCTCTCTCTCTCTCTCTCTCTCTCTCTCTCTCTCTCTGTGGCAAGCGAAGGCAAATTCAGCAGAGCAAAAAAATTCCTAATTCGAAGGAGAGAGAGAATCCCCGTTTAGAAGACTGAGGGAAGAGAGAGAGAGAGAGAGAGAGAGAGAGAGAGAGAGAGAGAGAGAGAGAGAGAGAAATATAACAAGAGACAATATTTGAAGCTTATCTATAAAAAGAATTTGGACCATCAGAGAGAGAGAGAGAGAGAGAGAGGGAGAAGAGAGAGAGAGAGAGACGAGAGAGAGAGAGAGGAGAGAGAGAGAGAGAGAAGTATAACAAAGGACAAAATTTAAAGCTTATCAGTAAAAAGAATTTGGACCATCAGAAGTTTGAGAGAGAGAGAGAGAGAGAGAAAGAAGAGAGAGAGAGAGAGAGAGAGAGAGATAGCATTCGACGGCTGCCCGTCCAGATTAATCAATTGCGTATTAAGTTCCTTGTTGACGTAACTATGTTGGAGACATAATGTAAATATAACAATAGGGAATTTATTCCCCCGAACTGGATATTTATTTTTCCTTTTATTGAGTCCTTCTTCTCGATGTTGTGTCTTTCTAATCATTGTTTTTATTATTTATCTCATTTTGAACATTGTATTGTATTCAGTCAAGTCTCTCAATGTAAACTCAAACGGTCTGTTGGCTGTTTTGTTTTTAGTGCAATAAAATATTGAAATGTATCTGGGAGTTGTCTTGTTGGTCTACTCTCTCTCTCTCTCTCTCTCTCTCTCTCTCTCTCTCTCTCACTGACAGACTGACTCACATACATTCTCTCTCTCTCTCTCTCTCGTAGTAGCCATCTTGCTTGGTGAGACGTACCCGCGTGAAGTCAGATTAATCAACAGATATCACAAGTTTAACATACGACTAGAATTTGAGAAATATCTAGAAGTGTTCGTGAACTATCGGTGATAAGATTTAGTGTGAAATAGTAGGATAAAGCGTCTTCTAAGTTAGTTTATCAAGTGTAATACTATAAATCAGAACAGATGGCAGTAAGTTCCAACTGCGGGAAGAGGTGGCGTAATTTGGCGTGTTTAGCAGATTCGCAATACGATGAGGTAGCAGGAAGGGAACTGGCATTTCTCATCTATGAAATCAGCAACAGTCCTAACCAAAAAGATACAAAAGCATTCATAGATATATTAGAAGGATATAATCCTTCAAACTGGAACAAATCTAATGAAAACATCTTGAAAATAATTGAAGAAATTCCAAATAAAATCCAAGTGGTCAAGAGACTCATAAGAAAATATACATAAACCAACATATTCCGACAAAGAAAATGAAATAAGGTGGATGAATCTTGTGAATATCCTAATTGATGCATTAGGAAAAAAAGAATGCCAAAAGCATGCAAAACTGTGTAAGGTTTGGTATAGCATAGTCAATCCACAAAACCTAATCAGAAAATGTGCTGCATGCAACATTCCGACCCATCCACAGTGTGCTGAGGTAATACAAGATTTGAGAAAAGATACAAGAATTTTTTGTTTTTCTTCAACATGTCTATCATGGATAGACAATGTTATTAAATCAAGATTGAATGTACAAATAGTTGAGGATGAAGAAGAAGAGGAGAGGAGAAGAAGAAGAAAAAGAAGAAGAGGAAAACGGAAGAGAAGTAAACAAAAATGAAATGACAGAAAAAAATAAGGAAAACAAAGAACAAGATAAAAGTATGGATGCAGAGATACTCATTGATACTACATATGAGGCAATAAAGCAGCATACCTACAAGAAGAAATAAATTACGATATGACAACAGAAAAGCAAATCCCGAAGAGGCTCTACCCAGATCTACACAATGACGGGAAAGAGGAAAAAATAGACAAGAAAGACAAAATCTGCAACCTTTTGAAAAGAGGGAATTGCAGATTTGGAGAAAGATGTTACTACAAACATCCTAAGATATGTTCAAAACTATGAAATATATGGTAAATGTGCATACTTAGATGGATATGGTGGGGATGATTGCAGAGATCTGCATCCAAAAATATGTAAAAACCTAAAAGAAGGAAAAGGATGTAAGTTCGACAAAAAATGCAAATATATGCACCCTGTAGCCATGAATCATAATCAAATAAATAACCAACCAAGTAATAAAATCCACCAAAATAAGAAAAAAAACAAATAAAGAGGAGAAATCAAAGAATATCAGGTAAAAGAGAAAAGCAAACCACCAATGAGATATGCCAGAGGTGTCAGCAAAAAATTTCAAAGCATCAGCTCCGAAATTCTACTCAAGAGATAACTGTATTTATTATGCAAGAGGATATGCAGAAACGGAGAAAATTGCCAGATTCAGACACAAAATGAATAATTATGATGAAGGAAGATCAAATATTATGGAAAAGTTGGATTTTTTAATGTCAGAATTTCTGGAAATGAAAAAAAGAACAACATACCAGAACAGGAAAGAGACATGGGAAAATCCTTATTACTACCAGTATTAAATGAAAAGGAGAAAACACGCAAACCATCATAGTGATGAATGCGCAGGGTTTAGTTACGAGTAACTCAAAAAGAAAAATAGAGTACTTAGAAGAACTAACCCAAAATGAAAAGAAAATAGATATAATGAATATAAGTGAAACCTGGTATTCCCAAGAGACTGGGAATGATGATCAAATAAAAGGGTTCCAAACTTATAGATCAGATAGAAAAAATAGGAATCAAGGGGGAACCGCAATATATGGGAAAGACAAAAAACAAGGAAAAATATATGAGAAATATAGTAACTCAGAATGTGAACTAATAGCGGTAGAATTTGAATCTGAAAAATTGATGAACATAGTAATATATAGACCTCCTAATACTAAAGAGTTTGACTTAATAATTGAAAAATTGGATGATATATGTAGAAATCACAAGGACTGGACTATTCTCCTATCTGGTGACTTCAACTTTCCTTTCGTAGAATGGAAAGAACGAATAGGAGATTGTGTTTGTACTTATACATATAAAAAAGAGAGTAATAGTAGTGCAGAAGATAAGAGGCAATTTGAAAAGCTATTAGATATGCTACTAGAATACAACATTCAACAAATAAATCACCTGCCAACAAGAAAGGCGAAAATACTTTAGACCTAGTATTTGTGAACGAGATGGAATTATGTTAAAGAAATAATAGTTTATAATGCGAGTATTTCAGACCATAATGTCATAGAATTAACAGTTCATTCCAAAGCAAGTGAAAATAGAGATAAGCAAGAAATGAAAAAAGTGGGATGGATATGGAAAAATACAACTTCTACAGTAAAAAATATAAAAATGGTCAGAAATAATGAAGAATTAAACAAAGATTGGGATAACATTTTCGTAAGTGATGACATAAGGGTAAATACGGAGATGTTATAAAAATATTGGAGAAAATAGTGGAAAAATATATACCGAAGAAGAAAAGTAAACATCATTCATGCATACCAAGAGACAGAAGGATCTTGTTCCAGAAAATCAGAAAGTGGAAAAAAGGTCTTGCAAAAGAAAAAAAATGCATGGAAAGTTATAGAACTAAAAAGTAAGATAGAAAATGCAGAACAAAGATTATACCAATCAAAAGAAATGAAAAAACGGGACTTGGAAGAAAAAACCCTATTAAATATCAAGCAAAACCCCAAACTATTATACTCATATGCGAAGAAGATGAATAAAAGAAGAATAGAAATAGGCCCTCTGAGAATTGAAGGGAGATTAACGAATGAAAAAAGGAAATTTGCAACATACTGGCAGAACGATATAAGAGAGAATTCACCCCTAGAATAGATAATGAAGATAATAATATAGAAGTAAGGGAAGAAAATAGTGAATATTTAGCTGACATAGAAATTAATGAAGCTGATATTGTGCAGGCAA
>NC_087208.1:48864372-48879372 GCF_015104395.2 Macrobrachium nipponense | reverse complement strand
AATCTCGGAATACAATTTGGGATGATTCGCGGGATCAGGAAATGAAGAAGCGGGAATTTAGTATTATTACTATTATTATTATTATTATTATTATTATTATTATTTTTTTATTTTTTTTTTTGCTCTATCAGTCCTCCAATTCGACTGGGTGGTATTTATAGTGTGGGGTTCCGGGTGCATCCTGCCTCCTTGGAGTCCATCACTTTTCTTACTATGTGTGCCGTTTCTAGGATCACACTCTTCTGCATTAGTCCTGGAGCTACTTCAGCCTCTAGTTTTTCTAGATTCCTTTTCAGGGATCTTGGGATGGTGCCTAGTGCTCCTATGATTATGGGTACGATTTCCACTGGCATATCCCATATCCTTCGTATTTCTATTTCAGATCTTGATACTTATCCATTTTTTCCCTCTCTTTCTCTTCAACTCTGGTGTCCCATGGTATTGCCACATCAATGAGTGATACTTTCTTCTTGACTTTGTCAATCAACGTCACGTCTGGTCTGTTTGCACGTATCACCCTATCCGTTTCTGATACCATAGTCCCAGAGGACTTTGCCTGATCGTTTTCTATCACTCCTTCAGGTTGGTGCTCGTACCACTTATTACTGCAAGGTAGCTGATGTTTCTTGCACAGGCTCCATGAGGGCTTTTGCCACTGAATCATGCCTCTTTTTGTACTGGTTCTGTGCAAGTGCCGGGCATTCGCTTGCTATGTGGTTTATGGTTTCATTTTTCGTATTGCACTTCCTACATATGGGAGAGATGTTATTTCCGTCTATCGTCCTTTGGACATATCTGGTTCTTAGGGCCTGATCTTGTGCCGCTGTTATCATTCCTTCAGTTTCCTTCTTTAGCTCTCCCCTCTGTAGCCATTGCCAATTGTCATTGCTGGCTAGTTCTTTAGTCTGTCTCATGTATTGTCCGTGCATTGGTTTGTTGTGCCAGTCCTCTGTTCGTCTGTCTTTCTCCTGTCTCTGTATATTTTCTGGGTCTTCGTCTACTTTTATTAGTCCTTCTTCCCATGCACTCTTGAGCCACTCATCTTCACTGGTTTTCAGATATTGCCCACGTGCTCTGTTTTCGATGTTGACGCAGTCCTCTATACTTAGTAGTCCTCTCCCTCCTTCCTTTCGTGTTAGGTATAGTCTGTCCGTATTTGCTCTTGGGTGTAGTGCTTTGTGTATTGTCATATGTTTCCTGTTTTTCTGATCTATGCTGCGGATTCTGCCTTCGTCCATTCCACTATTCCTGCGCTGTATCTGATTACTGGCACTGCCCATGTGTTTATGGCTTTTATCATATTTCCTCCATTGAGTTTTGACTTGAGTATCGCCTTGAGTCTCTGCATATATTGCTTTCCTGATCCGTGTCCTTCATTTCTTTGGTGTTTTTTTATATCCCCTCCTTCCATTATTCCCAGGTATTGTATCCTGTCTCATCTATGTGTTTGATGTTGGCTCCCATCTGGTAAGCTTTTATCCCTTCAGTTCTCGTTACTTTGCCTTTTTGTATGTTGACTAAGGCGCATTTTTCTATTCCAAACTCCATCCTGATGTCCCCATACAATCCTTACAGTCTGGATTAGGGTATCTATTTCCTTGATGCTCTTACCATACAGCTTGATGTCGTCCATGAACATCAGATGGTTGATTCTGTTGCCTCTTTTCTTGAGTTGGTACCCGGCATCCATCTTCTGTAGTACTTTTGTCATGGGAATCATGGCTACTACGAAGAGTAGTGGGGACAGTGAGTCGCCCTGGAAGATCCCTCTCCTGATATTAACCTCTGCTAGTCTTATTCCAGAGCTTGTAAGTATTGTATTCCAGTTGCGCATTGTATTTTTGAGGAAGCTGATGGTGTTTTCCTCTGCCCCATATATTTTCAGGCATTCTATTAGCCATGTGTGTGGTATCATGTCGAAGGCTTTCTTATAGCCTATCCATGCCATGCTTAGGTTGGTTTTCCTTCTCCTACTGTTCTTCATTACCATTTTGTCTATGAGGAGCTGGTCTTTTGTGCCCCTACACTTCCTTCTGCAGCCTTTCTGTTGGTGGGGGATGGTGTTTGTCTCCTCTAGGTAGTTGTATAGCCTTTCACTGATGATACCTGTTAGTAACTTCCACATTATTGGTAGGCAGGTGATAGGCCTGTAGTTACTGGCTATATTCCCTTACTCTTGTCTTTTTGTACTAAGGATGTTCTTCCTGTGGTCATCCATTTGGGTGCTTGGTGATTTGAGATACAATGCTGGAGTTGTTCTGCTATTCGTGGGTGTAGGGCCTTGAAGTTTTTGAGCCAGTATCCATGGACTTCATCGGGACCTGGGGCTTTCCAGTTTGGCATTTTCTTTAGTTGGTGTCTGACTGTGTCTGTCGTGATCTCTGTGAATCTTTGTTTTATTCTCCCTGTTTCTTCTTCCTTGACTTCCTGGAGCCATGTTGCATGTTTGTTGTGTGATACCGGATTGCTCCATATGTTTTCCCAGAGTCTCTTACTTAGTTCGGCTTCAGGAATTTCGGTTGGGGTTGTCTTCCCTCTTAGTTGGCTGTATAGTCTTTTCTGGTTGGTTCCGAATAGTTTGTTCTGTTGGTATCCCTTATTCCTGTTCATGTACAGTGGGGCTCAAATCTCATGCGACATGATTCTTTTTGTATCGTCCATATTCTCAGACTCAACGTGACGTTGCCAAGTAGTGGTATTTTTTTTCTTTTTTTATTTGTAATGTCATTCATGTCGAAAAGTTTGCGAATTCACAGCTAGCCTTATTTTCCTTATGGTTAAATAGATATGATCCCTTTTATGCATTGGTATAACTCTTAATTTGTGTGATTTGAATTGATTTTTTTTTTTTTTTGATTTTTTTTTTTATCTTTACGTGCTCAGTTCAAGTGTGGTGTGATAAGGTTAGCGGTGCCAGCAATGAAAGCACACTTAACATGCTCCTCGGACTGGTCAACATATCCATGTCTGCAGCATTGTGACAGTAGACCTAGTATGCTCAACAGTCATAACAACAATTTCAATGAAGGAATATGATTAAAACAAGTTTTATTTGAATGTTGAAGATTTCGGCTGCGTTTAAGCTGCCTGTATGTTGGAAAATGTTTTATAGGCCTAAAAAAATCATCTAAGCCATCTGAGATGTGATCTGTTACTAATGAATTTATTTGTAGAGATCACCTGTTCTTTGAGGAATACAAAATTACAACCAGTTTTCTTTGAATGTTGAAGTTTCAGGCTGTATTTAAGCTGCCTGTATGTTGCAAAATGATTTATAGGCCTAGAAAAATAATCTAAGGTTTCTGAGATGTAATCTTTACTAATGTTTTTATTTGTAGAGATTACCTGTTCTTTGAGGAATAAAAGATGATGATGATTTTGGTTTATATGGAGAAGAATGGTAATTGATCGAAATATCATAAGTATTAATATCAAGGCATATGGAACACTTGTTTTTTTCACTGGTTTACAATATTATTTCCTTAAAAGTTCTTCTGCTCGCTTTTGGTGTATAATTTATTCTTTCATAACTTGAAGTGCAAGAATGTGTAAATAACCTCATTTGTTTTCTGGCCAGAAATTGTTAATATAGAGATGTGAATGTTAAGTGTAAAGTAAAGAAACCTAACACCTAGGCCTAGGAATAATATCTTGGCTTTGACAAATAGGCGAATATTTCCTAGTATGCTATCAGTTTTCAAATATTTAAGAAAGATAACAAATAATTATGTATGAAAATCCAAATACTCCTTTAACACATAAGGTAAATGTTTTCAAGATAATTCAATGGTCGCTACTCATTGTAGACCTACTTATATACCAGGTGGTTGTTGTTGCACCGACACTGATACGTCACACATGCTCCCTCCCCTCACACGTTGATATCGGTGGGCGCATTCTACTTTTGTATATACATATTTACATTTTTTCAGCGTTGAGGGTAAAAGCAATCAAATAGGACTATTTCAAATTTTATGTTTGCTTTGGATGCCTTATTAATGTTACGACAATTTTTTTCGTTCTTTCTTTATTTATTTAACATTTGAACTGAGGTTTGATGGCGACTTTCGTTTTGTCAAATGCTTCAGCAATGAGTGAACGAAAGTTTTGAAAATGTTTCGTAAGGGTTTTTTCTGAAATTTGGCTACACGTGACATTTTCTTACATTTCTAAATATATGACAGATTTTTTACTCTTGTGAAACATATTATGGCCTTATTGTATGCGATACTCGCGTTTTCGCATTGAAATAAAAGATAAATATGGAGCATGCTAGGTTGCCAGTTAGTGAAATTTGAACGAAATCCTATGGAGTCATGTCGCATGAGATTTGAGCATCACTGTACCGTTGGATCTTGTGTGCTTTGGCCTTAAGCCTCTGTTTTACATCTTCTATTGTTTTGTTTAGTCCCCTCTCTTGTACTTTGTATTTCTCGTTGAGTTCCTCCCTTGTTTTCTTGCTTCTTAGCCTTTTTTCTGCCATCTCTTTCAGTTTACTCAAGTCAGATATCATCACCATGATTTGCTTTTCCAGGCGCCTTTTCCAAGGAGGTTGCTGTTTTGGTTTCTGTTGGGTTGGTTGTGCTGGTGGTGTTGGTGTTCGAATCCCCATCAGTTCTGCTACTAATCTTGCTCCTGCATATACCAAGTTATTTGTTTCTGTGATACTGGTGGTGTGTATTATGCCCATTATTTCATTGACCTCACTTGTTTTCTCCCTTAATTTCTTGGTGTTGTAGGCTTTCATGGAAGGGATCTTTGTTCTCTCTGTATCTGGCTCCATCCATTGTCTAATCTTTTCTACCCATTCCGTCCTCTCTGTTACTTCGTCGGTGTTTCTTCGTGTGTCGTTGTTTGGTACCTCATCCTCCCTGTCGTCGTCTGTGGCATCGTCTCTCAGTTCGTCTTCGTGTAATTCGTTGTCGTGTGACATTTCCCTTTCCAGTTCTTCTCTTTCTGTTGGGGAGAGCCAGTTCTTTTTCTTTATGTTCCTTACTTGGTCTGCCAGCCTCTGCTCTGTTTGGGGGGTGTTATTCCTCTCATTCCAGATGTTGACCAATCTTCTTCTATATCCTCTCTCCGTCGGGTTGCTGCTGATGTAGCATCTCCATATTTCCTTATTTTCTTCTCTTGTCCATTTCTTCCTTTTTGCCTCTGTAGCTCCAATCTCAGGCTGTTGATTGCTGTCGTTGTGGTGATCAGTTGCTGGATGACGACCTCCAAGTACCTGACCGTCTTCCCCTTCAATTGGGTTGAATACCTGGTTGCCGGACGAAGCTCCTCTGTTGCCAGAGGTTCCATTTACGTATTGTCGTTTATTCCTTCATTTGTTTCCATCATTGCTGAGTTTTGCTATTTACCCCATAGCTGGACCCTACCCCATCAGGGATAGGTACTCATTTACAGCTGAGTAGACTGAGGAAATTATGGTAAAGATCCTTTCCCAAGGAATCAACGCCGAGGAGAGCGGTCACCCATCCAACGACTGACCAGCCCCAATGTTGCTTAACTTGACTTAAGTCTATTGACGACCTAACCCACTCCTCCACGGCGCCTTATTATTATGCATTATTATTATTATTATTATTATTATTATTATTATTGTTGTTGTTGTTGTTGTTGTTGTTGTTGTTTTGCAAAGAAAGTGGACATTAAGAATGGAATTTTATTATTATTATTATTATTATTATTATTATTATTATTAACGCGAGTAACCAAAATAATGGTGAAGAAATCCACAGTGGTGTAGGTGCAGCTATTTATTAAGAATAATAAAATATTACAAAACGTGTTGTTTTATGTAAATAAATATATATATATATTAAGATATATATATATATATAGATATATATATATATATATATATATAATAGTAGTATATATATATAGATATATCGATAGATATATCGTAGATATCGATAGATATATAGATATATAATCTATATATATATATATATATATATATATATATATATATATGATCATATATATATATATATATATATATATATATATATAGTATATATATATATTATATATATATATATATATATATATATATATAAACTTTTTGCTACGAAGGAAAAAAGGAAAAAGCGAGATAGCCGAGTACTTTCGGTCCTGTTCAGTAAAGGGTCTGAACAGGACCGAAAGTACTCGGCTATCTCGCATTTTCTTTTTCTTTCGTGGAAAAATCTTTATTTATACATAGCATTACGTTTTATATACTTCGTGATCAAGTTATTCATATATATATATGTATATATATATATATATATATATATATGTATGTATATATATATATATATATACTATATATATATATATATATATATATATATATATATATATATATATAATATATTATAGCCTTGTTGCTAATGATTCGAGGACAGGGTTCTGTCCAATTCTGATTTTGGACAAAAGAATTCTTTGATGTGATCACAGGGCTGGCTCTCTCTCTCTCTCTCTCTCTCTCTCTCTCTCTCTCTCTCTCTCTCTGCAGTATTGCTTTGGAATATATCTACCACTTTTCCCATGTGGTAACTCTCTCTCTCTCTCTCTCTCTCTCTCTCTCTCTCTCTCTCTCTCTCTGCTTCGCTCAGCAGAACGAACCATCCCTGGGTCAACTCCCTCTCCGGGGAGAAAATCCCTAATGGAAGTGATTGCATTATTGTGATGGCGTTGCATGTGTCCAGACTTTCGTTTTCTTGGAAAATAAGGAGACGCATCTTATCAGCGGGTTGATTTCTTGACTTGAGATAACGCCTGGAATTTGTGGTCTGTTTTCTTTTTATTATTTGAAGTATAAAGTTAAGAGTTGATACTGCAATTTTCACGATTTGAATTAAGATAGTGTAACTGAAGGCTTACAGTGCTCGTTAGATTTGTGATAAGTTTTCATTATACAGACCTACGTATGAACAAGAACATGCACATGCACTTGCAAGCACGCAAATAGACATACATGCGTATGTAGAATTAATATATGTATATATATATATATATATATATATATATAATATATAAATATATATGTATAATATATATATATATATATAATATATATATATATCTATATATATATATATATATATATATATATATATATATATATATATATAGTTAGTTTAGAAACTTGTTCTTTGAGAAAGGATATAGATACCACTACTTTGATAATCTTTTTTTAAATTTATATATACAGAGAGAGAGAGAGAGAAAAAAATTATTTTTCCCTTCGACGTTTCACACGACCGTATATTTGCACTACTAGTTTATGATGGAAATCAATCCATTCTTCATAGTCAGTGACTATATCGTTTTCCTTGTGGCTTCATTTCATGTAAATTATGTATATATATATATATATATATATATATATATATATATATATATATATATATATATATACATATATATAATATGTACATATATCATAAATACATATATGTATATATAAATATACACACACATACAAAACGCCACAGATATACCCGAGAATCCTTCATCGGATATAGTACCATTCTGAATACGATATGTATATATTTCACTGGGAGAGAAACGAAAACCTCAAAAAAAAAAAAAAAAAGAGAGAGAGAGAGAGAATAGAGGGAGACCAAAACGACTGTTTCCATCAACCAGACTTGGAAGGTCCATCAATTCTAATGGGACCAATCGTTATTAATGGGTACGCTATTTCGATTGGCTTCAGTTATTAGAGCAAACGGACCGCCCACCCACCCACCCCCACCCCCACCCCAGCCTTGAGCCTGGGTGGGGGGTGGGGGTTAGCTGACACGGCCCAGTGACCTCTGCGTTGTTATCAGTCTGAAAGTAATGTGCGTGTATTTGTAACGTGTGGTGTAATGAAAAAAGGACGTATATATATATATATATATATATATATATATATATATATATATATATATATATATATATGTATAACAGAATCACGAAGTTAGGAACGTGATAAATCCATAAATAAAGATAAATGCCACGAAGGAAAAATAAACGAAGGAGTCTGCGAGATCTTTCGGCTGAAAAGCCCTTTAACTGAAGCAGCTACTGACAAAAATACGAGAAAAGACAATACAAGAAGGTTCGTATAACTGACAGATAGGGATTATAAAAGGATTAGTGCCTAGAATCCGACACACCTGGAAGATAAGAAACCTTCCCAAACAAGCATAAACAAAGGGTGCAATAAAGGTTTAAGACAATCATCTCAGATACAATCTCCAGACAATTAAAGGATTATAGGTGACAGCTATACGGAACCTGGTAGACAAAACCATATTCACAAAAAATGACAGACATACATTACAATAAAATTTTTTTTAATAACTCTAAGGGTGATTGTCATATCTTCTTAGACTGGCGTGGCAGCAAGGATTTAGGGAGCACTTGTTCAGAAAGGCACTTCTTCAGGAACTTAAGACGAATTCTGGTTGAATGTGCAGCCACAAGAGACTTGGAGAAGGTAGTGACAACACATCTCAAAAGAGGAAACAGGATAGCGAAGTAAACGTGGCGGCCCTCATTATGTATAACAGAATCACGAAAGTTAGGAACGTGATAATCCATAAATAAAGATAAATGCCACGAAGGAAAAAATAAACGAAGGAGTTCTGCGAGATCTTTCGGCTGAAAAGCCCTTTACTGAAGCAGCTACTGACAAAAAATACGAGAAAAGACAATATTTTTCCTTCGTGGCATTTTATCTTTATTTATGGATTTATCACGTTCCTAACTTTCGTGATTCTGTTATACATAATGAGGGCCACGTTTACTTTCGCTATCCTGTTTCCTCTTTGAGATGTGTTGTCACTACCTTCTCCAAGTCTCTTGTGGCTGCACATTCAACCAGAATTCGTCTTAAAGTTCCTGAAGAAGTGCCTTTCTGAACAAGTGCTCCCTAAATCCTTGCTGCCACGCCGTCTAAGAAGATATGACAATCACCCATTCAATGAATTTAGTGCCATGATGTTGAAACAGCACATAGCAGCCGCCAAGCAAGAAGAGAAAGAAAAATTCAAGGAACTGGAAAGAACAAGGATCTCTTTCATCATTCTATCCCGGCTGATTGGAAGGACTCGCTGCGACGGGAAATTTACGAAAAACTACGTAGGACTACAGATGCCCTGAAAAGGAAACTCGACAGAAAACTAAAAAATCTTATTGATAGCAGTGATTGGACTAATTGTGCACGTCAAGATTGTGTTGTTAACTTATCTAGTAAACAAATAAGTGAAAATGTTGTGAGTGCGCTTGGATATGGTTTATCTTTCTTTGCAACAAGTAGACCTTCGGCTTTAATGATTGGGTCATCCCTAAGTAAATTTGAAAATATTGTGATCTTCCTCAAAATCATGTCGACATGATTAAAGGTATTGTTTACGGAGCTGCCAATGTTAAGCATGAAAGTAACTTCCCTGCTCGCTATAAGAAAAGTTTGACCGATCTTAAAAAGGACAATACTATCCACATCACAAAAGCGGATAAGTCAAATAGTATAGTAATTTTAGATAAGCTGACTACATATCACGTATGCAAGCCTACTGGATGATGATGTGACTTATAAAAAACTAACAAAATCTCTTGATCAAGTCATAAAAAACTTCAATAGCATAGTGAAAAGTATCCTTAAAGATAAAACAGAACTACTAGGCAAATTGTCAGTCAATTCTCCTTCGCTACCTTACTTATATGGATTAGTCAAAACGCACAAAGAAAATAACCCTATGCGGCCTATTATCAGTACTGTTGGTTCAATTTCATATAAACTCTCGAAATATATCACTAAGAATCTTGTCCCCGTTACTTGGAACCATCTCCGATTCTCATATATATAATTCTCTAGATTTAGTTTGATAAATTATACAAAATTGCTCTTTGCCTACTGATAGATTCGTTAGTTTTGACGTATGTTCTCTTTTTACTAAAGTCCCTATAGACTCTATTTTAGAACATCTTAGCAATGAACTAACTCAGCATGAATTACCTCTACCTATAAGTCACATATTTCACTCACGAGTTTGTGCATTTGTGATTGTAAGTTTATATTCAATGGTGAATTTTATCAACAAATTTTTTGGCATGGCAATGGGAAATCCTTTATCACCATTGCTCTCAAACCTGTATATGGAATTCTTCGAAAAACGCTACTTACCTAATATCATTCATATTCCTGTAAAAGTGGTTATCGTTACGTTGATGATTGTTTAGCTGTTCTTCCTGTCGGTATTGATGTAAATGATTTACTCTCTAAATTAAATAACCAGGTACCATCGATTAAGTTTACTCTAGAATTAGAAAAAGACAATTGCCTCCCTTTCTTAGATGTTTTGATACATAGAGAACCATTTCAATGTAAATTCAGTATTTATAGGAAACCGACTAACACTTAACTTATGTTCATTTCTTCTCAGGCCACCATCTTAATATACAAAAATATCAATTTTTTCCTCTATGTTTTTACGAGCATTACGAATTGTCAGTCCACAATATTTGGATCAAGAAATTGAATACATAAGAAAAATAGGGAAAGATTTATGCTATCCTTCACATATATTAGACATTTGTTATAATAAAGCCCACAAAAAGTTTTATACTGAAAACAACACACAGAAAGAAAATTCTAAGAAACATTCTCAGTTGCCTTATTTTAACGGATTTGAAACCATTAAACCATTGTTAAAAGCTTTTAATGTCAACCTTGTTTTTTCCTATAATAACACACTAAAAAGAATGTAAAAAAAAAATGGCCCCAGAGAAAGCAACAACATAATATATAAAATTCCATGTATGGATTGTCCCTCATTCTACCCACCTGGGACAGTCGAGCAAGGGCTTAGAAGTAAGGCTAAGCCAGCATAAATACTCTGTAAAAACTGGTCAAAAATCTAATGCATTATTTATTCATTTAAGTGAAAACAACCACCGAATTAATTGGATTGACAGTTCAGTAATTGCACGGTCAAGAGATGTCTTATCACGAAATCTTTTAGAATCTGCTTTAATACAACTTACTTTTCATTGTAATTTCAATGTTAGTCGTGGCCTTTTTCATTTAGACCCTTGTATCTGTAACATGTTAAGAATGACCTCAAATATATAATTACTGACTTAAATAACAAATCAGTTGCCTTAGAGTTATTAAAAACAGTTTTATTGTAATGTATGTCTGTCATTTTTTGTGAATATGGTTTTGTCTACCAGGTTCCGTATAGCTGTCACCTATAATCCTTTAATTGTCTGGAGATTGTATCTGAGATGATTGTCTTAACCTTTAATTGCACCCTTTGTTTATGCTTGTTTGGGAAGGTTTCTTATCTTCCAGGTGTGTCGGATTCTAGGCACTAATCCTTTTATAATCCCTATCTGTCAGTTATACGAACCTTCTTGTATTGTCTTTTCTCGTATTTTTGTCAGTAGCTGCTTCAGTAAAGGGCTTTTCAGCCGAAAGATCTCGCAGACTCCTTCGTTTATTTTTCCTTCGTGGCATTTATCTTTATTTATATATATATATATATATATATATATATATAATATATATATATATATATATATATATATATGTGTGTGTGTGTTATAGTATATATAAATACACACATGTCTCTCAGCACAGAAGTTATGTATGTGTGGATGTGTATGTATATAAAGGAACGTATTTATGTGTTTATATTAACAAAGAGAATCTTTATACGTCTTTCAATGTGAATATGCTGTTTGTGTATACACACACACACTATATATACATATATATATATATATATATATATATATATATATATATATATATATATATATATATATATATATATATATATATATACACACACACATATATATATATATATATATATATATATATATATATATATATATATATATATATATATATATATATATATTTATATATATATATATATATATATATATATATATATATATATATATATATATATATATATATATATATATATATATATATATATCTAACCACCCTTTTATTACAACTACAAATTGGAAACCCTCACCTGTTGTCAATGGTGCCCTCTGTCTGCAAACATGTCATTAGGCTATTAAGATCACGTAAGTACAAAAATATACTATTTATTACCCTAAGCAGATGAATATGAAATAGAACAAAAATGATTAACAAGTCATAGTGACAAAAACCCAAATCTGCCCTCAAAGAAAACTAGTAAGTTATCATTCTACCCTCCTGACTAAGAATTCACTCCCAGTCCCAGAATGTCAATCTTTTCATTGTATTAGTGAGGTTAGAGAATCCGTCCTCTAATATCATGGAATAGAACCCATCTGTAATAAAGATAATAATGGATAAAATATACATTTCCCCATTCCTCTTTTCCAAAGTAATTTAAGTAAAAGAATGTATTTCACACTTCTCTCTCTTTTCAAAGGTAACAGTTTTTTAAGTCTTACAAAATATGTGCCATGGCTTTTAGATGGGGTTTTCTCTCCCGACACCTGGCGTGTACCAAACTGACCTCTTTCTTCTCACCAAAAGGAATGTGACTTTCGCAAGTGCCCAGGTCTATTAGACCTGTAACATCCGTACAAACGGATGTACATGCTTGACACACCCCAAGCTGTCTTGGCGACAAAACGAGCAGTCTCCCGATTAAAATGCTTACGTATCTAATTCCTTCACTCAAGAAAGCTGCCCGTACAGCTCAGTCTGTCTCCAAGCAAGACATGATATGTAATTTACTAACATTACACACTTTTAAGATGGCTCGGCCACCTATGTCCTTTGTGCACTCCTGTCGCACACCACATCAGCAACTAATGCACAATGTATCAATTTACCACAGGACTTGGGGCTACCTCCGTTGCCGGAGCCCTTGGGCTTCACCGAATGCACAAAAGTTTAAGAACTCCTAGCGCACAAATTGTGATCAGTATAGCACCTAACATGATCATTAATATTGGTATTGTGTAACGTTAACTAATGAAAGGCTCATCCTCGTCACTACGATAAGCAGAACTCGACGAATAGTTGTAGACACAGGTCGAGTGCATAAACCAACTCTAAACAACTCAGCACGCACCATTATTCAGCGTCTGCAACCCTCGTGAGTGTATCCAACACCCTCTCATCGCGAAACTGTAGATTCGATGTTTTCTACTGAAGGAAACGTGGTCACCACCCCGTTGTCAAGGAAATATCCCGTGACTTCCATGCAAGTGCTTCTCGCACCCGCCTCATCAAAGATTGTAGACTCCTGATTTATCCCAGAACGTATCCTGAGACGATATATCGAAGACATCTCATCCTTTGCAAAGGCAGTCCATAGAAACGCCATTCGTGTGTAGACTTGACTCGACCTCTGGTACTGTAGTACGAAGTCGTTTCCATCGCCACCATCATGTAGAGTTGGGAATTCTCTAAAGTCATTGGGTGTACGTATTTAAAAGGTCTACATGATCATAAAATAACTAAAGTCTTGCTTTACCCCACAAATCTGTCATTAATTAATATACTCAATCTACTAGTCAAATATTAAAAATTCCTCGCTAAACAAAATATAACCTTTACCCACTGAATCCTCATAAATAATCCCATATCTGACAAACACGCTATCAAAAGAGAAACCCATAAAGTCTAACAGCAAAAACCCCCTTTTAATGGTTTATATAACTAACCTCCATAAAAAATATAATGCCGAACACCCCTTCTTATCTAACTCACATACCCTGACAAATTATATCCCTATCTACAATGGAAGTGCTATTTAGAGCTTAACCCCCATTACAAAAACATCTCTAATCGTAAGAAAAAAGAAAAAAAAAAGAAAAAAGGAAAAAAATAAGATAATACAACAATAATAAGTGGCTTTCCCCCATTACACAGCGCACATAATGAGAAAAAGAAACATATATAATTCAATATATTCCCAAAACGGAATGTGTACTGTTTATGGAATTTGCTACCACAGCAATCCCATCGAAGAAACGACCGGGAAAAGAATCCCCTTACATGATGCATTCCCGTGGAATGTCATAATCAACATCTAAGAGAACCTGCAGCAGAGTCAGACTCGCAACGCCAGAGAAACGCATGATTCTAAAAAAAATGTTCTATACTGAAACCACATCAGCACATTTAACAAAAACTATCTTCAGCTGTTCTCAAAGACACAACTCTCCCCACCCAAAAACGAATACTGCCCAATTGATAAAAAATTATCTCCTATTCGGGATAAAAAACTACAATAAACTCACAATTCCATAATTATATACTGCAAAAAAAAAGAAAGTCCCCCCAAGGGTTAATGCATCTACTTATATATATATATATAATCACCATCTAATAATAACACCACTCCAGTGATAAAAATATTTCCTCCATTTAATTAATAACCCCACGCCAAAAAAATCATCCCCCCCCCCCCCCCCCCAAAAAAAATTGTCCTTAAATCATAATCCCCATGACATTACCCGAATTATATAAACCCCAATGTCATCTATTGGCTCGTTGTGAAACCCTAAAAATTCAGACCAAATATTCTTTACACACCCAAGAAAATCACATGTTATCATCACTTTTCTCAGCTAAAACAAAATTTTGCCGTATTAAAACTCCCCACGCCGCAAATATTAACCAGGAAAATCTTTTCGTCAAAATGCGCAGATTTTGCGCATAAGAAAAAAAACAGTAGAAGGAAATAAAAAGAGAGAAAAAAAAGCGTAAAAGCATTCCGCGACTAAATTGCAAAAAATCAGACAGAAAGAAAAAAATGCAAATGCGCGACAATATATTAATCACACAACAATTCTTTCAATTTCGAGAAATAAGTGTTTAACCTCCGACCGACCTGTTTTTTCCTCTAAGACTACAAATCTGTTCCACAATTTTCTCTTCAATGACTTTAAAAATGACCTTCAAACTTCGGGCCTAATTTGTAATTAAAGTTCATTTCTCACGCTAAGTTTTAAAAAATACCTTGTCTATGACATTGATCTTGGGAT
>NC_087208.1:48854090-48861590 GCF_015104395.2 Macrobrachium nipponense | reverse complement strand
TCTCTCTCTCTCTCTCTCTCTCTTCACTGACAGACTGACTCACATACATTCTCTCTCTCTCTCTCTCTCTCTCTCTCTCCTCTCTCTCTCTCTCTCTTACACTGACAGCTAACATACATACAGTCTAGCTCTCTCTCTCTCTCTCTCTCTCTCTCTCTCTGTGGTTTGCGACGACAGACAAACATAGTCTCATCACACAATCTGTTCCCCTTTTTTCATCTCTCTCTCTCTCTCTCTCTCTCTCTCTCTCTCTCTCCTCTCTCTCTCTCTCTCTCTCTGTTTTGTAACGACAGACAAACAGTCTCACACCACACAATCAATTCCCCTTTTTTATCTCTCTCTCTCTCTCTCTCTCTCTCTCTCTCTCTCTCTCTCTCTCTCTCTCTCTGAAATAGCTTTGCAGTGGACCCTGTCTCCCCCTCTCAATTCGTTCTCTTCTGAGTCAGCAGTTTTTTAATGTCCAGATTTTTCCATTTTCCGTTTTCCATTTGGGGCCGCCCCCCGATCGAAAATGAGAAGAAAATAAGACCTTGCACTGTGTAAACCTGCGGGGAATAAGTTTGTCTTAGCCATCTATTCTCTAAAATTGACCAGATACATTTGACATGTATGATATGTAATTTTCAAGAAACGCTAACGTTTTAATTTATGATGTATGGTCTTCAAGAAGTCCTAGATGTTTTATTTCTTTATCTATCAATCTATCAGTCTATCTATCTATCTATCTATCTATCTATCTATCTATCTATCTATCAATCTATTTATATATTTATCTATGTTTCTATCTATTTATTTATTTATTTATTTATATATTTTGTATATATCTATCTATCTAGCTTTTATTTATATTTATTTATTTATTTATTTATTTATTTATTTATTTCTTTTTTGCTATCATAGGCTTTCTATGCAAAAATCTTTTCCTTTGATAACCTCTGAGTTATTATCGATGAGATCAACTATTTCTCTTATTTCTACCAATTCGGGAACTGGAAGACCGAAAATTTGAAAAATGAATTATATACATACATACATACATACATATATATATATATATATATATATATATATATATATATATATCTATATATATATATATATATATATATATAGATATATGTAATTTACTTATTTCCTTGAAAATGTACTTACATTTTTATTTATTCGTGTATTTGTTTTATTATAATTTATTAGCCTTTCTAATAATTTATCTCCTCGCTCTGTATTTTCCATTACCTTCTGTTTATTTCTTTCGAACGAACATCATAATATCCTTTGCAAGCTTTGAATTTCAAGTCAGTGGCCTGTGGGGGAGGCTTGTTCTATATGAATAGGGAGGGTTTTTGTCTTCTGAATTAAATATATATATATATATATATATATATATATATATATATATATATATATATATATATATATATATATATATATATATATATATATATATATATATATATATATATATATATATATAAATATATATATATATATAAGTCATATCACATTACCGTGATTCATATACATATATCGAGCTACAATGTCCTTTAATATCTAATTCGCTCTACCTCGGATTAATATATTTTCATATATGCTTAACCGAAGGGGAATTTTTTTCTCGATAATAGATTTACCTGTACTTGGACGCGACGCAGGTACATTATAAATCCAGGAACGTCAGTGGAAGCGATACCACCCCAACCACCGCGAGAGGCATTAAAGGTATATGCCGTCTCTCACCTCAAATACTTTCTCGCGCTGAAGTATTCGTTGGTTTGGAGACAACATCAACCCGCCTCGACTCCGGTAGTTAAGTAGCGCTTTTGACAACACGTAGCATTTTACATAAGTCATATCACATTACCGTGATTCATATACTATATCGAGCTACAATGTCCTTTAATATCTAATTCGCTCTACCTCGGAATTAATATATTTTCATATATCTTAACCGAAGGGGTGAATTTTTTCTCGATAATAGATTTACCTGTACTTGGGCGCGAACGCAGGTACATTATAAATCCAGGAACGTCAGTGGAAGCGATACCACCCAACCACCGCAAGAGGCTTAAAGGTATATGCCGCCTCTCACCTCAAATACTTTCTCACGCTGAAGTATTCGTTGGTTTGGACAACATCAACCCGCCTCGACTCCGGTAGTTAAGTAGCGCTTTTTGACAACACATAGCATTTTACATAAGTCATTTCACGTTACCGTGATTCATATATATATCGAGCTACAATGTCCTTTAATATCTAATTCGCTCTACCTCGGAATTAATATATTTTACATATATGCTTAACCGAAGGGAGGATTTTTTCTCGATAATAGATTTACCTGTACTTGGGCGCAACGCAGGTACATTATAAATCCAGGACGTCAGTGGAAGCGATACCACCCACCACCGCGAGAGGCTTAAAGGGTATATGCCGTCTCTCACCTCAAATACTTTCTCGCGCTGAAGTATTCGTTGGTTTGGAGACAACATCAATCTGCCTCGACTCCGGTAGCTAAGTAGCGCTTTTGACACACGTAGCATTTTACATAAGTCATATCACATTACCGTGATTCATATACATATATCAAGCTACAATGTCCTTTAATATCTAATTCGCTCTACCTCGGAATAATATATTTTCTATATGCTTAACCGAAGGGAATTTTTACTCGATAATAGATTTACCTGTACTTGGGCGCGAACGCAGGTACATTATAAATCCAGGAACGTCAGTGGAAGCGATACCACCCAACCACCGCGAGAGGCTTAAAGGTATATGCCGTCTCTCACCTCAAATACTTTCTCGCGCTGAAGTATTCGTTGGTTTGGAGACAACATTAACCCGCCTCGACTCCGGTAGTTAAGTAGCGCTTTTGACAACACGTAGCAGTTTACATAAGTCATATCACATTACCGTGATTCATATACATATATCGAGCTACATTGTCCTTTAATATCTAATTCGCTCTACCTCGGAATTAATATATTTTCATATATGCTTAACCGAAGGGGAATTTTTTCTCGATAATTGATTTACCTGTACTTGGGCGCGAACGCAGGTACATTATAAATCCAGGAACGTCAGTGGAAGCGATACCACCCACCACCGCGAGAGGCTTAAAGGTATATGCCGTCTCTCACCTCAAATACTTTCTTGCGCTGAAGTATTCGTTGGTTTGGAGACACATCAACCCGCCTCGACTCCGGTAGTTAAGTAGCGCTTTTGACAACACGTAGCAGTTTACATAAGTCATATCACATTACCGTGATTCATATACATATATCGAGCTACAATATCCTTTAATATCTAATTCGCTCTACTTCAGCGCGAGAAAGTATTTGAGGTGAGAGAACGGCATATACTTTAAGCCTCTCGCGGTGGTTGGGTGGTATCGCTCCAGTGACGTTCCTGGATTTATAATATACCTGCGTTCACGCCCAAGTACAGGTAAATCTATTATCGAGAAAAAATTCCTTCGGTAAGCATATATTGAAAAATATATTAATTCCGAGGTAGAGCGAATTAGATATTAAAGGACATTGTAGCTCGATATATGTATGAATCACGGTAACGTGATATGACTTATGTAAATGCTACGTGTTGTCAAAAGCGCTACTTAACTACCGGAGTCGAGGCGGGTTTGATGTTGTCTCCAAACCATGAATACTTCAGCGCGAGAAAGTATTTGAGGTGAGAGACGGCATATACCTTTAAGCCTCTCGCGGTGGTTGGGTGGTATCGCTTCCACTGACGTTCCTGGATTTATATGCCTGCGTTCGCGCCCAAGTACAGGTAAATCTATTATCGAGAAAAAAATTCCCCTTCGGTTAAGCATATATGAAAATATATTAATTCGAGGTAGAGCGAATTAGATATTAAAGGACATTGTAGCTCGATATATGTATATGAATCACGGTAAACGTGATATGACTTATGTAAAATGCTACGTGTTGTCAAAAGCGCTACTTAAACTACCGGGGTCTCCCCAAAACCAACGAATACTTCAGCGCGAGTAAAGTGAGGTGAGAGACGGCATATACCTTTAAGCCTCTCGCGGTGGTTGGGTGGTATCGCTTCCACTGACGTTCCTGGATTTATAATGTACCTGCGTTCGCGCCCCAAGTACAGGTAAATCTATTATCGAGAAAAAATTCCCTTCGGTTAGGATATATGAAAATATATTAATTCCGAGGTAGTGAATTAGATATTTAAAGACATTGTAGCTCGAGATATATATATATATATATATATATATATATATATATATATATATATATATATATATATATATATATAATCAATAAGGAGAGGACATAAAGACTTGATAAAGGGTCAATTTATTCCCGACGTTTCGTAACGTCTTCATTACATTTTCGAGGGCTGTACAAAATAGATAGCATAAAATAAATTACAATAAAGCTAGAATTTGAGATTTAAAGTTGCACAATGATTACAACCTTAAAATATTAAAAATACTAAAAGACACCTTTAAAAACAAAAAACGTAAACTAAACAGGACAAAATGATTAAATGAGTAAAAAAAACCGAATGAAACAAAAAATAATAAGACATATTCAAGTAACGTAAAAATAAAACTGGACCAACCTATTCAGCGGCAATGCCAAGAACTAGAGATAAAAGGAAAAGACTAAGAACAAAGGTACAGGTGTGCCAGCAGAGGTTTGACTATTCAACAAGGGGACGAGTCGTTTAATCATTAACGATTCTAAGATTGTCAAATCGTGGTTGTTGGAAGCTCGTCCTAACAACTGTAAAGTCCTTGTTTTTCAATGGTGGGTTTACATATTTTTCGAATGATTTCTATATTAGAAAACTCTGGGTTTGCAATTTTGCTGCCTGTCCTTATAACTTACTCCACGATGTGAATCTATGCGTACCCTTCAGAAGCCTCCTGGTGGATCCAATATAAGTTCCTAAATTACATTTAGGACAATTATAGCTATATACACACCCGGAGACATATAAGGGCACAAACGATCTTTAAACTTGAATAATGACCCAATGGGTAACAGGTTATTAATGGGAATCAAATGAACCTTGATAGCTCCAAACTTATTTTTGGATATGGTTGGGAAATGTTTTCCCCCTAAAAGCATCATCTAATAAAAAGGGAACTTAGCAATAAAAATTCATTTTAGGAACATTAAAATTAGGCATTCTTGGTGAGAAGTACTCGTCTAAAAGCAAGCGAAGTGTCTTAAAGACCAGTTCAGATGGGAAGCAGTTTTCTTTAAAATATTTTGCATAAAAAAGGGCGATCTCATCTTGGAACAGAAACCAATCAGAAGTTAGCGTAAGAGCCCTGTGGAGGAGAGTAAAAACAGAATTAATTTTAAAAATTAAAAGAAAAAACAGAAACTATAAAAATTTGACCCTAAGCCCGTGAACGTTCTTTTCCTAAAAATCGTGTGTTAAAAATATTATTTTGTCTTAAAACAAGGACGTCTAAAAAGAAAGCTGATTTTTAATTTCTTTTTTTTTCCAGGGTAAACTTAAGATTGGAATGTTGTACATTTATAAAATCAAGAAAGGAATCAGCATCATAATTACGTCTAAAAGGGCAAAGGTATCATCAACGTACCTTACATAGAAAAGGGGGCGGCAGGCTAAAGGACAGTCATCTAAGAAGTGCTCCTCCAGGGAGCACATAAAAATGTTTGCAAAAGTGGGACCGAGAGGACTTCCCATTGCCATGCCATCAACTTGCTTGTATAACTTACCGTTAAAAATAAAGGCTGTTCCAGCACAGCCAAGCTTAAAAGAGTCTTAAAAAACGTACGGTTAAAACCACTAAAAAACTGAGTCGGGTTCGGGAAAAAGCCTATTTAATGATACTGATAGTTTCCTCCACGGGTACATTAGTAAACAACGATTCTACATCAAAGCTGGTCAATGAACAGGTCTGAATCTTGCAACAAAATTTTTTCTTGTTTAAATTGACTAGAATTTTTTAAGGTGTAATTATTTTTGTAGTTAATGGCTCAAGCAAGGGAACGAGAAACTTTGCTAATTTGTAATTGGGGTGGGGGCATTGTATGAAGCAAGAATTGGTCGTAAAGGGACACTTTCTTTATGAATCTTTTGGTAGCCCATAGAGGATACCATAGACGAGCCTGTGACAAAACAAATCTTGGTAAGTTTCATTATTGATAATATTTTCACTTTTCAGAGTTCTAAGAAAACGGTTAATTTTATCTTCCGTTTTAAAAATGTTTGCATAATTGGGAGATCCAACCATCTGAAACTTGGAGGATCATTAGAATGATTTCCATTTTCGTAATATAATCTACTTTGTTCAGTAAAACAACTCCCTTACCTTTATCTGTTTGGTGATTATGAGGTCTTCTTTCTGTGATAGTTCCTGTAGGATCTTAAAATCAGTCTTTTAAAAAAGGGGTCCATTGGGTCTTTAGTTTTCTGAAAGTGTTATGTGACAGCTCAAATAAACGATTTTTTTGGAGATCACCAAAGGTGGACATCAAAAGGCAGCGATTTAAGTCTATGAAAAAATAGATTCTAATGGCAAAAAAAAAAAATTTATAATAGTTAGGTTTAAAGTTAGGCAGGCAGAAATCCAAACCCAGAGAAAGGAGAAATTCTTCCCTCTTAGATAATACATAGTTAGAAAAGTTAAAAACAGAGGTACGTTTTGTGTCAAATTTAGGAATAGAAATGCCTAAGTTTTTTAGCTTTTTGTTGTGACGTAGTTGCACATTGTCAATAAAATCCTGTAAAGTTTTGTTAAAAAGGGTCCTAAAAATAATGCTATCGATAAGAGAGAGACTAGAGACAACCTCTGAACGGTACTTGTTAACGACACTTAAATGTTGCTCAATAATCCTTTGTTTACTAGTTATTTCAATATGAAGTAATTTCCTAGTAGTCTCAGAGTAAAACTGTGACGAATATAGAGAGGATTTATAAAGCTTGAACTTCACAAAATTCGGCACAATGTTATTTAAAGAGCATACTGCAGAATTCCAGATCAAGTTTGCTTTTTACAGTTTACGGTAATGTCTTTCTAAATTCCTGCATTTTGACAGTAAGTCAGCACCATAACGTCGCCTGACGAGTTCATGAAAATGAGCACATCCCCTCGATCTAATCCTCAGCAGAAACAGAAACACATAGAAGAAGCTGCGAAGTTCCATTGCAGCAGAACAGTACCGGTCCAGTAGAAAGGGCCCAAGACACGCGTAGAGGTCCAATCAACATCCAAACAGCGGTGGCCACAGCCGGATATACATCAATGAGGAGAAGGACATAAAGACTTGATAAAAGGGTCAATTTATTCCCGACGTTTCGTAATGTCCTCATTACATTTTCGAGGGCTGTACAAAATAGATAGCATAAAATAAATTACAATAAAGCTAAGAATTTGAGATTTAAAAGTTGCACAATGATTACAAACTTAAAATATTAAAAATACTAAAAAGACACCTTTAAAAACAAAAAACGTAAACTAAACAGGACAAAAATTAT
>NC_087208.1:48846590-48851590 GCF_015104395.2 Macrobrachium nipponense | reverse complement strand
ATATATATATATATATATATCTATGCATATATAGTATATATCCTATATATATATATATATCATATATATATATATATATATAAGCTTTTTGCTACGAAGGAAAAAAGGAAAAGCGAGATAGCCGAGTACTTTCGGTCCTGTTCAGTAAAGGTCTGAACAGGACCGAAATGTACTCGCCTATCTCGCATTTTCAGTTTTATCCTTCGTGGCAAAATCTTTATTTATACATAGCATAACGTTTTTATATACTTCGTGATCAAGTTATTTCATATATATATATATAATATATATATATATATAATATATATATATATATATGTATATATATGTATATATATTTATATATATATATATATATATATATATATATATATATATATATATATATATATATATATATATATATATATATAAAATATATTATAGCCTTGTTGCTAATGATTCGAGGACAGGGTTCTGTCCAATTCTGATTTTGGACAAAAGAATTCTTTGATGTGATCACAGGGCTGGCTCTCTCTCTCTCTCTCTCTCTCTCTCTCTCTCTCTCTCTGCTTAGCTCAGCAGAACGAACCATCCCTGGGTCAACTCCCTCTCCGGGGAGAAAATCCCTAATGGAAGTGATTGCATTATTGTGATGGCGTTGCATGTGTCCAGGACTTTCGTTTTGTTTTTCTTGGAAAATAAGGAGACGCATCTTATCAGCGGGTTGATTTCTTGACTTGAGATAACGCCTGGAATTTGTGGTCTGTTTTCTTTTTATTATTTGAAGTATAAGATAAGAGTTGATACTGCAATTTTCACGTTTTGAATTAAGATAGTGTAACTGAAGGCTTACAGTGCTCGTTAGATTTGTGATAAGTTTTCATTATACAGATCTACGTATGAACAAGAACATGCACATGCACTTGCAAGCACGCAAATAGACATACATGCGTATGTAGAATTTAAATATATAGTATATATATATATATATATATATATATATATATTATATAATTATATATATATATATATATATATGGATATATATATATATAGTTAGTTTAGAAACTGTTCTTTGAGAAAGGATATAGATACCACTACTTTGATTATCTTTTTTTATATTTATATATACAGAGAGAGAGAGAGAAAAATAATTATTTTTCCCTTCGACGTTTCACACGACCGTAATATTTTGCACTGCTAGTTTATGATGGAAATCATATCGTTTTCCTTGTGGCTTCATTTCATGTAAATTATGTATATATATATATATATATATATATATATATATATATATATATATATATATATATATATATATATATATATATACATATATATAATATGTACATATATTATAAATACATATATGTATATATATAATATACACACACATATAAACGCCACAGATATACCCGAGAATCCTTCATCGGATATAGTACCATTCTGAATACGATATGTATATATTTCACTGGGAGAGAAACGAAAACCTCAAAAAAAAAAAAAAAAAGAGAGAGAGAGAGAGAGAATAGAGGGAGACCAAACGACTGTTTCCATAACCCAGACTTGGAAGGTCCATCAATTCTAATGGGACCAATCGTTATTAATGGGTACGCTATTTCGATTGGCTTCGTTATTAGAGCAACGTACCGCCCACCCACCCACCCACCCCCACCCCCTTGAGCCTGGTTGGGGTGGGGGTTAGCTGACACGGCCCAGTGACCTCTGCGTTGTTATCAGTCTGAAAGTAATGTGCGCGTATTTGTGCGTGTGTGTAATTGAAAAAGGAACGTATATATATATATATATATATATATATATATATATATATATATATATATATATATATATATGTGTTTGTGTGTGTGTATAGTATATATAAATACACACACATGTCTCTCAGCACAGAAGTGATGTATGTGTGGATGTGTATGTATATAAAGGAACGTATTTATGTGTTTATATTAACAAAGAGAATCTTTATACGTCTTTCAATGTGAATATGCTGTTTGTGTATACACACACATATATATACATATATATATATATATATATATATATAGATATATATATATATATATATATATCTAACCACCCTTTTATTACAACTACAAATTGGAAACCCTCACCTGTTGTCAATGGTGCCCTCTGTCTGCAAACATGTCATTAGGCTATTAAGATCACGTAAGTACAAAAATATACTATTTATTACCCTAAGCAGATGAATATGAAATAGAACAAAAATGATTAACAATCATAGTGACAAAAACCCAAATCTGCCCTCAAAGAAAACTAGTAAGTTATCATTCTACCCTCCTGACTAAGAATTCACTCCCAGTCCCAGAATGTCAATCTTTTCATTGTATTAGTGAGGTTAGAGAATCCCGTCTCTAATATCATGGAATAGAACCCATCTGTAATAAAGATAATAATGGATAAAATATACACTTCACACATCACTCTTTTCAAAGTAATTTAAGTAAAAGAATGTATTTCACACTTCTCTCTCTTTTCAAAGGTAACAGTTTTTTAAGTCTTACAAAATATGTGCCATGGCTTTTAGATGGGGGTTTCTCTCCCGACACTGGCGTGTACCAAACTGACCTCTTTCTTCTCACCAAAAGGAATGTGACTTTCGCAAGTGCCCAGGTCTATTAGACCTGTAACATCCGTACAACGGATGTACATGCTTGACACACCCCAAGCTGTCTTGGCGACAAAACGAGCAGTCTCCCGATTAAAATGCTTACGTATCTAATTCCTTCACTCAAGAAAGCTGCCCGTACAGCTCAGTCTGTCTCCAAGCAAGACATGATATGTAATTTACTAACATTACACACTTGTAAGATGGCTCGGCCACCTATGTCCTTTGTGCACTCCTGTCGCACACCACATCAGCAACTAATGCACAATGTATCAATTTACACAGGACTTGGGGCTACCTTCCGTTGCCGGAGCCCTTTGGGCTTCACCGAATGCACAAAAGTTTAAGAACTCCTAGCGCACAACAAATTGTGATCATATAGCACCTAACATGATCATTATATTGGTATTGGTGTAACGTTAACTAATGAAAGGCTCATCCTCGTCACTACGATAAGCAGAACTCGACGAATAGTTGTAGACACAGGTCGAGTGCATAAACCAACTCTAAACAACTCAGCACGCACCATTATTCAGCGTCTGCAACCCTCGTGAGTGTATCCAACACCCTCTCATCGCGAAACTGTAGATTCGATGTTTTCTACTGAAGGAAACATGGTCACCACCCCGTTTTCAAGGAAATATCCCGTGACTTTCCATGCAAGTGCTTCTCGCACCCGCCTCATCAAAGGATTGTAGACTCCTGATTTATCCCAGAACGTTATCCTGAGACGATATATCGAAGTGTGTAGACTTGACTCGACCTCTGGTACTGTAGTACGAAGTCGTTTCCATCGCCACCATCATGTAGAGTTGGGAATTCTCTAAAGTCATTGGGTGTACGTATTTAAAAGGTCTACATGATCATAAAATAACTAAAGTCTTGCTTTACCCCACAAATCTGTCATTAATTAATATACTCAATCTACTAGTCAAATATTAAAAATTCCTCGCTAAACAAAATATAACCTTTACCCACTGAATCCTCATAAATAATCCCATATCTGACAAACACGCTATCAAAAGAGAACCCATAAAGTCTAACAGCAAAAACCCCTTTTATGGTTTATATAACTAACCTCCATAAAATATAATGCCGAACACCCCTTCTATCTAACTCACATACCCTGACAAATTATATCTCCTATCTACAATGGAAGTGCTATTTAGAGCTTAACCCCCATTACAACATCTCTCGTAAGAAAAGAAAAAAAAAGAAAAAAGGGAAAAAAATAAGATAATAACAACAATAATAAGTGGACTTTCCCCCATTACACAGCGCACATAAGAGAAAAAGAAACATATATAATTCAATATCTTTCCCAAAACGGAATGTGTACTGTTATGGAATTTGCTACCACAGCAATCCCATCGAAGAAACGACCGGAAAAGAATCCCCTTACATGATACATTCCCGTGGAATGTCATAATCAACATCTACGAGAACTGCAGCAGAGTCAGACTCGCAACGCCAGAAACGCATGATTCTAAAAAAAATGTTCTATACTGAAACCACATCAGCACATTTCACAAAACTATCTCCAGCTGTCTCAAAGACACAACTCTCCCAAACGATACTGCCCAATTATATAAAAAATTATCTCCTATTCGGGATAAAAAACTACAATAAACTCACAATTCCATAATTATATACCGCAAAAAAAAAAGAAAGTCCCCCCAAGGGTTAATGCCATCTCCTTATATATATATAAATCACCATCTTAATAATAACACCACTCCAGTGATAAAAATATTTCCTCCATTTAATTAATAACCCCACGCCAAAAAAAATCATCCCCCCCAAAAAAAATTGTCCTTAAATCATAACTCCCCATGACATTACCCGAATTATATAAACCCCAATGTCATCTATTTGGCTCGTGAAACCCTAAAAATTCAGCCCCAAATATCTTACACACAAGAAAATCACATGTTTATCATCACTTTTCTCAGCTAAAACAAAATTTTGCCGTATTACAACTCCCCACGCCGCAAAATATTAACCAGGAAATCTTTCGTCAAAATGCCGCAGATTTGCGCATAATAAGAAAAAAAAACAGTAGAAGGAAATAAAAGAGAGAAAAAAAAGCGTAAAAGCATTCCGCGACTAAATTGCAAAAAATCAGACAGCAAGAAAAAAAAGAAAAAATGCAATTGCGCGACAATATATTAATCACCACAACCAATTCTTTTCAATTTCGAGATAAGTGTTAACCTCGACCGACCTGTTTTTTCCTCTAAGACTACAAATCTGTTTCCAATTTTCTCTTCAATGACTTTAAAATGACCTTCAAACTTCGGGCCTAATTTGTAATTAAGTTCATTTCTCACGCTAAGTTTTAAAAATACCTTGTCTATGACATTGATCTTGGGAT
>NC_087208.1:48835831-48846090 GCF_015104395.2 Macrobrachium nipponense | reverse complement strand
ATTGATCTTGGGATCAGATGTTTTACTATTACTCTTCTGTACCATATCTCTGGTTGTGGATTCGAGATTACGGCTGAGACAAGCATGTCTCTCACTCGCTGTGGATACCAACGCCTCGATCACATCCTCCCCATGATGAGGTATAGTTAGCAAATCAAATGTGCCTCGTGCTGGACAACCAAACAAAGCTTCAAATGGGGACATTTTAATGTAATCACTAACCATAGTGTTAATACTATGTCTAACAACATTAACATCTGTCCCAATTCTTATCATAACCACCTACAGTTTTCCTGAGAGCCTTGAGCACTTTCCTGTTTGCTCATTCGCACAACCCATTAGCCTCGGGTCTGTATGGAATAATTGTTACTTTCTGTATCCCCATGACTTCAGCTAAACATTCCAAGGTTTTGTTCACAAATTCCCTACCATTGTTGATTAATAGAACTTCGGGTGAGCCATATCTGCAAATGATACCATTGAAAAACGCTATGGCTACTTCTTCAGCCATTTTATGCTTAATTAAGTGGGAAAATTTCTACTATCCTTGTAAGTTCATCTATTATCACTAAAAAGTACTTGTTCGCATACCTAGACTCACAAAAATTCCCCAGGATATCCATATGTATTCTCTGAAAAGGTCTACTCGGTATAGGATACGATCTTAATTTGCATGAAGTTGTCCTGGCAGGCTTACATGCGTTGCACGCCGTACAATTCCTTACAAAATTTTCCACATCTTTCCCCATGTTTTTCCAAATGTATTTAGCACGAACCTCATCAAATGTTTTTTCTATTCCCAAGTGTGGACTACCGAACCTGCAATGAACTATATCCAAAACCACTGGAATTAGGACCTTCGGAATTACGATCTGTGTCGTATCTCCTTTACTTTCACTGGTTCTCAACTTATATTTAATTTTCCTAACCAACAGATTACCTTCTAACTCCAAACCCGAAAAAGGCAACTTATAACGTTTCCTAACTAATTCCCCTCAGAAACGCTTTTGTATATGCTAAAATCTCGTCTTCATCTTGCCTTTGCTCTATGAGAGGTATATCCCATTGTATGGCCTCGCTAGTGACCTGCGCGACTTGGAAACCTTCTGTGTCGTGAAAACTCCTACTGAGAGCATCAACAACTACGTCAAATTTGCCCTCTATATATTTGAGCTTTGCATCAAAATCTCTGATAGTTAAAAACCATCGAGCTCTTTTAGGCGACAAATCTGGTTTATTAAAAAGATCCAGTAATGGCGTGTGGTCTGTAAGAACTTCTAATTTATTCCCCATCAGTAACATTTTAAAATTAACTAAGCTCGACACTATTGCAAAGGCTTCTTTATCTATGGTGGCTATGGACTTCTCGTTGCTACCCTTTGTCCTGAACTTCCTGTTATAAAAAGCTATAGGATGGAATTTCCCATCGAACTTTTGCATAAGGCAAGCACCTATACCTTCCTGGCTTGCATCAGTCACTAATGTAAAAGGTTTGCTAAAATCTGGAAACTTCAAAACACGTCCTTGAGCTTTTGAAAACTCTCGCCTGGGGTTCGTTCCATTGAAATTGAACGTCTTCTCGCAATACATCAGTTAGGGGAGCTGCTATATTAGAGAACCCTTTCACAAACCTCCTGAAGAAACCGGCGATACCCAGGAATGACTTAATCTCTTTCTTTGATCTGGGGGTGCAAACATTTGCTATTGCTTTGAATTCATCGTCATTTACTCTAACCCCTTACTTAGATATGACGTGGCCTAGATATGTGATCTGCTTTATCAAGAACGAGCACTTGGCTAGCTTAATTTTCAACCCCGCTAATCTAAGCCTCCTAAGTACTTCTGTAAGCACTTCCAGGTGTTGCGCAATCGTGTCTGTTGTGACCAGGATGTCATCCAAAAACATTTTTGCCCAATAACCCTTGCAAAACTGTGTTCACCAACCTGGTAAAGGTCATCAGACTGCCCGATAAACCGAAAGGCATTCGCGTAAATTCATAGTGTCCCTTGGGCACTGAAAAAAGCGGTATTTTCCTTGCCACTCTCACTAAGAGGGACCTGCAAAAAACCCTGCACCAAATCAATTGAGCTATAAATATTATGTCCTCCAACTTCAACAAAAAGATCTGGTATGCACGCGACTGGGTAGCGGTCAGGGATCGTCTTTTCATTTAAACATCTAAAATCGATGCATACACGGACAGAACCGTCTTTCTTAAGCACCGCTAACAAGGGAAAGTTGTAAGGAGACACGCTAGGTCTAATGATTTCTTCTTCTTCCCATCTATTAACCTCTTTCTCTACCTGTTCTCTGATTTTGAAAGGTATGCGATATGCAGGAATACAAATAGGTTTTGTGCCACTCTCCAAATTTACCTTATGCTCTAACACGTTAGTCAACCCTAATTCATCACCTTGTAAGGCTACCGTATCCCCAAATTCTGCCAAGAGCCCGCTTATCGCTTCAACGGGTTTGCTAGAATCCGCATCAGCTAAATGTTCTCTAAATATTCGTTTCCTTGATTGCATTTCTGCCTCCGAAAACTCAGGTATCCCCTCTACGATAGCCACTGAACCACTATCACAACTCCAATCTTGGAAAACCAGTATATATGTATTCTTTTGGTATCTCCTAACTGTATCGTTAAAGTTTAGCAAATCTAACCACGTAAACCCATCCTTGGATACACTGTTCACCGATGCCGTGCTAACAACCCCTCTAAGCCTCTCGCTATTTCAATAACACACACATCTGTGGGTTTCCTCATTTCCTTCAATTTAACTTTTACCATAGTCTTCGAACCAGGTAGTAACATAATATCTTCGGATAAAACACCTCTATATTTGTGGTTAGTACCTCCCCTTTCCACCGCCTCATACACATTACTACCCTCAGTATCATCCCCAGCATTGTTAGTATCAGAAATAACATCAATATTAGTATCAACATCACCATCCAAAGTATCATCACCACCATTGTTATCACCGTGAACTCTGATAGAACCCCTGTAATCATTTCCCATATCAGCAACGTGGGCTTTAATATTATCTTTCTCCATAACACTCGTATCACTGCCATTAATATCACCGAGCACATCTCTTCAATAACCTCCATGTCCTCCGTTCTATTCATGTCCTCATAAGGCAGAAAAACACCAGGTATCCCGACGGTTATCCCATTAACACCTACATGAATCGAAATCTTGTGTCTTCTACAAGCAGGATGACCCAGCAAAAGTCTGTTGCCCAACGCAATAACTTTCATTACCAAAAATGGTTCTGTTAGCACTCTGTCACCGAGAGTAAACTGTATTTGAACACAACCCAGGGTATTTAATCTATGGGCTTGCACATCACACACCGTCTCTGTTGAGGGTTGCAAAGGGTAATTGGAAAACATGGATTGATACAAATTATAGTCCATTTAATTTATAGACGCCTCCGAGTCTATAAATATCGGGATATCCACATCCCCTACTGTTCCATAGACCATAGGCCTGGGCTCTGGGGCGTCCCCCACAAAACCACAATGTCACATACCAATCTCCTGTACCCTTTTTGTTGATTGGGCTTCCAAAAATTTCGCCGATCTCTTTGCCCTCTGGTTTGACCTGCCTGGGAAGTTCTTACATTATAATTACCAGAACCTTGAGGTGTAGGCCTCGCATCTCTCCGTATCTGAGACTGACAAGACTGCCAATATTGATCGGTACTCTTACACATTCCACAATATTTAACCCTACACAATTTCTTTGGAGGCCCTTGTTTATTGCAGTTGAAACAGCACAACTGCTATTGCTTTTGATCGATCGATCTTTTGTTATATTCAACTTTTACACACAGACGGGGAGGAGAAAATTCTGTCTCTTTGCACTCTATCCCTCGGGCCTGTCCCATTAAAAATTGTGCTATCTACAGTGGGACATTTAGACATATGTTTCTCAATTTGGGCATAAAGTAATTCTTCGTCTGTAGTAAGTTCAATCTTTTCATCAAAGTATTCACTATCGCATCTGGTACATCGTGCAAGAGCAGGGAAAAATAGATCAGTTTATGAATGTTCTCAAGAGAGAGATTACTCCCTGTAACCCATTTAGATGTTTTCAATTTTCCTACCCAAACCACCACTGCATCAAAAAGTTTTGAACTATGTTCTATGAGGCTATTAGTGCCCTTCCGTAGTTTATAAAGACCCCGAAGGTCCCTCACCATATCTCCGTGTTCCTTTGAGCCATAAGCTGATTTCAAAAATGCTCATAAATCCGTCCAGGTACAACATTTTGTAAATTGGAAACTCCTGCAACGATTGGAGAGATCTCCCCTATTTAAATCTAGCAAAGCTTTCGCCCCTCTAAATGCCTCTATATCGTCTGTTATATTCTTTCCAGCTAAATAATTATTCGCCCCTTCAATAAAAATTTGTACATGTTGTGATAGAACACCATCTACAATCCCTCTGAAAGGACTCACGCCCGCACTCATGTTCGTTACGTGATGTAATAGCGTTGTGGTACTATTAGTATCCGCCATCTTTCTCTCTTTCCGAAAGCTCGTTTATTCTATAAGATTCCCCGATCTCAATAACATCAATGTATGTATATACACAAAACCCAATCCAGAAAAATTAATACAAGTTTTCCCCCAATAATGGGTAACAAAAGGGAAACGCGCCCCATGCCCAGTATATCAACCCACGAAAGCAAAAAAAAAAAAAAAAAAAATAGGGAGTGGATAGAAAAAGAAAAAAAAATGCAAAACGCTTACTAAGCGATCCAACCCGGCGACACCAAGCTTTGAAGCTCACACACACCAACTCTCACCTCTCTCTCTCTCTCTCTCTCTCTCTCTCTCTCTCTCTCTCTCTCTCTCTCTCTCTCTCCCACAGGGCGTGACTCGCAACAAAAAACTCTGCTCGCCACAAGCAAACAAAAGGAATATAAACAACAACAAAAAACAACAAAAAAAGTAAAAAAAATAAAAGATAAAAAGGAGAAAATAAGAAAGAAAGCTTGAAAATACACTCACATCTTCATATGACTGGAAACAGAATTTGTATACGCACCGCAAATATGCGTGACCTGTTTACCACAGTTGTGAAACACTTTAATGCGTCGAAAATTAAACTTTTCCCCTTCACGTTTTAAAACACTGGTATTCAAGAATCACAAGATGGCTGACACTGACTTAGCCAGAAAGATATACAGCTTCTCAGTATCCAACCCATTGAATCAGCAAAAAGAGCCCCGAGTTGCCTGTGACACGATTATAACCCCTTTTCCTACCAAAAATACATTTATGTCTAACTAGTCACCAGTCTCTTCGTTAGCATGCCTACAGCTTATGAAATATATAAAAAGCCTCTTAAACCACCTGCCACCACTTTAACCACACAAATTGCAAACCCTTACCTGTTGTCAATGGTGTCCTCTGTCTGCAAACATGTCATTAGGCTATTAAGATCACATAAGTACAAAAATATACTATTTATTACCCAAAGCAGATGAATATAAAATAGAACAAAATGTTTAACAAGTCATAGTGACACAAAACCCAAATCTGCCCTCAAAGAAAACTAGTAAGTTATCATACTACCCTCCTGACTAAGAATTCACTCCCAGACCCAGAATGTCAATCTTTTCTTTGTATTAGTCAGGTTAGAGAATCCCGTCTCTAATACCATGGAATAGAACCCATCTGTAATAAAGATAATAATGGATAAAAGACACACTTCACACATCACTCTTTTCAAAGTAAATTAAGAAAAAGAATATATCTCACACTTCTCTCTCTTTTCAAAGGTAACAGTTTTCTAAGTCTTACAAAATATGTGCCATGGCTTTTAGATGGGGTTTTCTCTCCCGACACCTGGCGTGTACCAAACTGACCTCTTTCTTCTCACCAAAAGGAATGTGACTTTCGCAAGTGCCCTGGTCTATTAGACCTGTAACATCCGTACAAACGAATGTACATACTTGACACACCCAAGCTGTCTTGGCGACAAGATGTGCAGTCTCCCGATTAAAATGCTTACGTATCAAATTCCTTCACTCTAGAAGGCTGCCCGTACAGCTCAGTCTGTCTCCAAGCAAGACATGATATGTAATTTACTAACATTACACACTTGTAAGACTTATATACATGTATGTATATATGGATTTGTATTTATCAAAACGCAGGTGAATATATGCAATACCAGTGTGGAAGATATGTATGTATATATGTATGTATGCATGTATAACGTGTATTGTCTAGTGTGGAGATATGTGTGTGTGTGTGTTCATGCATATATATATATATATATATATATATATATATAATATTTATATATATATATATATATATATATATATATATTATATGTATGTATATGTATTTATATATATTATATTTTAATATATATATATATAATATAATATATAATATAATATTACATAACATATACATATAATATAATATAATATAATATAATAATCATATAATATATATTATATATATATATATATATATATATATATCTATATATATATATATATATAGTATATATTATATATATATATACATTTCATTTAAAAAATATATAATACATTGGTAAATAAATGTTCATATAGCTATTATATTATATATATATATAGTATAATATATATATATATATTACTATATATATATTATATATATACTATATATATATATATATACATATATATATACTTATATTATATATATATTATATATATATATATATATATATATGTTATAATATATAAATATATATATATATATATTATATATATACTACTATATATATATATATATATATTATATTATATATATAACTTAATTTCTCCACTGACTTCAATCTGAGGTGAATGACCTAGACAATGTAGCGCTTCGAATCATAAGCTTTCATTCATGATAACAACCATCCGTAACCTGTTTCCATAACCTGGACGCGGTTGGGTGGTGGGTTGTGAGGGGAGGGGGAGAGGGGTGGGTGTTGTCCATCCATTTTTAGGGGGGTGGGACCAATTGTTATAAATGGGGTTTGCTATCTACACTGACTTCGTTACGAGCGCTACAGCAGCGGCAGACCAGACCGTTTGCATTCCACTTGGCAAAATGGGTAGTATAGGGTGTTCTCGCTCGCAGTTTAGTGTGGTATCATTCTGCTTTGATATTTGAAGTATATGTATGATATATATAATATATATATATAATATTATTATATTATATAATATTATCTATAAATAACATAATATATATATATATATATATATTATATTTATATATATTATGATATATATATATATATATATATATGTGTTTAATATATAATATATAATAATATAATATATTTAATATATTATATAGATATATATATTATATATATATCATATAAATACTATTAAAATCACAAAAGTAAGCACGTGATTTTGTTTACCAGCAAAAGCCACAGGGAAAATATTTTAAAAAAGAAAAGACAGAGTGCCAAGTACTTTCGTGTATTTACCACATCTTTGTGCCTCGAAGATGTGGTAAATACACGAAAGTATTGGCACTCTGTCTTTTCTTTTTTAAAAATTTTCCCTGTGGCTTTTGCTGATATATATATATATACTATATATATATATATATATATATATATATATATATATATATATATATATATATATATATATATATATATATTTTCATATATATATATATATATATATATAATTATATATATATATATATATATATATATATAAATTCTTTCACAGTTTAATGCCTTTGAACATCGGAATTAAATTTCGATTCCAATTTCTTCCAGAAGAATTCCAGCGCCCCTTTTCCACACCGTTTTAATTTCGGATCCTTTTCATTTTCACTTTTTTTTTTTTTCATTCCGACTGGCATCCAAATGGAAACTTCCTCCCCTGACCCCATATATCCAAAAGGGAAGTTTCGACGCCGATAACTTCATCTCAAGAGTTAGAATTTTATTTAATTTTTCAATTCGGGCGAATTACAGGAGGGTATAAAGATGTCCTCTTTCGAATGAGTAGTGAATGTTTTCGTCATCTATACTTTCTCCATTTAATAATTTGTAAAATTCCTAATAACAATCCTTCAGTGCGCTTGGCATATACACTATACTATATGAGCCCAATGACACTGTCACGCACTAAATGAGCCCAGCTGACTCTATCTCATATTATTTTCTCAAGATATGTGAGAAAGACGTGTCCAAGCCAACTGTATTCTTCAAAACTCAGTTAATTTTTGAAACACGAGAGAGAGAGAGAGAGAGAGAGAGAGAGAGAGAGAGAGAGAGAGAGAGAGAGAGAGAGAGAGAGAGAGAGAGAGAGAGATCTAAGGGGACTTCCTTTATATATAAGAAACAATGCATTACATCTTAAACTTCTGCAGTTCGCCTAACGGTATCAATCATCACTTTTAACCTACCTTCCGAGACTTGGTACCCTTCTTGAAACTTTGTTTCTGAAATCTTTTGGATATAGCCTCAATGTTATGTAATGTTTCACATCCGTGTGCCAGTATACAACGTATCACGTTTAATGTAAAAGCTGTGTCGTATTGGCAATGTCGCATTGGCCGTTTCAGTGTCAACAGCATCTTATTCAAGAAAATCCCAATCATTTACTTACCAGTGAATTGATAACTGTTTTTAGTTCTGTCGAAATTGAATAATGTTGAACTTGTGCAGGAGAGATCCATCAAACGTTTGAATAAAATGCGAGACTTATTATGAGAATGGCTTTAACAATTCTAAAATGCTCTCTCGTCGTTGTCATAACCCTCTCAATTTATTAGCATTCCCTGCTCTCTTTTTTATCTTTTATTAACCTTATTTATGACTCTGCAAGCGAGAGAGAGAGAGTCTTCGCTTTCTTTCAATAACCGACTCCCCTTTTTCCCCCTGATGATCAGGGACACCTAAACACTCTTCCCCTAATGAGCCGTGATAAATGAAACAGCTGAGAGACGAAAAATGAGAGAGAGAGAAAAGAATGAATTACAGAATTGCTCGCCAGCAGAAACTCTCTCCAATGTGGCATTTGACCTCGATTCGAAGTCATTGCCATTATTATTACTAGCAAACATATGTATACAGAAATTATGTAAGATAAATTCGTAAAGTAAGTCTACGGGCGTAACCAGCCCCGTTTCACGGACAGAACAGGTCCGTTTCAGGGAATCCATTCTCACCCCCACCCCTTCGGAGAGAAGGGGCAGAGGTAGGATGAAACCCCATATAAACCATCTTATGGATCCATACTACAACCCTGCCAAGTTTCATGCCCATCGGACCAGCCGTTTAGCCGTGATTGAATGACAGACAGACGGACAGACATTACACCCAGTATAGTAAGATTATTAGAATAATAATGATCCTAAAAATGACAACAGTAGGTTTTTCCAAAGTCAACATTCTCAAGACGGTGATGGTATTGCCTCTAATATCTTTTTAATATCACTAAAAGCAAAATGATTTCGCCTTTTCAATTGTCCCGAGGCAGAACGAGCCAAGTAAGTAATCCATTGTGTATGTAAATTTACTTAATTGATTGGGTTGTAAAAGTGAACTTACTTACTTAATTGATTTCATTTGTATATGTCAAGTTGCCAAATTAACTGTTTGTGACTCCTTCATGCTCAATAAAAATTATGATTATTGGCTATGCTATTGTAAGAAAATGTAATGTTTAAGACAACTTTTAGGCAGTAAATGCGTTATGTAAATTTTTTCGAAAGCTTAATGACTAATTAAACATATCCTAAGTGTTGTTGTCAATATAATGTATTTATTTATATTTGAAAAATAATTAACAGAGCGTCCGGCTGGCGCTTAACAGATATGGACGTAAACATCTTTAAAAAAAATACTCTAGATATAGAAAATGGGCACCGTGCCTATTTAGTTATATGGGAGACTTACTTATTTTTGCTCCTCTGATACACTTCCTTTTCATGAATACGCCAAAAAATTATTCATGTACTTATGCATATACGTATTAATAAGTATTAAGTTTCCTACTATCGAATTATAAGACGCAAATACTTATTTTATTACTGAATCGCTCAGCCATGGAGAAAAATAGTCAAATGAAATTAGATAAATGTATTTGCTTTTGCCCGGAGTCGAATTATCTCTCTCCATCTCTCTCTCTCTCTCGTCTCGCTCTCTCGTCTCTCTCTCTATATATATATCTATATATATATATATATGTAGATAATATATATATAATAATATAATA
>NC_087208.1:48807417-48825331 GCF_015104395.2 Macrobrachium nipponense | reverse complement strand
TCCTATGGTCATTTTCCCAACAATACCTAGCTATAGCACTCCCCTGAGAGTTAAGTTGTACTGCCCTTCTATGTTCATGGACTCTCGTCCTTATTCCCCTACCTGATTCCCCCACATATCTGTCTCCACAACTGTTGCAATTGATTATGTATACCCCCGCTACATCATCTGTATTACTGTCTTCTCCTTCCAATTTATTTTTACATACTTTGTTTTTTTACGGTATTATCAAAGGTATTATACAAATTTTATATTTACTTTCTTTCGTTTTTTGAAGTGATTTTGTTTCATTTTCATAGGCATAAAAGGGAGGGCAACTATTTTCTGTTTTCTTTATTCCATGTACTACTCTACATTTGCTCTGTAAAAAATTTTCTAGCTTTGTTGAGTGCCCTTTTTCTGAACCATTTCGGGTATGCTAATGCATTGAAGCTTTTACCGATGTAATTTATTTCTTGCTCTATCTTGCAAGGGTCACACGTTGTCATTGCCCTAAGAAATAAACCTGTTAGAACCCCTATTTTTATATCATGACTGTGAAAAGAGAAGAAATGAATATATGAGTTTGTATGTGTGTGCTTTCTATATGTGCTGATTTCATATCCTGTTTTTTTTCTTTCTATGAGTAAGTCTAAAAAGGGCAGTTTATTATTGTTACTTTTCTCTAAAGTGAACTGGATAATGTTATGAAACTTGCATATATATATGGCAGCCCAAAATACACGCCCCATTGTTTCTAGTAGGAAATCTCCTAACAAAAACTTAGCTGTGTGGTTAGCTGGAGAACTAGGAATATACTTAGGTATATTTTCAGAATCCCATATTAAACATTCAGTAGATTTCACAGACAAAGTTAAGAAAAAGAATATAAAGGGACACATGGTTAGTTTTGATGTAGTAGCATTATTCACCAATATTCCCTTAGATAAAGTATTAGAATTCCTTCAGACTAAACATAATGAGGGTATTTTCAATCCAAACACCGGAATAGGCGTCTTCCTTGAGTTGATCAAATTGTGTGTCAGTGATACTTATTTCACGTTTGAGGGACAAGTTTACAAACAGAAATATGGAGTAACTATGGGGTCCTCATTATCACCTATACTCGCTAACATCTATATGGAATATTTCGAAACTAATCTAGTTCCTAATGTTAATGTCCCTAACTTAAAACTGCAAGGATGGTGAAGATATGTGGATGATATTTTTGCTATTCTGCAAGGTGATGAAAATGGAATGGAAACTTTTCTAGATGAACCCAATAAGTTTGATAACAATATCCAGTTCACTTTAGAGAAATGTAACAATAATAAACTGCCCTTTTTAGACTTACTCATAGAAAGAAAAGAAACAGGATATGAATTCAGCACATATAGAAAGTTCACACAAACAAACTCATATATTCATTTCTTCTCTTTTCATAGTCATGATATAAAAATAGGGGTTCTAACAGGTTTATTTCTTAGGGCAATGACAACGTGTGACCCTTGCAAGATAGAGCAAGAAATAAATTACATCGGTAAAAGCTTCAATGCATTAGCATACCCGAAATGGTTCAGAAAAAGGGCACTCAACAAAGCTAGAAAATTTTTCTACAGAGCAGATGTAGAGAGTACATTGAATAAAGAAAACAAGAAAAAAGTTGCCCTCCCTTTTATGCCTAAAATGAAACAAATCACTTCAAAAACGAAAGAAAGTAAATATAAATTTGTATATACCTTTGATAATACCGTAAAAAACAAAGTATGTAAAAATAAATTGGAAGGAGAAGACAGTAATACAGATGATGTAGCGGGGGGTATACATAATCAATTGCAACAGTTGTGGAGACAGATATGTGGGGGAATCAGGTAGGGGAATAAGGACGAGAGTCCATGAACATAGAAGGGCAGTACAACTTAACTCTCAGGGGAGTGCTATAGCTAGGCATTGTTGGGAAAATGACCATAGGATGGATTTCAAAAACAGTAGGCTTATATACAAAAGCAACAAAATTAGTCACAGGAGGGTAGTAGAAGGTGCACTCATCAGAGAGATTAAAGTAATAGAAGGAAACAAGGTTTTACCTCAGAAGATCCCATAAGCGAGCTTTGATATTAAAGAAGCTAAGATTGACCCTGCTGACCTGGAGATTAGGTTTCCTGCCCAACAGACTTTTGGTGACCACACCCTTACCTCAAGGATTAATCCCATTGACCATCAGCTCAGGATATCAGAGCGAAAAGAGGGGGTTGGCAACTCTCAAGGAAACCAGGACAGCCATCACATAAATGACAGCTCAACGAGAAGAAGTTCCAGAAGACTGCTGGGCCTTGACCCAGGCTAACATCCCAAACATCTCTTGAAAATGGGCCACAGACAGGGCCTGAAAGTACTCGAGTGTGTAGTAAAACTAAATGTCAATACTTAGAAGTAAACAAGTTACAAAGTGATTTTGTGGCAATAAATAATATAATAATAATAATAATAATAATAATAATAATAATAATAATAATAATAATAATAATAATAATAATAATAATAATAATAATAATAACTTAATTATTAATATTATCATATATTTGCCCCAAAAGCTGATAGATTTTGAAAAGAATGATGCAGTTAGAAACTCTTCAGTCCTCTTAACTTTTCAGAGAAGTGATTCAGCTACGATACAAAAATAAATAAATAAATAAATAAATAAATAAATAAAATAATAAATAAATAAATAAATAACTAACTAAAAAAATAAATCAGTCAATCAATAAAACAAAAAGAAAGTCTACATATTGAAGAACACTTCACCTCAACTTAAACGTTCGATCTTTAGCGATATTTATAAAGTGTCTTTCTTATCTTTATTTTGGCCATTTCTCAATATTCTTAACTTGGTATGCTGATCGTTTATTTACTTAACATCTTTTCTTCATTTTCAGTCTTCTTAGATGGGGAATTCCATCGCATAAAGTTAAATAAAAATTTTCATTTATTCAATTTCTCAATAATTCCATTATCCACTTGGTAGAATCGTGTGACTCGACGTATTGGAACATGATACAATTGCTGCAATTATATTCCTGATCAGAGGCCCAGAATGCTCTCTCTCTCTCTCTCTCTCTCTCTCTCTCTCTCTCTCTCTCTCTCTCTCGCAAGCAGTTCTGCACTCATTCACCAGTCTCTGCAACTTCTTACTCACCATCACCAAACTCTCATAGCTTGTCTTTACTGTCCGCATTTTTTCCTGTATATTCAAAATCTTAAATGATTACGGAATCAAATATCCCGTTATCTTGAACCATATGTATATAGAATTACGAATACGCATGCGCGGATTATTCATTTTGCCACATACGAACCTGGAATTCGTATCTTCTCTGTACAAACCTGGCACTCGTACCCTCTCTGTATGAATCTGGCACTCGCACCTTCTCTGTACGAACCTGGTACTCGTATCTTCTCTGTACGAACCTGGCACTCATATCTTCTCTGTACGAACCTGGTACTCGTATCTTCTCTGTACAAACCTGGCACTCATATCTTCTCTGTACGAACCTGGCACTCATATCTTCTCTGTACGAACCTGGCAGCCGTATCTTCTCTGTACGAACCTGATACTTATATCCTCTCTATAATGAATCTAATACCTGTATCCTCTCGGGTACCATACAGACCTGCCTCTGCCTCGCCTTACGGGTGCAACACTAATAAGGAAGTTTATTGCCTAATATTTTTTGACGCCCTCTTCTACCTAACGACTCCATAAACCATCAAAATTATTATTATTGTATTTCTGTTATTATGATATTTAACCGTCATCTGGGAAATATGACCAATTTTATTGCCCCATCGCTGACGACGAGAGCCTCTCTCTCTCTCTCTCTCTCTCTCTCTCTCTCTCTCTCTCTCTCTCTCTCTCTCATATAATGTCCTTAGTGTATAGGAATCAGCGTCATGATGATGAATGATTAATTCCACACCCTGCTTCAGGTATATGTGTCACGCATGCAAATGGTGTATTTAATAATTTCAATAATGATGTCGATTTCCATATCAGGCGATCGTCTTTACGAGTCTCAAAGGAATTCATTTTCTTTATCCCGATGAACATGCCAACGAGGCTTAGATTTAAATGAAATATGGACTGTTTGTGAATTAGAGTTTATTGATAAAATCTAATAATTTGCTATGTAATGTTTTTTCCGTGGTTTCTGCTCGTTTTTATTCTTTAGGTTAGATCGTTGACTAGTTTGTAGTTTCTGTTAAAGAGGTCCTTTATTCCTTAGTCTCCTTACATAGGATGTCGTGAAAATAGTACCTCAGAAGTGCCTTTATTATCTTTTCTAATATTTTGATCTCCTCTTTCTGTATTCCCTGTTAATTAAATATTTTTATCTATTTATATTTTTTATCTTTATTGATTTATTAATTTGTCTATATTATTTTGATCTCTTCTTTCTGTATTCCTTGTTATCTAATGTAACTTTTTTTCATATGAACACAATAATGTTCATTGGAAGCTTGAATTTCCAGTCAGTGGCCCCTTTGGTGGTCTTGTTCCTTATGAATAGGGGTTTATAATAATAATAATAATAATAATAATAATAATAATAATAATAATAATAATAATAATAATAATTAATAATCCGGGTTACATCCTGCCTCCTTAGGAGTCCATCACTTTTCTTACTATGTGCGCCGTTTCTAGGGTCACACTCTTCTGCATGAGTCCTGGAGCTACTTCAGCCTCTAGTTTTTCTAGATTCCTTTTCAGGGATCTTGGGATCGTGCATAGTGTTCCTTTGATTATGGGTACAATTTCCACTGGCATATCCCATATCCTTCTTATTTCTATTTTCAGATCTTGATACTTATCCACTTTTTCCCTCTCTTTCTCTTCAACTCTGGTGTCCCATGGTATTGCGACATTCAATGAGTGATACTTTCTTCTTGATTTTGTCAATCAACGTCACGTCTGGTCTATTTGCACGTATCACCTATCTGTTCTGATACCATAGTCCCAGAGGATCTTTGCCTGATCGTTTTCTATCACTCCTTCAGGTTGGTGCTCGTACCACTTATTACTGCAAGGTAGCTGGTGTTTTTTGCATAGGCTCCAGTGGAGGGCTTTTGCCACTGAATCATGCCTCTTTTTGTACTGGTTCTGTGCAAGTGCCGGACATTCGCTTGCTATGTGGTTTATGGTTTCATTTTTCGTATTGAACTTCCTACATATGGGAGAGATGTTATTTCCGTCTATCGTTCTTTGAACATATCTGGTTCTTAGGGCCTGATCTTGTGCCGCTGTTATCATTCCTTCAGTTTCCTTCTTTACCTCTCCCCTCTGTAGCCATTGCCACGTGTCATCGCTGGCTAGTTCTTTAGTCTGTCTCATGTATTGTCCGTGCATTGGTTTGTTGTGCCAGTCCTCTGTTCTGTTTGTCATTCTCCTGTCTCTGTATATTTCTGGGTCTTCGTCTACTTTTATTAGTCCTTCTTCCCATGCACTCTTTTGCCATTCGTCTTCACTGGTTTTCAGATATTGCCCCAGTGCTCTGTTCTCGATGTTGACGCAGTCCTCTATACTTAGTAGTCCTCTCCCTCCTTCCTTTCGTGTTATGTATAGTCTGTCCGTATTTGCTCTTGGGTGTAGTGTTTTGTGTATTGTCATATGTTTCCTGGTTTTCATATCTATGGTGCGGAGTTCTGCCTTCGTCCATTCCACTATTCCTGCGCTGTATCTGATTACTGGCACTGCCCATGTGTTTATGGCTTTTATCATATTTCCGGCGATTGAAGGACCCCACACTATAAATACCACCCAGTCGATTGAAGGACTGTGATAGAGAGAGAGAAAAAAAAAATAGTAATAATAATAATACTCAGTGGCCCACGTAGACTTGTTCCATATGAAGAAAGGTTTACCTTCTGGATAATAATAATAATAATAATAATAATAATAATAATAATAATAATAATAATAATAATACTTAGGAAGCCGACCCTCTTTCAAGCATACTTTATTAAAAGTAATGGCTACTTCAGCAGACGCATGTAGTGTACCAGTATACATGCCCAGTCCGCGAATGCAGCGGCGCCTACGTAGGTATGACTACCATGCGACTGTCGAAGAGACTCTCGTGCCACGCCCAAGAGGGGGCTATAAAGAATCACGCCCGCACCAAACATCACGAGGCCATCTCCCGGATGTCATCATAAGAACACGAAGATCATCGGGAAGGCCCCTGATGCTGGAGGCGCTCCTCATCCAGCAAATAAAACCTACACTGAATACGACGCAGGAAGAATTTCTCTTCCCTACGAGTATGAGAAGACCTGCCACCAACAATGACACCACCGATCATGACAACTCTATGGATGACAACGCCCCCGAACGAGGTACTCCTGCAGCCGATGGAAATCAAAGTAGCCGTGACGTCCCACAGCGTAGCGTAACCCCCATCAATGTTACAGCGCCGCTTAGGAGGTCCAGGTGGTTGCAGGATATGCTGCAACGCAACCATCGGTTCGAAGAAAGTGGCTTGAGACCTGGCTCAGGCAACTAATGAAAACCAGACTCACCGCCACCAGCCAATAGGAGACAAGCATGGGGCAGACCCCCTGCTGTCAACCACAGATATAACGAGGACGGACACCGCACCAAGATCAGTCCACCCTCAGCTTCCCAGCCCGCTTTGAGAAAGAGAGAGAGAGAGAGAAAATCGTTAATGACTTTGATGACTATGGTATCATAGTTTATCTGTAAAATTCAAATATATACACCTATTTTGACCCTGTATTTTACCATGACCTCTATAGGCGCTCTACTAGCCTGTTTAAGTAGCACCGAAAAAGCCGCTATTCGCAAGATAGAGAAGAATCTCTACAAGTGTAACGCTGCTGAAGTAGCCATTACTTTTAATAAAATAATAATAATAATAATAATAATTTTCAGTTTTATAAATATAGCCTAGACCCGATGGGCTCAGATCGAGAAGGGCGAACTCTGAGGTGGTGTAATTCCCTCCGGAAGCGACAAACGCTTCATAATTCCGGATAATTCCAAGACCAGAATTAGTTTCTCCAAAGTTAATTCCCATATTGTAAGACCCTGTGGAAGTTAATCAATGAAACTTCGTCTTCACTTCTCACTCAGACCTGTCACAATAATTGTTTTGGCTGGGGATTTTTAGAGCTCTCTCTCTCTCTCTCTGCATACTTTTTCTTTTTCTGTCTCTCAATTCTTCTTCTACCTCTCTCTCTCTCTCATCCTCTCTCTCTCTGCTCTTTTTTCATGTCTCTCATACTCTTCGTTCTCCTCTAACTCTCTCTCTCTCTCTCTACCTCTCTCTCTCTCTCTCTCTCTTCCTTCTTCTTCTTCTTTTTCTTCTTATTCTTCTTCTTCTTGTTCAACTCTCTCTCTCTCTCTCTCTCTCTCTCTCTCTCTCTCTCTCTCTCTCTCTCTCTCTCCTTCTTCTGCTATCTCTCTCTCACTACTTCTCTCTCTCTCTCTCTCTCTCTCTCTCTCTCTCTCTCTCTCTCGGTAAAGGTTGCTGGCTGCGGGGAATCAGTGGTCATTGTCGAAGGTTCCTAACACCCTCCCCCTAACCCAATCCCCGATTTCTTAAAGGATAACGACTGCTGTCGGTAGGGGGTGGATGGGGGGGGGGGTTTAGGTATTGATAGTTCCTATAAACTTAAATCATTATAAGTTGCTTTCGTTTACTTCCTTCCTCCTCCTTCGTCCGGTAGTGCAAGCACTTCTTGGAAAACGCGACTCTCTCTCTCTCTCTCTCTCTCTCTCTCTCTCTCTTCTACTTCTTTTTCTTCTTCTCATTCGCTTTCTCTCTCTCTCTCTCTCCTTCCTCCTCCTCACCTCCCTCTCTCTCTCTCTCTCTCTCTCTCTCTCTTCTTCTTCTCTTCTTCTTCTTCTTCTTCTTCTTCTTCTCCTTCTTCTTCTTCTCTTTCGCTTTCCCTCTCTCTCCTCTTCTTCTTCTCTCTCATTTACCTTCTTCTTCTTCTTCTCCTCTCTCTCTTTCATTCTCTGTCTTTATTCTACTTCACTTACTTCTTCCTCTTCTCCTTCCCTTTGTCTCTCTCTCTTCTTCTTCTTCTTCTTCTCTCTCTCTCTCTCTCTCTCTAAAAGAAGGAAAAGGATGTAAGTTCGACAAAAAATGTAAATATATGCACCCTGTAGCCATGAATCAAAATCAAATAAATAATCAATCAAATAATAAAATCCAAAATAAGAAAGAAACAAAAAAAGAGAGGAACAAAGAATATGAGGTGAAGGAAAAAAGCAAGCCATCACCGCGATACGGAGTGTCAGCAAAAAATTTCCAAGCATCAGCTCCATGATACAGCTCAAGAGATAAGAACTGTATTTGTGATGCAAGAGGATATTGCAGATACGGAGAAAATTGCAGATTCAGACACAAAATGAATAATTATGATAAAGGAAGATCAAATATTATGGAAAAGTTGGATTTTTTAATGTCAGAATTTCTGGAACAGCATACCAGAACAGGAAAGAGACGTGGGAAAATCCTTATTATTACCCATATTACATGAAGGAGAAAACATGCAAACCATCATAGTGATGAATGCGCAGGGTTTAGTTACGAGTAACTCAAAAAGAAAAATAGAGTACTTAGAAGAACTAACCCAAATTGAAAAGAAAATAGATATTATGAATATAAGTGAAACCTGGTATTCCCAAGAGACTGGGAATGACGATCAAATAAAAGGGTTCCGAACTTATAGATCAGATAGAAAAAATAGGAATCAAGGGGGAACCGCAATATATGGGAAAGACAAAAAACACGGAAAAATATATGAGAAATACAGTAACTCAGAATGTCGAACTAATGGCGGTAGAATTTGAATTTGAAAAATTAATGAACATAGTAATATATAGACCCCCTAATACTAAAGAGTTTGACATAATAATAGAAAAATTGGATGATATATATAGAAATCACAAGGACTGGACTATTCTCCTATCCGGAGACTTTAACTTTCCTTTCGTAGATTGGAAAGAACAAATAGGAGATTGTGGTTGATTTATACATATAAAAAAAAGAGAGTAATAGTAATGCAGAAGATAAGAGGCAATTCGAAAAACTATTAGTATGGCAATAGAATACAACATTCAACAAATTAAATCACCTGCCAACAAGAAAGGAAAATACTTTAGACCTAGCATTTGTGAACGAGGTGAATTATGTTAAAGAAATAATATTTTATTTTAATGCGAGTATTTTACAGGACCATAATATCATAGAATTAAACAGTCCATTCCAAAGCAAGTGAAAACAGAGATAAGCAAGAAATGAAAAAGTGGGAAGGATATGGAAAATACAACGTCTACAGTAAAAATACAAAATGGTCAGAAATAAATTAAGAATTAAACAAGGATTGGGATAATATTTTCGTAAGTGATGATATAAAGGTAAATTCGGAGATATTATATAAAAGATTAGAGAAAATAGTGGATAAATATATACCAAAGTAGAAAAGTAAACATCAGTCATGCATACCTAGAGACAGAATGATCTTGTTCCAGAAAATCAGAAAGTGGAAAAAAGGTCTTGCAAAAGAAAAAAATGCATGGAAAGTGATCGAACTAAAAAGTAAGATAGAAAATGCAGAACAAAAGATTATACAATAAAAAAAAATGAAAAACAGGACTTGGAAGAAAAAACCCTAGTAAATATCAAGCAAAACCCCAAGCTATTATACTCGTATGCGAAAAAGATGAATAAAAGAAGAATAGAAATAGGCCCTCTAAGAATTGAAGGGAGATTAACGAGTGAAAAAAAGGAAATATGCATTAATAGATATTAATGAAGCTGATATTGTGCAGGCTATTAATGAAATTAAAAATGGAGCTGCAGCAGGGTCTGATGGTGCCCCTGCTATTTTGTTAAAGAAAGAAGTTCATTCTATCGCAAAGCCACTTGCAATATTATTAAGACAAAGTGTAGATACAGGCAAGATTTATGATGAGCACAAATTAGCATATATTACCCTACTTTCAAAAGTGGATCAAGACTAGAGTCAAGTAATTATATGCCTGTGAGTCTAACATCACATATGAAAGTGTAAGAAAGGGTAATGAAGAAAAATATTATGAAACATTTAATGAAAATAATTTGTTTATATAGGACAACATGGTTTTGTATCTGGAAAAAGTACACAAACCCAACTGTTAGTCCACCATGAGAACATATACAAATATATGAAAAGTGGAAATGAAACAGATGTGGTTTATCTAGACTTTACAAAAGCTTTTGACAAGGTAGATCATAATATATTAGCGAAGAAAATTAGAAAACATAATACAGTGGATAAAGTAGGAAGATGGTTAAAAGAATTTTTACACAACAGAAAACAGATAGTTTGCAAACGATGAGAAATCGGATGAAGCTAAGGTAATATCCGGTGTGCCACAAGGTACAGTGTTAGCTGCATTAATGTTTGATATTATGATTGCAGACATAGACAATAATGTTAAGGACTCGGTAGTGAGTAGTTTCGCTGATGACACAAGAATAAGTAGAGAAATTTCTTGTGATGAAGATAGGAACGCGCTACAAAGAGATCTTAACAAAGTATATGATTGGGCAGAGGTAAATAGAATGGTATTTAACTCTGATAAATTTGAATCAATAAATTATGGAGACAGAGAAGGAAAGCTATATGCATATAGTTGACCTAATAATGAGACAATCACATATAAGGAAGCAGTTAAAGACCTTGGTGTGATGATGAATAGGAACATGTTATGCAATGATTAAATAGCAATTCTATTGGCAGAATGTAAAGCAAAAATGGGAATGTTGTTACGGCACTTCAAAACAAGAAAAGCTGAACACATGATTATGCTTAATAAAAACATGTTAGTAGTCCACTTGAATATTGCAATAGGATATGGTACCCACACTATCAAAAGGATATTGCACAAATAGAGTGTACAAAGGTCCTTTACAGCTAAAATAGAAGAAGTTAAGGATCTTGATTACTGGGAAAGACTACAAACCTTTAAATTATATAGTCTAGAAAGGAGAAGAGCACGCTACATGATAATTCAGGCATGGAAACAGATAGAAGGAATAGCCGAAAACATCATGGAGATAAAGATATCAGAAAGAGCAAACAGAGGTAGATTAATAGTGCCCAAAACTATACCAGGAAAAAATAAGGAAAGCACACAGGACATTAATCCACTACGTACCAGCATCGATAATGCAGCGTCTATTCAATGCGTTGCCAGCTCATCTGAGGAATATATCAGGAGTGAGTGTAGATGTGTTTAAGAATAAGCTCGACAAAAATCTAAGCTGCATCCTAGACCATCCATGATTGGAAGATACAAAATATACCGGAAGCAACTCTCTGGTAGACATTAGAGGTGCCTCACACTGAGGGACCTGGGGCAACCCGAACAAGATGTAAGGTCTCTAAGGTAAGGTCTGTAAGGTCTGTAAGGTCTCTCCTCGTCTTCTCCTTCCTCATCTTCCTCTTCTCCTCTCTTATTTTCCTTCTTCTTCTCTCTCTCTCTCTCTCTCTCTCTCTCTCCTTCTTCTTCTTCTTCTTCTTCTTCTTCTTCTCTTTCGCTTTGTCTCGAGCATTTCCCAATCTCCGCCTTTCCCATTTTATCAACCTTTTCCTGTGCTGCTGCTGTATTTATGAACAGATCTTTTCCCCTCTCTCTCCTCTCTCTCTCTCTCTCTCTCTCTCTCTCTCTCTCTCTCTCTCTCTCTCTCTCCTTTCCCTCATCGGTCGTGTTCTCTCCCCTTAAAATTTTGATGGCAATATGAACATAACTTGTTTGAGGAGATCGCCCCCCAAATGCTCCCCGCGAGCGCTTTATACCTCGCCGAGGCACAACTTTTAATCGAGTTGATATTATGTGATGGGTGAACAGAGAAGGGGACTCGGGGATATCGGGGTGGGTGGGAATGGAGTGAGGAGTGTGGTGTGGGGGGTAGGGGGTGTGGGGGGAAGCATAAGAAAGAAAGATGGAATGGGAGGTAAGAGTTGTCGGAGTAATGGGCCGGAATGATTTAGGGAGGGAGCCTTCCGTTATTCAGGGAATTATCCCCAAAACGCGCTATTGATCTAGGGGAGAATTTCTGGGTTGGAAGGAGTGATTGCGGTGGGTGGTTTGGGGAGGGGGGAAGGGGAGGGGGAGGAATCCTTTTCCTACGCCCCCCCCCCCCCCCCCCCCCCCAACAAGGCCTTCTCAGAGTTGTTGTTACCTGTCCAGAAAGCATTAACGGGTTCCTTTGATAGCCTTTTTGGAACAATTTTTTTGGAATCGCGCGATACCCAGATTTCTGACGAAGCTGCTCGATGTAGAGGTGGTCTCAATAAATGCTGGGAATTATTCCTGGTAGTTTTGTTTACTCTGGGAGTGAGCCTACACAGTACTTTAACTACTTTATTGTTATTGTTCTTGTTCGTCTTCTTTTTGTCGGGGGTAGGAAAGGTCTATGAAAGAACCTAATAAGGTCTGAAAAAGGTGTTTCGCATCGAGTTAAAGATACAGGAATTTTAGGGTAGGATATTTATGATTTATTTATTAGAATGAAAATGGATAAAAATAATGTGCATATTAAACAGTACAGAACAATTATTTCGAATAAAATACAGTGTATTTATTTTAATTTTCGTTGGCGAAACAACGCTCTATTTAACCATCGATTTTTGCACTTTTTAATTTACGTCAAGTTAGGAATATAATGTTCACAACTTATGCTTGTGGTGAAGATCTTGCACGCGTCCCTAGTAAGCTGGAGGTCGGATTACACCTTATCGTTATATACCTGAAGAGTGTAGTGATAATTTGATATTATTATTAGCAACTTGAATATCGAAGAAACATTTAATTCACTAGTGAGAGCGGGCCCTTTGGCGATGCGAGTCATATAAGGGGTCAACGTGCTGTTGATTATACATTTGTGTGTACTGAGGATTTTGCTCTTTGTGTGTGTATAAATATAAGTTATAGATTAATTTATATGTATATATAATTATTTCTATTAGCTGGTAAATTGTTCTTAAATTATACACGAACTATATTAGCATTTTTGTTTAAATTATTATGTACCTCTTAGAACAGAAAATAATAATAATAATAATAAATGCCATATATTCAAAGCCCGTCTTCATATAGTTGTGTTTTACTCATTTAACACCAGACAAAATCTGAAGAGAGCTTCGATAATGTTGAACAGCTTTCGTCTTATCTCCTGACACTCGTGAGTTTTCATTTCGTCCATAAACCGCCTGGCTTACGAGTTTATAAATCTCTAGCACGACGTCCACCACAGGGCGACAGTAATTTATCTTTATCGCAGTCCATCGACGAGGCATTCTGGCGTCGAGCCCTGGGAATTAATGTAAATTGATTCTATCGTCATAAATATGGATATAAACAACAATAATAATAATATACTGACGTAAAGCGCGTCCTTCAGCATGTTGGTTTTAACGTACGCACCGTGTTTATAATAATCCCGCGGTATCCTGACTCACTCGCGAGAAAGATACGAGGCCCCATTGAAATACGTTCATCGACGGAAGACGGATATGGCCCTTTTCACCCCTCGACGGGGAATTAAATCCTTTGGATGGAAGATGTCACCCAAAGGGGTTTTCCTCCTGTAAGGGCAGTGAAAAGGGATCGGGGGCCATTATCCACTGGGGCGTCCAACAGATACGATTGTGCGGTGAAAAATGATTGCTAAACAAAGACCGACCTCTTATCTTCGTTTTGGTTACGAGAGAGAGAGAGAGAGAGAGAGAGAGAGAGGAGAGAGAGAGAGAGAGAGATGAAAATATAACAGCGGACGAAATTGAAGTGCTTATCAGTGGACGGAATTTGGGGCATCAGAAGTTGAGAGAGAGAGAGAGAGAGAGAGAGAGAGAGAGAGAGAGAATGAAAACATAACAAAGGGCAAAATTGAAGCGCTTATCAGCAGAAAGAATTCCTCTGAGAGAGAGAGAGAGAGAGAGAGAGAGAGAGAGAGAGAGAGAGAATGAAAACACAACAAAGGACAAAATTAATGTGCTTATCAGCAGAAAGAAGTCGTCTAAGAAGAAAGAGAGAGAGAGAGAGAGAGAGAGAGAGAGAGAGAGAGATAAAAATATAATAAAGGGCAAGATTGAAATGCTTATCAGAAGGCAGAATTTGGTCCATCAAAAGTTTTGTGTGTGGTTGAGAGAGAGAGAGAGAGAGAGAGAGAGAGAGAGAGAGAGAGAGAGAGAGAGAGAGAGAGAGAGAGTTCCCACTTAAAAATGATTCTCCTGACGTATCTAGAATTTGGAAGAAACATCATGTGATTTGCACATTTCTTCTTCTTCTTCTTTGACTCTTTCGCTGCGTAATCAGGTAAATAAAAAAAAGGAAAGAAAATAGTTTGTTTTATACTATCACCTTTATTCTAATTTCGTAAAACTATAATATTCCCTACTCAGTAGAGATGAGTGCATATAGAGCACCTATAAGATATACTAGGAAGCTCTTTAGTAATTTTTTTTAATGAAAGTTTCTTGGACGTCAGAAATATAGACTAACAAGTGCGTGAGCGTGTTAAAATCTACGGTCAAGTAGCGGGTGGTTTCACCAACGAAAATTGATATAAATACGCCATATTTTATTAGAAATAATTTTTCTGTATTTTTTTTTTTTTACATTTTCATTCTAATAAATAAATCATAGACGTCCTATCCTCAAATTCCTGTATCTTTGACTCAACGCGAAACACCTTTTTCGGACCTTTTTAGGCTTGCCTAGCCCACAACAAGAAGAAGAAGAAGAACAACAAAGTAGTTTGTAGGCTTACTCCAGATAAAATGAACTAAAAAGCCAAATTATTTTTGTCATGAATAATCACCACATGAAATTAGAAGTTAAAACTTTTCAAACATTTCTTTGACCAATTAGTACCATCCAATTATTTGCTTTGAGAGACGAAAAAAACCGCAATGCAAAAAAGAAAATAATAACAAAAAAACTTTAATTCTCGCTCGAGAAATTCATCTCGTTCATAGAACGCGACTGATGTTTTTCAAGAGAGAAATTTATTTTCTCTCTCTCTCTCTCTCTCTCTCTCTCTCTCTCTCTCTCTCAAAATGACGTCATTGGTGAAAACTCAACCAGGAAGAACCCAGAGATAAAACTGTCAATCCTGAAAGAGAAAAAAATTGGGGGAGGGGGGTTTGCTCAGTTTTGGGGGGAATTTTTTTTTTCTTTTTTTTTTCTTTTTTTTTTGCATACAGGGGACTAGGGAATTATTCTAATCCTTCTGCATTTATGAGGTGGTGGATATATTTTTTTAAAGCATTTCCAATGTACAGTTTTGGTCACATTGGTTTTCTTTTTTAGGACAACCAATCATGACATCTGATAGAAAAAACTTATTCCAGTGATCTTTTAAAGCTATTGAAAACTTTTAACAGAGAAAACCATCGTGGGTTTTTTTTTTTTCTCCAAACACTTGTTGGTCATACCGTTTTTTTTTTTCAAACAACTAATCATGACATCTGATAAAAAAACGTATTCCAGTGATTTTTTTAAACTATTAAAAACTTTTCAACGGACAAAAACATCGTGGTTTTTCGTTTGCAGACAACCTGACATGACATATGATAAAAAAACATTATTCCAGTGTTTTTGTAAGCTACATATTACAAACATTTTGCAGAGAAAAAATATCTTATTATGACGTTCAGAGAATAAATTGTTGCTCATACTGTTTCTTTCTTTTTTTTTTTTTGCTTTTTTTTTTATAGACAACCAATCATGACATCTGATAGAAAAAACTTATTCTAGTGATTTTGTAAGCTATGAAAAACGTTTTAACACACAAAAACATAGTGTTTTTTTCTTTTGCAGACAACCTGACATGACATCTGATAAAAAAATATTATTCCAGTGCTTTTGTAAGTTATTACAAACATTTAACACAAAAACATCCTATTATGACGTTCAGAGAAAAGAATTGACAAAGCAGAACATTTAAACCCGCCCACAACGAAACGTAAAAGTGGACAAATATATTTGAAAACATCAAGCCAGAGGCAAAACAGGAGAGAGTCCCAAGTATTTGCATTTAATTGATATTTCATTCATTTTATTGAGGTCCCTAACACGGGCATAGTTCGCCCTTTTTTTTGTGTGCGTGTTTTTTGTTTTTTTTAATCTAAGCCTTGATGAAAACATTGCAAGAGACCCGAGCATAATAAATGCAATCTGTGCAGAGCAACAATTGGCTTGCATACAAATATGCAACTTTTTTTGGGGGGAAGGGTCCATTTTAATAGGTGGCTATGTTTTCATGCAAAAAAATAATATAGCATCGAATATCAGGAAATCTGCATCAGAATAGAGTGAGAGATATGACTGGGAAAAGGGAAAGGAACAAGTCACTTTGGTGACTTTTTTTATTTATTTTTTTATTATTATTTAGTTTATTTATTACATTTTTTTTTTATTTTTTTTTTTTTTTTTTGCAAATTCGACATTTTTCTAACTTCACCTCCAGAGTGGTTCGGGGAGTTGTTGAAACGTTGGCTGTTAAAAGAAATTTGCTAAAATCAAAGGACTGCTTTATTCAGAAGCTTCGGCGTCTCACTTCTCCTTTCTTGAGCACCAGTGTCTCGTAGACTTTCGTAGAGGGGAAGTTTTTGAAATGTCTCGGTTACTTCAGTGAATATTTAAGTTTTCCTACAATTTGTTAAAGAGAGGAGAGAGAGAGAGGAGAGAGAGAGAGAGAGAGAGAGAGAGAGAGAGAGAGAAATGAAAATATAAGAAGGGAAAAATTGAAAGACTTATCAGTGAAGAGAATTTGGTCCATCACAAGTTTGTAAGTGAGAGAGAGAGAGAGAGAGAGAGAGAGAGAGAGAGAGAGAGAGAGAGAATGAAAATATAACAAGGGAAAAATTGAAAGGCTTATCAGTAAAAAGAATTTGGGCTATCAGAAGTTTGTAGGAGAGAGAGAGAGAGAGAGAGAGAGAGAGAGAGAGAGAGAGAGAGAGAGAGAGAGATGAAAATATAATAAGGGAAAAAATTGAAAGGCTTATCAGTGAAAGAATTTGGACCATCAGAAGATTGTAGGTGAGAGAGAGAGACAGAGACAGAGAGAGAGAGAGGAAAATAAAACAAAGGACAAATTGAAATGCATAATATTTTATATATAATGTGTATATATGTGTTTATACACACGTTCATTATACAAATAATGCACTAACATTCTCCATATTTTTCTCACCCAATATCCTGTGTATGAACAAAATTTAGTTTAGTCATTGTACCGGAATTTAGAAAGTCTGAGAGAAGATAAAGTCTTCCTTCTGCCTTTTCACCACAAAGGTCCCCCTCCCCCCCGCACAAAAAAGTTCTGACGATTTTAATGATGATTCAACAAAGAGGGAGTCCCTTTCTGCACTTAATCTCTCTCTCTCTCTCTCTCTCTCTCTCTCTCTCTCTCTCTCTCTCTCTCTCTCTCTCAGGATATTTTGATACATGACAGTGAGTAATCATAGCCATAAATATGTGAATTTTGCAAAATAATATATATATTTTTAGAGGATGAGGTTGAGATCCCATGCTTATCTCCACCTTGGCTACGACCCACCGGGTCCTTAACTTATTGCATTCGTCATCCGCACGGGATCGATCCCGTGCCATGTCCCTAGTTAGCGAGGTTTAGTGGCTAACCACTAAACCACTAGATTCCTGTGATCTCTCTTAGAAGACTTAGACACAGAATACATCCCTAAATATCCTCTCTGTGCCCTCTCCTCTCTTCTCTATTCTTCTCTTATTCTTCTTTTCTCATTACTCCTTAATTGCTGTTTTCCCTTCTGTGTTTCTTCATCTTCCGCCTCAAACGAAATCCGTCATTTCTTTCATTCCGTCTGTTTGCTT
>NC_087208.1:48772417-48802417 GCF_015104395.2 Macrobrachium nipponense | reverse complement strand
TGCATTTGTGATTGTAAGTTTATATTCAATGGTGAATTTTATCAACAAATTTTTGGCATGGCAATGGGAAATCCTTTATCACCATTGCTCTCAAACCTGTATATGGAATTCTTCGAAAAACGCTACTTACCTAATATCATTCATATTCCTGTAAAGTGGTATCATTACGTTGATGATTGTTTAGCTGTTCTTCCTGTCGGTATTGATGTAAATGATTTACTCTCTAAATTAAATAACCAGGTACCATCGATTAAGTTTACTCTAGAATTAGAAAAAGACAATTGCCTCCCTTTCTTAGACGTTTTGATACATAGAGAACCATTTCAATGTAAATTCAGTATTTATAGGAAACCGACTAACAACTTAACTTATGTTCATTTCTTCTCAGGCCACCATCTTAATATAAAAATATCATTTTTCTTTTTTCCTCTATGTTTTTATGAGCATTGCGAATTGTCAGTCCACAATATTTGGATCAAGAAATTGAATACATAAGAAAAATAGGGAAAGATTTATGCTATCCTTCACATATATTAGACATTTGTTATAATAAAGCCCACAAAAAAGTTTTATACTGAAAACAAAACACACAGAAAGAAAATTCTAAAGAACATTCTCAGTTTGCCTTATTTTAACGGATTTGAAACCATTAAACCATTGTTAAAAGCTTTCAATGTCAACCTGTTTCTTCCTATAATAACACACTAAAAAGAATGTTAATAAAAAATGGCCCCAGAGAAAGCAACAACATTAATATATAAAATTCCATGTATGGATTGTCCCTCATTCTATCTCGGACAGTCCAGCAAGGGCTTTAGAAGTAAAGGCTAAGCCAGCATAAATACTCTGTAAAAAAACTGGGCAAAAATCTAATGCATATTTATTCATTTAAAAGCTGAAAACAACCACCGAATAATTGGATTGACAGTTCAGTAATCGCACGGTCAAGAGATGTCTTATCACGAAATCTTTTAGAATCTGCTTTAATACAACTTACTTTTCATTGTAATTTCAATGTTAGTCGTGGCCTTTTTCATTTAGACCCTTGTATCTGTAACATGTTTAAGAATGACCTCAAATATATAATTACTGACTTAAATAAAAATCAGTTGCCTTAGAGTTATTAAAATTTTTTTATTGTAATGTATGTCTGTCATGTTTTGTGAATATGGTTTTGTTTACCGGGTTTCGTTTAGCTGTCACCTATAATCCTGTAATTGTCTGGAGATTGTATCTGAGATGATTGTCTTAAACCTTTAATTGCACCCTTTGTTTATGCTTGTTTGGGAAGGTTTCTTATCTTCCAGGTGTGTCGGATTCTAGGCACTAATCCTTTTATAATCCCTATCTGTCAGTTATACGAACCTTCTTGTATTGTCTTTTCTCGTATTTTTGTCAGTAACTGCTTCAGTAAAGGGCTTTTAAGCCGAAAGATCTCGCAGACTCCTTCGTTTATTTTTCCTTCGTGGCATTTATCTTTATTTATATATATATATATATACATATATATAAAGCTTGATCATGTGTACAATTATACTGCTTTAGTTTTAGCAAAGTATATTCTTTGATTCGTGGCGTGTTATATTCAGCTTACGCATGTTCAAATGTCCAAGCACTACCATTCAAATGTATGGGATATGCTGTATATATATATATATATATATATATATATATATATATATATATATATATATATATATATATATATATATATATATATATATATAGCTTAACCAGACATTATTCACATAGGATGGTATTTAGCGGAGATTTTGCCATTGACTGTTGATCTCAATAGATTGTTGCTGTTTTTTTTATATCTCATTTTTGACGTTGTTGGACTGACAGGTTGAGAGGAGAGAGAGAGAGAGGAGAGAAGAGAGAGAGAGAGAGAGAGAGAGAGAGAGTCAGCATACGGAGGCCATATGAATATGTCATATTTTAAAAATAAAGTCTTCGTTAGTGAATTAGCATAACTTATGTAAAATCATATTTACGCAAACTTAGCATTCATGTAGAACCCAATTTATGTAAATGAACATTTTATGTAAGAACCTATTTACGTAAATTTTCCATTTAAGTAAAAAGCTATATAAGACTATTTCACCATCATTGACTTGAAAACCAATTAACATACCTGACCCGATCCGCAATGGAGTAAGGAATCTCTTAAGAAAATATTGGTTAATCACCTGAAATTACCTGGGACGGACGACAGGTGTTCCCAGACTGACTCCATCCCTGATGATAGATCCCATTAAATTTGGACTGTGACCTGGGGAGCGCCGGCCCCCTTGTAATCACCTGGTCTTTGATCCACTTGGCGGGGAGTCCCGATTTTCCATTAATGGCCAAAGGAAATTATTAAATCCTCGATTTTCTATTTCTCGAAGGCTTAAAAAAATGTCGCCTTTTCCTTTGGAGAGGAAATGAGTTATCAAGACTTTTATTTTAATTCTTAATATTTTTATATTTAAAATATTCCTTTATATCAGGTAGTTACTCATTTGGTAATAGGAAGTGCGTTGATTAATGAAAATGTTATTAATTCTTTGAGCTGTCAAGGTTATACAAAGACAATTTTTTAAAAATATTTTGGGTAATATTTTATATAATAATTTTTATAATATTTTCATTCAAAGAAGTAACGTGATTTAAATGGTATCTTCTACTGCGTATTTTTTCAGTGAAATAATGGCTGTTAATTAAACCATACAGAAATAATGCTAATGACCTTTTTATTCAATAGCCATTATTTTAGAGTCCATTAAACCCTATTAAACTGTACAGATAATTTCAGTACCATTCACAAATAATTTTGAGTTTTTATTCAAAGAATTAAAGCATTTTGAATGGTATCTTCAGTAGCTATTAGTCCAAACATGCAAGATTTTCTCCTTGCGTATAAGTTGTAAACATTTGATTCCTAACTTAACGTAAATTAAAACGTGCTAAAATCTACGGTCAAATAGCGCGTTGTTTCACCAACGAAAATTAAAATAAATACGCTATATTTTGTATTAGAAAAAATTGTTCTGTACTGTTTAATATACACATTATTTATATTTTACATTTTCATTCTAATAAATAAATCATAACTTACCCTGAAATTCCTGTATCTTTAACTCAATGCGAAACACCTTTTTAAGACCTTTTTAGGCTCTTCCAAAAACAACAACACAAACAGCAAAGTAGTTTGTAGGCTTACTTCCCGAGTAAGCAAAACTATTAAACCCTACTGTAAATCTCAACACTTTCTCTTTGTACATATTTTGATCAAAGAGGAACAAAATCAAATAGGGGTCCCAGAGTTTTAAAATGCTGTTAAAAAAGAAAAATAAAGCTACGTAAAAGCTACAAAATAACAGCTTGAGCCCTCGGCAGTATACGTAGAAGTCTGACAGAAACACAAGAAAGGTTTATAGATGTGTGTGGGATTCAAGTCAATAGAAAGTACCGGGAAATGCTTTTATTCCTTTGCTTTCTTTTTTTTTTATAAAACACTCTCTTTCCAAGCCTCTTGTCATTCTCCTTTCCCTTTTGGTGAAAGTTGTCCTCCTCTCTCTCTCTCTCTCTCTCTCTCTCTCTCTCTCTCTCTCTCTCTCTCTCCTGGTTCGTACACTCATAAGTTTGTTTGTTGCACTGAGACAGTCATAACTTTATGCACTGAGATCATTTTACTGAGATAATCAGTCCTGAGACGTCATTCCTTGCAAATGCTGAGGGCGTCCCAGGCTTGGGAGAGTTGGGGGGAGGATTTAGCCTTATCCTATTTTGCCTTGTAGGATACAAAGATGCATAGAATGCGAGACCATTCCATTTATCTGTTATTATTATTATTATTATTATTATTATTATTATTTATTATTATTTTTTTTTTTTTTTTTTTTTTTTTTTTTTTTTTTATCACAGTCCTCCAATTCGACTGGATGATATTATTTATAGTATGGGGTTCCGGGTTGCATCCTGCCTCCTTAGGAGTCCCTCACTCTTCTTACTATGTGCGCCGTTTCTAGGATCACACTCTTCTGCATGATTCCTGGAGCTACTTCATCCTCTAGTTTTTCCAGATTCCTTTTCAGGGATCTTGGGATCGTGCCTAGTGTTCCTTTGATTATGGGTATAATTTCCACTGGCATATCCCATATCCTTATTTCTATTTTCAGGTCTTGATACTTATCCATTTTTTCCCTTTCTTTCTCTTCAACTCTGGTGTCCCATGGTATTGCGACATCAATGAGTGATACTTTCTTCTTGATTTTGTCAATCAACGTCACGTCTGGTCTATTTGCACGTATACACCCTATCTGTTTCTGATACCATTGTCCCAGAGATCTTTGCCTGATCGTTTCTATCACTCCTTCAGGTTGGTGCTCGTACCACTTATTACTGCAAGGTAGCTGATGTTTCTTGCACAGGCTCCAGTGGAGGGCTTTTGCCATTGAATCATAGCTCTTTTTGTACTGGTTTTGTGCAAGTGCCAGACATTCGCTTGCTATGTGGTTTATGGTTTCATTTTTCGTATTGCACTTCCTACATATGGGAGAGATTTTATTTCCATCTATCGTTCTTTGGATATATCTGGTTCTTAGGGCCTGATCTTGTGCCGCTGTTATCATTCCTTCAGTTTCCTTCTTGAGCTCTCCCCTCTGTAACCATTTCCATGTGTCATCGCTGGCCAGTTCTTTAGTCTGTCTCATGTATTGTCCGTGCATTGATTTGTTGTGCCAGTCCTCTGTTCTGTTGTCATTCTCTGTCCTCTGTATATTTCTGGGTCTTCGTCTACTTTTATCAGTCCTTCTTCCCATGCACTCTTTAGCCACTCGTCTTCATTGGTTTTCAAATATTGCCCCAGTGCTCTGTTCTCGATGTTGACTCAGCCCTCTTTGCTCAGTAGTCCTCTCCCTCCTCCCTTTCGTGTTATGTATAATCTGTCCGTATTTGCTCTTGGGTGTAGTGTTTTGTGTATTGTCATATGTTTCCTAGTTTTCTGGTCTATGTTGCAAAGTTCTGCCCTTCGTCCATTCCACTATTCCTGCACTGTATCTGATTACTGGCACTGCCCATGTGTTTATGGCTTTTATCATATTTCCGGCGTTGAGTTTTAACTTGAGTATCGCCTTGAGTCTCTGCATATATTCTTTCCTGATCGTGGCCTTCATCTCTTGATGTTTTATATCCCCTCCTTCCATTATTCCCAGGTATTTGTATCCTGTCTCATATTTGTGTTTGATGTTGCTCCCATCTGGTAGCTTTATCCCTTCAGTCCTTGTTACTTTGCCCTTTTGTAAGTTGATTATTATTATTATTATTATTATTATTATTATTTTATTATTATTATTATTATTATTATTATTATTATTATTATTATTATTATTATTATTATTATTATTATTCTGTTAAAAAGGATGGCAGAATTAAGCGAGTTGATTTTATATATTGTTTTTTCTATTATCCTTATAATTCGCTTCTCAGGCTCAGTAATGTTTCTGAGTAACTGGCCAATATTCATATTGGGAATTTTCAAAAATTGTAAATGCTGAAGGAATCTTTTATTAGAACAGGATATCTGGTCCAGGTCAAGCTTGACCTGGACCTGATATCCTGTTCTAATAAAAGATTCCTTCAGCATTTACAATTTTTGAAAATTCCCAATGTGAATATTGGCCAGTTACTCAGAAACATCGCTGAGCCTGAGAAGCGAGTTGTAAGGAAAATAGAAAAAAAACAATATATAAAATCAACTCGCTTAATTCTGCCATCCTTTTTAACAGCATTTTGCCTAAAAGAGGGTCTTCTACCAAATATTATTATTATTATTATTATTTTTATTTTATTTTTTTTTTTTTTTTTGCTCTATCACAGTCCTCCAATTCGACTGGGTGGTATTTATAGTGTGGGGTTCCGGGTTGCATCCTGCCTCCTTAGGAGTCCATCACTCTTCTTACTATGTGTGCCGTTTCTAGGATCACACTCTTCTGCATGAGGCCCGGAGACTACTTTCCAGCCTCTAGTTTTTCTAGATTCCTTTTCAGGGATCTTGGGATCGTGCCTATGCTCCTATGATTATGGGTACGATTTCCACTGGCAATATCCCATATCCTTCTTATTTCTATTTTCAGATCTTGATACTTTATCCAATTTTCCCCTCTCTTTCTCTTCAACTCTGGTGTCCCATGGTATTGCGACATCAATGAGTGATACTTTTCTTCTTGACCTTGTCAATCAACGTCACGTCTGGTCTGTTGCACGTATCACCCTATCCGTTCTGATACCATAGTCCCAGAGGATCTTTGCGTGATCGTTTTCTATCACTCCTTCAGGTTGGTGCTCGTACCACTTATTACTGCAAGCGTAGCTGATGTTTTTTTGCTTGCACAGGCTCCAGTGGAGGGCTTTTGCTACTGAATCATGCCCCTTTTTGTACTGGTTCTGTGCAAGTGCCGGCATTCACTTGCTATGTGGTTTATGGTTTCACTTTTCGTATTGCACTTCCTACATATGGGAGAGATGTTATTTCCGTCTATCGTACTTTGAACATATCTGGTTCTTAGGGCCTGATCTTGTGCCGCTGTTATCATTCCTTCAGTTTCCTTCTTGAGCTCTCCCCTCTGTAGCCATTGCCAATTGTCATCGCTGGCTAGTTCTTTAGTCTGTTTCATGTATTGTCCGTGCATTGGTTTGTTGTGCCAGTCCTCTGTTCTTTCTGTCTTTCTCCTGTCTGTATATTTCTGGGTCTTCGTCTGCTTTTATTAGTCCTTCTTCCCATGCACTCTTTAGCCACTCGTCTTCACTGGTTTTCAGATATTGCCCCAGTGCTCTGTTTTCGATGTTGACGCAGTCCTCTATACTGAGTACCTCCCTCTCCCCTCCTTCCTTTCGTGTTATGTATAGTCTGTCCGTATTTGCTCTTGGGTGTAGTGCTTTGTGTATTGTCATATGTTTCCTGGTTTTCTGATCTATGGTGCGGAGTTCTGCCTTCGTCCATTCCACTATTCCTGCGCTGTATCTGATTACTGGCACTGCCCATGTGTTTATGGCTTTTATCATATTTCCGGCGTTGAGTTTTGACTTGAGTATCGCCTTGAGTCTCTGCATATATTCTTTCCTGATCGTGTCCTTCATCTCTTGGTGTTTTATATCTCCTCCTTCCATTATTCCCAGGTATTTGTATCCTGTCTCATCTATGTGTTTTGATGTTGCTCCCATCTGGTAGCTTTATCCCTTCAGTTCTCGTTACTTTGCCTTTTTGTATGTTGACTAATGCGCATTTTTCTATTCCAAACTCCATCCTGATGTCCCCAGATACAATCCTTACAGTCTGGATTAGGGTATCTATTTCCTTGATGCTCTTACCATACAGCTTGATGTCGTCCATGAACATCAGATGGTTGATTCTGTTGCCTCTTTTCTTGAGTTGGTACCCGGCATCCATCTTCTGTAGTACTTTTGTCAAGGGAATCATGGCTACTACGAAGAGTAGTGGGGACAGTGAGTCGCCCTGGAAGATCCCTCTCCTGATTATTAACCTCTGCTAGTCTTATTCCAGAGCTTGTAAGTATTGTATTCCAGTTGCGCATTGTATTTTTGAGGAAGCTGATGGTATTTTCCTCTGCCCCATATATTTTCAGGCATTCTATTAGCCATGTGTGTGGTATCATTATTATTATTATTATTATTATTATTATTATTATTATTATTATTATTATTATTATTATTATTATTATTATTATTATTATTATTATTATTATTATTATTTTGTATACCTATGGAAAATTAAGCCAAAAATACTTTGCTTTAAATTAAATTCGCTCATCTTTGGGAATTATGTTCAATAATGAGCTGTTCATGATTAGTGTTTCTTTCCATCCCAGGATGAGAGAGAGAGAGAGAGAGAGAGAGAGAGAGAGAGAGAGAGAGAGAGAGAGAGAGAGACTTTTTTATTTCATTTTATTCCAAGTTTTTTTTCAACTACGATCCGCCTTTCAACGAAAGCATAATCTCTCTCTCTCTCTCTCTCTCTCTCTCTCTCTCTCTCTCTCTCTCTCATCTCACGAGGCCAAGTCATATCATAATGTTTCCTTAATCTAGCAGATACTGTTCTGAGCTCGAGGGCTCGGGCGAAGTTTATTCGCCTTTTATTCTTCTGTACACTGAATTTTTCCCCTCGAATTTCTCTCACTTCTTCAGCTCGTAAGTTTCGTCTCTGAGTGTCTTCAGTTATTTTATGTATTCATAAATTATTTCGTTTTTATGATCCTTGCTGGAGATTCCAAGTACTTATTTACAAATTGCTCCATTTTCCCACGAGTTCCAGTTCTTTCATTTTCTTTCATTGTATTTTTTCTTTTCTTTCCAATTCGTTGATAAATTTATTGCTTTTTATGTATTTAGTAAGATATTCCTTGAATATTCTTTTGCTAAACATTGTAGTCAGTTACATATTTCCAGATTTGTGTTTTCCTATAAATTCATTTTCTTTCGTTTTTTTGATATATATTGCGTTCTCTTTATTGGCAATGTTTCGGGTATGTATGAATAATAATCTTTATTTATTAGTACCGTTATTAGCATTCTTAAGATTCAAGATATCATGATGATTAGAAGAATTTTTTTTTATAATATAAAATTTCCATTACATTTTTAAGATTACATTCGTTTACCTGAATTTTGAAATATCCATAACTTTCTGCAATAGTTTTCAAAAGTAAATCTCTGGAATTTATTAAAATAATGATCTAAGGCTTTATCTGTTTCATAATTATCATTCGCAGTTTTCAAAATATTAAAATACGAAATTTCATTGTGCAAAAGAACAATTTCTTTGGCCAGAAATAGAAAATATCCACTTCTATGAAAGACAGCTTCAAATAATTAAAAATGTAAAAAATTCATAAAATTTTTAAAATTAGAAATTTGACCCAAAAAATTATTTAAAATATAAGCATTAAATTTTTTCTTAAATTCGAAATTTGACGAAAAAGTTTTTTTTAAATGTATAAATTAAAAAAAATTTAACAATTCGAAATTTGACAAAAAAATCATTTAAAAGTACAATTTTAAAAATTTATAAAAATTTGAAATTTAACAAAATATTTATTTAAGAATGTAAATATTAAAAAATTATAAAAAAATTAGAAATTTAGCAAAAAAGGAAAAAAGAATCTATGAAACCCGAAGTTTGAAAAAAAAAATAATTACCTTTTCATTAATTTTTGTTGAATTCCGACAGAGGGCGAAATTATCAGGCGAAAAACAATGACAAAGGAAACGCCGACAGACCGGAAGTGGAAGATGACGAGATTGAGGGAAGGATTAGGTAGGAGGGACTTAAGGAAATATGATGTAGGAAGTTGATCGAATTCCAAGTTTTTTAATTATTTGAATCAGGTGAATTATCTGTTAACGGGGAAGCGAAGTTGACTGTAAAAGTAACGGAAACGGCGAAAGTTTAATGAGAGAGAGAGAGAGAGAGAGAGAGAGAGAGAGAGAGAGGCATAAAGGAATTAAAGATTATATTCTCTGTAATACAATATGGGTATATGTGTGTGTGTGTGTGAAAAAGAAACACAGAGAGAGAGAGAGAGAGAGAGAGAGAGAGAGAGAGAGAGGCTAAACCACAAAGGGATTCAACATTATATTCTCCGCAGAATATATAAATATATAAATATTTTATATATATATATATTATATATATATACATATATATATATATATATATAATATATATATATTACACCTTTCCACATTATTGTAATTATTGTATATATTTTGCCTGACTGTTTTCCCCTGTATAACACTTTCCTTTGTCCTTTCCCAGAAACTTGTTTGCCTTGTTTCACACTCTTTGTTCTTACTTGCTCCGCCCATCCTAAATTTCTTCGACCCCTAAATGTAATTTTGAATCAGTCTCCACTCAGCAACTAAACCAAGGACTTTGGTGTCCGGCAGGGAAGCAGCCCACTATAATGTGATGTATCTATAACCTAAGTAGAAGTGATGTTGTTGTAAGAGTTTAATAACGAATTGTGCTTTTGTTTCAAGTGTTCTTAATTTCCAGTGTGATTACTTTTCGAGACGTGGTTGTCATTTGTCATTTGTCATTTGTCATCTATTTTGTCCTATTGTGTCATTCCTGTCCTTTATGGCTTTTGTGTTCCTTTTATATTGATGTTAAGTCTAATTGCAATGTTTTGTAAATAATTTTTGCATTATTATATTTAAATCTTGTTTGATCATATTCTCATTCAAATACCTTTATTTTGTATTATTATGGTCCATTGAACCCACCTGCTAAAATGGTAAATTACCCTTCTCTCTCACGACTGTAATAATATATTTAAAGGAAATTTTTGTATTCCCTGTAAGTGGAATTCTTCTTCCTCGGAGATCCTCCGTTGTGAGTCTTGGTGGGGTCTTCCGGGGAATTTGTATCTTCTTGTTCTTGCTTCCTTCATTCATTCAGTCATTCCTTCATTCCTTTCTTCATATATACATATATATATATATATATATATATATATATATATATATATATATATATATATATATATATATGTATGTTACCCATCCTGATACCATTTACCAGCGAAGGGTATTTGATACTTGGTATGCGTGGAACCCGAAGCGTTAAGGCAAACTGATAACACACTCAATCTCTCTCTCTCTCTCTCTCTCTCTCTGTCTCTCTCTCTCTAAGCGATCACCGGCATAGCCTCCCCTCTCTCTCTCTCTCTCTCTCTCTCTCTCTCCTCCTCTCCTCACAACCTCTCTCTCTCTCCATTGTAACAGGTCATCAAATGAGAGTCATGCATTACAAAAATACAATATTTATTCAACAATGGAAAGACAATATTTCAAGTGTCACAGACTAACTAGCTCAATTAAACCCCCAGTATTTAAATGTCTTAATCAGTAATTAGTCACACCAATTAGTTCTCCTCCATACGGGACTCTCTGTCCTCCTAGGACTCTCGGTCCCCTTGCCAGAAACGCCTGTTACAAAGACACGAGAACATACTCGTAAGAACACACAGTTGTAAAGACAAAGTCAAAGATTAAACATTTTTACAAGGTATTAACCAAGCCATCCCTTTTTCTAAAGTAAGGTAACACTTACCCATTACAGCCCAGAATATCACACACAGAAGTAAATAAACTTTCGCAAAGCTATCCCGGCATCTTGCCTTTCTCGCACAGACCTCTCTGAAAGTCTCCCATAGATTTGGCTAATCCAAGTCATTATCAACGGACAAAGTTAGTACAAGTACATATGAACTCACACTTCGTCAACGCCCCATGTAACTGTTTGCAGCCAGTTTCCAAAGGCACTTGAACAAGATCCCATGACCTCACACATAACTACAGAACGAACGTTGACCCGCTTAAACAAACATCTTTATATCATACCATCCCAGAAATGATTTATCAGCTTTCTCAGGTCATTGCTTCAGCTCTGTTCTGCGAAAGTCACAGCACATCACATTGGCATATTAAACATATTATTAATTATAGCCCCTTTCATCTCACAGAGCTCGGCCACCCAAAATTGCTAGCCCCTCCCTAGCAACTGGTAAAACAAAACAGCTTACATATAAAAAAAAACATTGGCCCGCTCGAAAAAACATAGTAATAACTGCATGTCTCTGGCATTATAAAGCAAAGTCTTATCATGCTTCATCTCCCATAACACTTGGCATATACATTTTTTTCTGCATTTCGGATTCTTGAATATCCCTCTTTGTCTGCAACTTCCAGCACAGACTGTAGAAAGCTGTAGGAAGGCGAACGGCCTCCCTCCCTGTAGAAGACTTCTAACGGCTTCTGTAGACCAATAAAACTCTGTAGAACTCTGTAGACTCATCGAAACTCTCGTAATCACCCTGGATAAACGACAGCAACATCTCTGCACGGCTGGTGGACGTCTTGCTAGCATCGCGGAATGACGATTATTGTGTGTTAGTATGTCAGTCAAGTCATCGATCAATCAAAAAAGAATTAACCCCAGACATACTACTTCTATCAAATAATGACATCAAAAAGTCAGAAATACTAACTGAACGTCTCCCAATTAACTCCATTTAATATGACCACTAAATCATAAGTCATTATGACAACTCGCAAAGGAAAAAATATCAAGTTCCCTAACTCAATTCTCCAAACTCATACATCAGCACACACAATCCAGAACTCACAGTAACTCCATGGACTTCTGCACTCACATTTCAAACTCGAATGTTCTCGCAAGTAAAAAAAAGAAAAAGAAGGTAATGAGCCCAAGAAGAAAAAAAAGTCACGTAACAAGCCCAGACCCAAAAATCAAAAATGTTCTCTCAAGCTCTGATATTTGAACAACTCACAAAATCAGTAAAAATCTCCAATGTTTTAACAGCAAAAACCCTTTACTGCTCATATAATTAATTACAATGAGACTTAATGTCAAACGCCCATTTATATAAATCACAACCCCGATAAATTACATCTCCCATCCAAAAAGAAATGCTATTTAAAGCTCAACCCCCAATTACATCTCTCGTAGGAAAAGGAAGAAAAATAAAAAAAGATAATCACTAGTAAACATCCCAATCACAAAACACATAATTTATGCATAATATACATAACCCCGCGTTTTTCCCCATAAATGCCACATGTACAGTTACGGAATTTTTGCCATCGCAACTTTCATGCGACCGTACACGGTGCACTTTCATGTAATGCTATGGTCAACATTTCCAGATATTGCAAAACTCTGAGCAATCACCACTACAGGAAAGGAATCAGCACACCGAACTCATCTCAGAGGTTTCAGCAAAAAAAATCCGCCTGCGGACACATATGCTCGAGCAGCAGCACAAAAAAATGTCTAGTCAGACTCACAAGTTCGGAAACTCATGGTTCTCTAAAAAAGGTTCTATACTGGCACGAAGTAAGCACATTTCATCAAATTAACTCTGGGATATGCTCAAAAATTATTTTTAAAGACAAATCTCTCTCATGTTACTGCCCAATTATATAAAAAATTATCACCTATTCGGGATAAAAAAACTACGATAAACTCGTAATGCAGCAACTATATGCCTCCAAAATAACACACTTGTGAACATAAAAAATGCACAACTCCATAGGACCACAATGCAGTAATGCCACTCGCCTCCAATTAGTCACGAAACTAAAAAGAAAGGAATCGCGGAACTCTTCTCATGGCTCGAAAAAACTCCCAGAATTCAACTCAAAAATCATAACCACAAAAAAGGTCACCCGCAAAAGATTAATTCCACCTCTATATATATAAATATATAAATCTCCATATTAATAATAACACCACTCCAGTGATAAAAATATTTCCTCCATTTGATTAATAACCACACCACACCATATTCCCTCTTATTTCTCCAATAACCACGTGTTAATAAAAAACCACCACTCCAGGAATAAAAAATGTTCACCTCTGTTTCGGCAAATAAAAAATACTTATCCTCTATTTCACCAATAACTCCATGTGGAATAAAACAGGTCTCCAAAAAATATATCTGCAAGCAGGATAATAAAAAATGAAATCACATCTCCAAAAAAATATGCACTCAAAGCATCTAGCTGACCCACTCACAAATATTGCCCCATGTCTCCTCAAAAATGTGTCTCCATTTGCAACAAAGATGGCTGCAAAATAATTGAACTAAACATAGCTCTCACCACCATAGGCAAATATCAAATGGCCAAAAATATATCTCCAATATATTATATCTCAAATCATAACTCCAAAATAATATACCTCCAATTCTCCAGAGAATAACTCAATGTTATAGTAAAAAACTATAACTGCTGAAAAAGGGCAAAAACTCGGCAATAAAATTATCCAGGAAATTCTAGAAAAAATCACCAATGTGTCACAACTCATTATAACAGAACTCTAAATTCAAAGTGTCTAAGCCAAGACTTCTCCATATGCACTACGACATAGGCAACTAGAAAACTTAACAAAGTTTCCTATCTCTGGCAAAGTTGTCACAAATACAACAAAGGTATTGTGCAAGAAAACTCACAATTTCTGGAATACAAATATCCAGAGAAAAAAAAACTTAGTGCCATTACGTATGCATTCAAAAAAATGCAAAAATTCTCACATATATCTCTCTGTAGCATCAAACAGCTGAAAACACAAACACGTTCCCGAACAAAAATTCTCACATATATCTCTCTGTAGCATCAAACAGCTGAAAACACAAACACGTTCCCGAACAATGACTCTAAGTCACGAACTGAGATATTAAAAAAAATGTTCACACAAACTGGAGAGAAAATATAAATTCAAATTCACCCATGTCAGCGATGGCTAACTTCCAAATAAGGAGAAAAGAAAAATCAATGGCACTTTTAACTATCCCCATGACTCACGTAGATGTCAAGCAATTATCTGCTGAACTCATAAAAAAAAGAAAACAAAAAAAATGTGTTGTTAGTTCCTCCCAAATTTAAAAAAAACAAAACCACCCTTGATAGCAGTATCACCAAAATTGCTATCATCAAAATCACCAATATTAGTATAAAAAAACATTACTAATGTTAATGCTTGTCCATTCACCAAAAATTCAGCACAAAATTCACCAGAAGTTCAGCAAAATTCAGCTCAAAATTCACAAAAATTCAGCCAGATTCATCGCTCATGAACTACTGACATATTCTCTAAAGTTACAAAAACTCAATAATTAATTAACCACAAGACTTCTCCCATAATTCATTGTAATAATTCTCCATAATATAATTATCTGTAATAATTATAAAATAATCTCCCATAAAATATCTCAAATCTCTCGTAACATGTCTCAAGTAATGATAATTCTACTTAAGCAACTCTCCCCCAAAAAAATATTCATTGTAAAATATCGCCCATAAAAAATATCTCCCGTGTCACCAGTAAAAGCATTAATATTGCCATTTCCACGGTATTCATCACCATTGCCACACCCCATGATATCAACCAACACCAATCAACACCACTCACCGGTATCATCAGATACAACACCAGATACAATACCACTCATCGGCATTCACCATCACTCAGCACCATTTTAAAGTAATCTCTCCAACACAATAAAAGAAAATAATAATCTGTGTCCTCATTATATTTGTGCCTTCCAAAGCATAAGGAAAACTTACACACATCCAATGCATTTCATTTCCTTTTCTCTTCATTCAAGAGAAAGAAAATATCTTTCTAAAAAAAGACCCTACGGGCATCTCACATCATCAACTAATTGTTATCAGCTGATGTCCTGTGGCATTGGAAAATTCATTGTCAAGAGCAAATTCGTCCCTCAACACCCCGACACAAAGAAAAAAAAGGAGTTCACCCCCCACTGAGAAAAAAGTTTCACCCTCCCTTGGGCGTTAGAACATCCCCCCGGTCAAGCGATACCCCTCGAGGCAGACCACTAGTACCCTCCCGGTAAGCAATGCCCTTCTGCATCGGTTAGCAGAAATATGCTGAGTCTCTAAGAACAAGTGGGTGCTCTCTGTCTCCAAGCAAAAAATGCAATTCAAGCACAGATTCGCATGTATGAAAACAGTTCATACACACATATGTGTTAAACAAAGATGAATGCGTCTCTTCTAAACATGCACCAATAAAGAAAACACATCACTTTCTGCTACTATGGGGAAAAAAATGTGGTATCCCAGACCAACACTGGATGATTCAAAAAACCCTCCGCAAGACCAAAAAAAGCCTCTTTAAAGCTTACCACTTCATAGTGAGAAAAAAAAAAAAAAACCCCGGAATTTGCGCAAGACACTAACTTACACACACACGGGAATGCACTCACAAACGTCTCAGTTCCAACTGAACTTCCCAACTCTCCCGAGGCAGACCGCCCTGGGCAAAATGCTGAGTCCAGTTCAATTCTCTCCCATCACTGCCACAGTTAACGGACGGATATTTTTCTTATTACCTCTCACTTAGCAACTGAAATTTAACAATCTAACAATTTTCCACAGTTCCAAAAACTCTCTTCAGAGGCGTACCCACGGCTTATAAAATATATAAAAGCCTCTTACACCTCTTGCCACCACAATCTGTTACCCATCCTGATACCATTTACCAGCGAAGGGTATTTGATACTTGGTATGCGTGGAACCCGAAGCATTAAGGCAAACTGATAACACACTCAATCTCTCTCTCTCTCTCTCTCTCTCTCTCTAAGTGATCACTGGCATAGCCTCCCCTCTCTCTCTCTCTCTCTCTCTCTCTCTCTCTCTCGACTCGCAACCTCTCTCTCCCTCCATTCTAACGGGTCATCAAATGAGAGTCATGCATTACAAAAATACAATATTTATTCAACAATGGAAAGACAATAATTCAAGTGTTACAGACTAACTAGCTCAGTTAAACCCCCAGTATTTAAATGTCTTAATCAGTAATTAGTCACAACAATTAGCTCTCCTCCATACGGGACTCTCTGTCCCCCTAGGACTCTCGGTCCCCTTGCCAGAAACGCCTGTTACAAAGACACGAGAACATACTCGTAAGCACACACAGTTGTAAAGACAAAGTCAAAGATTAAACATTTTTACAAGGTATTAACTAAGCCATCTCTTTGTCTAAAGTAAGGTAACACTTACCCATTACAGCCCAAAATATCACACACAGAAGTAAATAAACTTTCGCAGAGCTATCCCGGCATCTTGCCTTTCTCGCACAGACCTCTCTGAAAGTCTCCCATAGATTTGGCTAAGCCAAGTCATTATCAACGGACATAGTTAGTACACGTACATATGAACTCACACTTCGTCAATGCCCCATGTAACTGGTTGCAGCCAGTTTCCAAAGACTTGAACAAAATCCCATGACCTCACACATAACTACAGAACGAACTTTGACCTACTTAAACAAACATCTTCATATCATGCCATCCCAGAAATGATTTATCAGCTTTCTCAGGTCATTGCTTCGGCTCTGTTCTGCGCAAAGTCACAGCACATCACATTGGCATATTAAACATATTATTAATTATAGCCCCTTTCATCTGACATATATATATATATATATATATATATATATATATATATATATAATATATATATATATATATATATATATATATATATATATATATATACATATATATATATATATATATATATATATATATATATATATATATATATATATATATATATATATATATATTATATATATATATATATATATATATATATATATATATATATATATATATATATATATATATATATATATATGTATATATATATATATATATATATATATATATATATATATATATAATATATATATATATATATATATATATATATATATATATATATATATATATATATATATATATATATATATATATATATATATATCATATATATATATATATATATATATATATATATATATATATATGTGTGTGTGTCAGATGAAAGGGGCTATAATTAATAATATGTTTAATATGCCAATGTGATGTGCTGTGACTTTGCGCAGAACAGAGCCGAAGCAATGACCTGAGAAAGCTGATAAATCATTTCTGGGATGGCATGATATAAAGATGTTTGTTTAAGTAGGTCAAAGTTTGTTCTGTAGTTATGTGTGAGGTCATGGGATTTTGTTCAAGTCTTTGGAAACTGGTTGCAACCAGTTACATGGGGCATTGACGAAGTGTGAGTTCATATGTACGTGTACTAACTATGTCCGTTGATCCGTCTGTTTCAAAGATACAGAACACATCCCGGTAAGTACACACACAAGTTTAAAGACAAAGTTAATAAAATGGAACATCTTACAAGATATCAAACAAGCCATCCCTTTGGCTAAAGTAAAGGTAACACTTACCCATTCCCAACCGGAATATCACTCACTGATAAATAAAAACACTTTGGCATCTGCCATCGTGGCTTTGCCTTCCCCCACGAATCTCTGTGCAAGTCCTCCCATAGACTTGGCTAGTGATACATTATGAATAGAAGAGGCGCACACGCACATACGAACACACAGTTCGATAGCAGCCTCATATTACTGGCTACAACCAGTTTCCAAAGGCACTTTGAGAAGAGTTCATAAACTGTCGTACATTGACTTCCTGAATTAAGCACTTTTATCTCATGCCACCCCCAGAAACTCATTCATCAGCTACTCTCAGGTCGTTACCTCTGCACTGTTCTCCACATTCCATAGGTCACAGAGAACGCACGAACAATATATTATTAATCAAAATCCCTAGGCCTTACATATATATATACATATATATATATATATATATATATATATATATATATATATAATATATATATATATATATATATATATATATAGATATATATATATAGATATATATATATATATATATATATATATATATATATATATATATATAGATATATATATATATATATATATATATTATATATATATATATATATATATATATGAGATTCCTTGAGAGAGGAGAGAGAGAGAGAGATAGGTTGTGTGTGTAATGGAGTAATGGGGGTCTGCCTTCCGTTTCGTGTCCACGCTTACCTTATGAATACTGGGGGTCCTTCCCCCATGTTTATAGTGGTGGCAGACGGTTAAAGAGGGGATATAAAAGTTTTCTTGCTTTTCTATGCCTAGGAACGCCAATGTAGAGATGGGTGGCCAGTTAGAAAATAAAAGGGGTAGAGAAAATATCCGTCCGTGGGATGGGGGGATGAGGAAAGAATTTCTATTAGGGTCATCAAATTTGCCCGTACCGAGATTCTTCAGGGCGGGAGTCGTGAGAGCAACTCAGTTTGGTTTGTAAGTGAGTGTTGCTAGGTGTCATCTCACCGATCGCGTTTGTATTGTGCCGACGAGATTTACGCGTTTTACGAAGAATTTCGAGTTCTTTTTTCCCATTATGGAGTGGTGAGTGTTAAACTATAATTGTATCAAAAGGGAGAGGGTTTTTGTTTAAATATTTCAGGGTTATGGGATTGGTTCAAGAAGGGAGGCAACAATTTTTTTCTTGTCTTTGCCCCATAGTGACGTGTTTTCTTTATTTGCACGTGTTTATAATAGACGTATTTGTCTTTGTTTTAAACACATAAGAATGTATTAAGGTGTATTTTTCTATGCATGTGAACTGTGCTTGGATAATCATATCTGGCTTAGTGACACAGAGCGGCCACAATTTTACGGGCTCAGCACATTTCTGCAGAGAGGCGCCTTGCATTGCGAGGGTATTGGTATCCCTCGGGGGGGTAGTTGCATGGGTACCACTGGCCTTCCTCGAGAGATAGTGCAGGGATGGGTACTAGTGTATACCTTGGGAAGGGGTCCTCAGACACTGTTCAAGGGGAGATGGGGGTATTACTGGTATGCCTCGGGCTGTTCTGCGCTTACTGAGGGGTTGTTCTCACGGGGGGGGGGAGAAATTTTTTTTTTCTATGTGGGTGAACTCCCCCATTTTCTTTTTTTTTCTTTGTGTGGGGTATGGGTCTGGCCTTGACAATGAATGCTAAGATATCAGCTGATTGATTAGTTGATGAAGTGAAATGCCCGTAGAGTCTTTTTTTTAGAAAAGATTTTTTTTTTTCTCTCTTGGAGGAAGAGAAAAGGAAATAAAAAGAGATTTTTCTTTTCCGTGAATGAGGGGAAAAGTAGTTAACATGCACGGGATGTGTTATATGTTTCGTTGTGCCTTGAAAGACACAAATATAAGGGGGATACATAGATTATTTTTTTTTATTGTGTTGGAGAAATTACTTTGAAATGCCGATGATTGGTGTTGTATCTGTGTTGTGTGGCAATGGTGTTATGTCATGGTGTTGTATGCTGGAGAAATTGTATGTCATGAGATTCAGCAATACTGTTGTATGCTATTTTGAATTTCACCTTTACTTGAAATTTTTTTGCAAGAGAATTATTGCTATGGAGAGTTATTATTGTTATTATTAATAATTATTATACTTGAGATGTGTTACGGGAGGTTTGCTTAAGTACAATTATCATTACGGGAGAATTGTTTTACGAGAGTTTTGAGATATTTCGTGGGAGATTATTCAATAATTATTACATATAATTATTCAAGGAGAATTATTACAATGAATTAATGGGAGAAGTCTTGTGTTAATTATTTGTTGAGTTTTTGTAACTTTGGAGAATAAGTCAGTGATTCACGGGGATGAGTTATGCTGAATCTTGATGAATCTGACTGAATCTTGGTGAATTGTGTTGAAACTTGCTGAACTTTTGCTGAACTTTTGCTGAATTTTTGGAGAATGGATAAGCATTAACATTGGTGATATTTTTTGTACTGATACTGATGATTTTGATGATAGCAATTTTTTTTGGTGATTTTGTGATAATGATATTTCTGATACTGATTTTTTTTTTTTTTATACTAATACGTGGGTGCCGTAATGCTATCAAGGGAGGTGAAATCTTTTTTGAATTTTGGGAGGAACTAACAACACATTATTTTGTTTTTTTTTCTTTTTTTATGAGTTCAGCAGATAATTGCTTGACATCGAGTGAGTTACGGGAGATAGTGAACAGTCCCGTTGATTTTTCTTTTTTCCTTTTTTGGAAATTAGCCATCGCTGACACAAGTTTTTTTTACCAAGGGTGAATTTGAATTTATTTTTTCTCTCCAGTTGGTGTGGATATTTTTTAATGTCTCAGTTCATGACTTAGAGTCATTGTTCGGGAACGTGTTCGTGTTTTAGCTATTTGATGCTATAGAGAAATATATGGGAGAATTTTTTGCACGTTTTGAATGCATACGTAATGGCACTACATTTTTTCTCTGGATATTTGTGTTCCAGAAATTGTGAGTTTTCTTGCACAATACCTTGGTTGTATTTGTGACAACTTTGTGAGAGATAGGAAACTTGGTTAAGTTTTCTAGTGGCTTATGTCGTAGTACATATGGAGAAGTCTTGGCTAAGACACTGTGAGTTGGGAATTCTGTTATAATGAGTTGTGGCACATTAGTGATTTTTTCTAGAATTTTCTAGACAGTTTTATATGCCGAGTTTTTGCCTTTTTTTTAGCAGTTATGCTAAATGGAGAGAGTTTTTATAGTTTTTTACTATAACATTGAGTTATTCTTTGGAGAATTGGAGTTAGAATTGAGATATATTATTTTGGGGAGATTATTGGAGGTATATATTATTTTGGAGTTATGATTTGAGATATAATATATGGGAGATATATTTTTGGCCATTTTTGATATTTGCCAATGTGATATGAGCTATGTTTAGTTCAATTATTTTGCAGCTATCTTTGTTGCAAATGGAGACACATATTTGGAGATTATGGGGCAATATTTGTGAGTATGTGAGTTAGTTGCCTTGAGTGCACATTTTTTTGGAGGTAGGATTTCATTTTTTGATATTTGTCAAATTAACGTAATTTATTGATTGTTTATTTTCTTAAATCAGCCTTGTAACTTAGTTTTAAGTGTTCTCTTATATTTAGTTCAGCAGCTGTATTGTTTTTACGTTAACGTAACGTTCAGTGTTTTTGCTCAGCGATTCCTCCTCTTGTTGTGAATTACCTAACTATCGTGTTAACGATTGTTTTTATTTTGTTTTCGAGTTGGAATGGAACTGTAGTGCTGTGGGTGGAGGCCGGCCGAAAATAGTTCGGGCCTGTATAAGCTTCTGGACGTACGCTCTTTTGTTGGCAGCCTTCTGGAGATTTATCTCACGCCTTTTTGGAGGAATACTCCGACGGACCTCCCTTGGAAGTGGTTTTCCGTAGATGTGCTGAGCCATCTACGGCGTATGTGCATTGTGGAGTTTGATCACGGCTGTGATAGCGCAGGTTATCGTCACTTGCGACGCCTGTACTCCCTGATTCACCCGACCGGGATGGATTTGGCGGAAGACGTGGTCGTCGCTGTCCCGCCACGTAGGAGGCGTTATGCCAACCACTGTCCTGTCCGTCTTCAGCTGCTTGTCCAGGAGAGCTAAGGGCTCGTGAGGAGGCTCGTAGGGAGGCAATTGCCAGGTAAGAGGTGATTATCCTGTGTTGTCCCTCGGAAATGATCTCGACCCCTGGGTCTACCTGGACAATTTGTGGGCTCCCCCGTATAGCTGCTGGGAGGTTGAAGCAACTTCCGTGAACTCCTGTGCACTTCGTTATACGCGAGGATTTGCGTATTTAAATATCAATTATATTTGTATATATATGTATGTTGTATTGAGTTGTCGGTATTGGGTATTTACTGTCCCTCAGAATATTATTTGAATTTAGTTTTAAGTTTAGTACCAACACTGTTAGGTAGGAGATTTAAGGTTTTCCTGTCTTTATTTCTCTAGTCTTCCTTCAATCTTATAATTGGTTAAGGTTAGTGGTTTTTTTTCATTATTGGGCCCGTAGTATTATTTGAGCCTTTGGCATGTTATGTCCTTTCCTTTACTTTGTTAGGGTTAGCTTTCAGTATTAGGAGTCCTTGTGAGCTGTTATTTGCTCCTTGTATTTTGTGTATTTAATGTTAAGGTTCCTCACAAGGCTTATTTAGTGTTAAGTGTATTTTGTAATTAAATATTGTTAATTTTGTTCTGGTGTTTTGTGTACACATTCCTCATACCCTGTGTACTTTCTTACTGCCTACGATCCCTGTGATTATTGAAATATAAAGAACCTGTATTACGGCCAAAGGGGTCGTAACAATTTGGAGACCGTGACAGGATCGTACGCAGGTGTGCACAGAGTTTGGGTTTGTGGAGCAACTCTGGGATAGGTTGCAATATTTGATTTGATTTTGTTGCTTGCCTTACTTTCCCCCCTTGTAGGTAATTCACTATGGAAGACTTTGTTTTTGACCCAGCCGAATTTTTGGGGTCTGCTGACTGTATCAAATATCTAGCTATCTTAAGTAAGGAGCATTTTAGGAGTTGTGCTCGTTGGTTAAATATTTCTTTTAGACCCACGGACACTAAGGCTCAGTTATTGTTGTCTGTTAAGGCGATGGTGGCTCGTGGTATAGCCGAGGGTGAGGATTTGGCTAGGGATATGATGAGTGGAAGTTCTGATGATGAGAATTCTGTTGATGAGGTTAGTGTTAATCCTGGGCTTTCTCTGTTTGAGGACCACCCTCGTACCGGTGTTATTTATACTGGTCCAGCTAATTTAACAGTAAAAACTAAAGTTTCTAATAACCCCTTTGTAGAGGTACAGCCAGAGCCAGTACAGTCTGTGGTGAATCCTGAAAATGAGGACCTTAGCATAATTTGTAAACGAATAGGGTTATTGAAGGTACAATTCGAAGAGAATGAGAGGGCGAGGCGCCATGAGTTGGAAATGGCTAGAATTAACTTAGACTTGGCTAGGTTACGAGCTAACCCTGACTTCAACAGTACTCCCGACGGTTCCTTCTTCTTCCGATAGGTTTAACATGAGTGCGGCATTAAAGTTGGTGCCTGTGTTTGATGAGGGTAACGTGCCTGAGTTCTTTAAGGCTTTTGAGCGGGTGGCCACTAGGTTGTCTTGGCCCACTGAGATGTGGACTGTATTAATTCAATGCAGGTTAGTAGGTAAGGCCATTCGCCAATATAATGCTTTGGAAGAGAGTGTAGCCAGAGATTACTATAAAGTTAAGGCCTTGATTCTCAAGGCGTATGACTTGGTCCCTGAGGCTTATCGCCTGAAATTTAGGAATTCTATGAAGCCTGATACTATGTCGTATGTGGAGTATGCCCGTCTTAAGGAGGAGCAGTTTGACGACTGGGTAAAGAGTCGCCAGGTGGTCTCCTTCTCCTCCTTGAGGGAGTTGATGTTACTTGAGGAGTTTAAGAAAACTTGTAGTAAAGAACTTAGAATTCACCTAGAGGAGGTAAAAGCATATAGCCTAAGTAAAGCTGCTCAGATAGCTGATGAGTTTGTGTTAACACGACCGTAGGTAGTAGTAGTAGTTTTTTGGCTCATTAGTCGTTAAATCCCATCCTCCTGCCAGGCCAAACAATAATAATTGGAGGTCCAATAACCCCTTTAAAACAAAGGTTGAAGCTAGCCAGGGAAATAACCCGAGTGGAAGGAACACACGGGTGTTTTCCCAGAGTAATCAAAATTCCAGTAATGTTGGTAGAGCTAGGGGAACTTGTTTTTGGTGCCACGAGCAGGGTCACTTTCAAGCTCAGTGTCCTGCCCAGAGGAGGTATCTCCAGCGGAACGGAATGGGGAAGTAACAACAATGTCCCCATATCTTTGATTGCTAATGCCCCTACTACCCTAATGCTGAAGTTGAGTGTTCCCCAGGAACTGAAGGAAGGGTTATGTTTAGTGGTAGTGGAGGTGAAATAAACCAGTCACCTGCTAGCTCTCCTTTGTGACTTTTTGACAAATATATTTGGCCTGGCAGTTTGGTTGTTGATAGTAAAGTTGTCAGAGTGAACTTCTTAAGGGACACTGGGTCTGCTCGATCATTGGTGTTGTCAAAGGTTTTGAAGGATGTTGGTGAGCATTCTGGAAATTATGTGGTCCTGGGTGGGTTCCCTGATACAATGGTTTCTGCACCTTTGGTGGAGGTAGAGGCATTCTTCCCAGGGTATCACAAGGTGACAGAATTGGCAGTGGTAGAAAAGCTCCCCATCCCTGGTATTGACGGCATTTTGGGAAAATGATATTGTTGGTGCCCGAGGTTATGAATTATTCCCAATAGTGTCCGTAACTGCAAGTCCTGTGGCAATTACCACTCGAGCTTCTGCAAAGGCTGCTGCCGCCTTACAGAATGAGGATAATTTAAACTTTAGTAGTTTAGAGGTAGAGGTAGAGAGACCCGGGTCTGTAGGTAGTAGTAGTAGTAGTTTTATGAATAAAATATTTAATCCAGATTGTGACCGTGTAAGCTTTATTGAAGCTCAGAAGGCTGAATTCAATTATGAATTAGGAGGTACGGATGATTTAACAAAACCAAGTTTCTGTGTGATTTGAGGTTTGTTGTATAGAGTTAGTCATCCTGTGGATCACGGCTTGAACCAAACCTCTCGGGTAGAACAGATTGTGGTACCTTCAAAATATCAGAATGATGTCCTTAGTTTAGCTCATGAGGATTCCTTTTCTGGTCATTTTGGAGTTTGCAAAACCCATAGTAGATTGGCAAAGTATTTTTGGTGGCCAGGATTGAAATCCTCAGTGAAGAAATTTGTAGGAAGTTGTGAAACATGTCAAGTGATGGGTAAACCTAATAAACCTATTCCTAAAGCCCCTTTGCATCCAATTCCTGCAATTGGGGATCCTTTTGCCGAGTTAGTTGTTGATGTGGTTGGGCCTTTGCCCCGAACTAAATCGGGATTTACTTATCTTTTGACTATAATGGACAGAGCGTCTAGGTTTCCTGAAGCTTTTCCTATGAGGAAAGTTACATCCAAAGTAGTGTTTGAAAAGCTAATAGAATTTTTTTCCAGGTATGGGTTGCCTCGTAAAATTCAAACAGATTGTAGCACTAATTTCACGAGCAAGGTATTTAAAGGTAAATGTGCTGAACTGGCCATTCAGCACATTACCAGTGTACCTTACCACCCAGAGAGTCAAGGCGTAGTGGAAAGGTTCCACCAAACCCTTAAGTCTATTCTAAAAAAGTACTGTTATGAGCAAGGCGAGGATTGGGATAAAGGTCTTCCCTTTGCTCTCTTTGCTATACGTAATCATCCCAATTCTTCCACAGGTGTAGCTCCATTTGAGTTGATTTTTGGACATAAGGTACGTGGTCCTCTAGAAATTTTCCATGAGTTGCTAGAGGTTAGTCATAAGAAAGTATTGAATGTGGGTGAGTTCGTTGAGGACCTGAGAAGTAGATTATCAGCTGCCTGGAAATTTGCCCAGGATAATTTGGTGTTGTCTCAGGCCTCAGTGAAGGAAAATTATGATAAGAAGAGTAAGGCACGTTCGTTTGAGCCTGGTGAGCTTGTTTTGGTTTTGAGTACAGACTCTGACAATTTTCTGGAACCTAGGTATAAGGGGCCTTGGAAGGTACTTCGGAAATTGTCTGATGTCAATTATGAAGTGGAAGCTCCTGGGACCAAACGTAAGTGTCGGATATTCCACATTAATAGATTGAAATCTTACACAGTTTGTAGACTTGACCCCCTAGCTATAGTATATGAGCCAGTGTCTCTAGTGTTAGAACCCACGTTAGAAGAACCAGCCGACTTGTTTTGCCAGGTATTTTCAGATGCTCTTACAGTTAATATGCAAAATTTGGAAACTTTAGAAAAGGGTTTGGAGCATCTGGAGGGTATTCAGAAGGATGACATGATAAAATTAATATCTTCTTTTTCAGACTTATTTCAGGCCTCTCCAGGTAGAACGACCTTGCTCCAACACGATGTTGATGTGGGCAGTGCTTCCCCAGTCAAACAAAGTCCTTATCGACTAAATCCAGAAAAACGTGATATTGTCGAGAAGGAGATAAAGTATATGTTGGAGCATGATTTAATTAGACCTTCGGTAAGTCCTTGGAGCTCACCTATTGTACTTGTTAAGAAACCTGACGGGCAGTTTCGCATGTGTGTGGACTACCGCAAGGTCAATGCTAATACAAAGAATGACTCTTTCCCTTTGCCTCGTATCGAGGACTGTCTTGATCGGATAGGACCTGCTAAGTTTATAACTAAATTGGATCTTTTAAAGGGGTATTGGCAGGTTCCCCTATCGGATCGAGCTCGTGAGATTTCCGCTTTTGTTACGCCCTTTGGGCTTTACAAATGTAAGGTAATGCCCTTTGGGATGAAAAATGCAGCGTGTACCTTCCAGCAGTTGATGAACCGAGTTATATGTGGTCAGGAGGGAGAAATTTATATGATGAGGTTATTCACAGCAATGACTGGCGGACTCATTTGGTGAGGTTAAAGAAGGTATTTGAGGCCTTGAGAGCCGCTGGTCTTGTTGTAAATTTGAGTAAATGTGAATTTGGTAAAGCCAAGGTGTGTTATCTAGGTCACGAGGTTGGTTTGGGTCGGGTTACTCCTAAACAAGCTAACCTCGAGGCTCTATTAAATTTGCAAAGGCCGCGCAATGTTAGGGAGGTCCGGAGAATTTTAGGTATGTTGGGTTATTATAGGTGATTCATCCGGAACTTCTCTGACATTGCTCAGCCCCTTACTCAACTATTGCAGAAGGGACAGAAGTTTGTATGGTCTTCTCAATGTGAGGAATCTTTTTTAAAACTGAAAACTGTCTTGATGTCTAACCCCATTCTAATGTCTCCTGACTTTCAGAAACCGTTTATTGTGGCTGTAGATGCCAGTGATGTGGGTATAGGTGGAGTACTTTTTCAAAGACATGAAGATGGTGAAGTGCGTCCAGTATCCTACTTTAGTCGTAAGTTGCTGGATGCTGAGAGAAGGTATCTACCATCGAGAAGGAGGCACTAGCTTTAATTCGTACCTTGGTTCATTTCAAACCAAATAATATTACTTAATTTTTCCTTTCCCGTAGAAATTTGGACGGACCATAACCCTTTGGTGTTCATCGAAAGAATGAAAGGTTCTAACCAGAGGATTCTGCGTTGGGCTCTTCAGCTGCAGGAGTTTCCTTTAAGTATTAAGCATGTTAAGGGTGTTGATAACTGTATTCCTGATGCCCTTTCTAGGATGTAAGTCTGGTTATTTCTCTTCTCACCTCGCCCTTCTCATTTCTCCTTCGAGGTTTGTATTGAAAATTATATTTAAGGTAGTCAATTTTAATCATGTTTAAAATGATGTATGGATTCGGGCTTTGTCTTAAGTCTGTTTCATTATGTTCCGAGTTTTGCTTCACCTTATTGTTTTTCCCTTGCAGGATATTTTAGATTAAGTTCTATTTTTTTCCCTTGCAGGATGTTTTAGATTAAGTTGTCTATATGGTTATCTTCTAGTATGTAATATGATTGTGGTACTAAAAAATGTATTCTATTTGAATAATTTTTTTTTTTTTAGGGGGAGGAAGGTGTCAAATTAACGTAATTTATTGATTGTTTATTTTCTTAAATCAGCCTTGTACTTAGTTTAAGTGTTCTCTTATATTTAGTTCAGCAGCTGTATTGTTTTTACGTTAAACGTAACGTTCAGTGTTTTTTGCTCAGTGATTCCTCCTCTTGTTGTGAATTACCTAACTATCGTGTTAACGATTGTTTTTTATTTTGTTTTCGAGTTGGAATGGAACTGTAGTGCTGTGGGTGGAGGCCGGCCGAAAATAGTTCGGGCCTGTATAAGCTTCTGGACGTACGCTCTTTTGTTGGCAGCCTTCTGGAGATTTATCTCACGCCTTTTTGGAGGAATACTCCGACGGACCTCCCTTGGAAGTGGTTTTCCGTAGATGTGCTGAGCCATCTACGGCGTATGTGCATTGTGGAGTTTGATCACGGCTGTGATAGCGCAGGTTATCGTCACTTGCGACGCCTGTACTCCTGATTCCCGCCGGAGGATTTGGCGGAAGACGTGGTCGTCGCTGTCCCGCCACGTAGGAGGCGTTATGCCAACCACTGTCCTCTCCGTCTTCAGCTGCTTGTCCAGGAGAGCTAAGGGCTCGTGAAGAGGCTCGTAGGGAGGCAATTGCCAGGTAAGAGGTGATTATCCTGTGTTGTCCCTCGGAAATGATCTCGACCCCTGGGTCTACCTGGACAATTTGTGGGCTCCCCCGTATAGCTGCTGGGAGGTTGAAGCAACTTCCATGAACTCCTGTGCACTTCGTTATACGCGAGGATTTGCGTATTTAAATATCAATTATATTTGTATATATATGTATGTTGTATTGAGTTGTCGGTATTGGGTATTTACTGTCCCTCAGAATATTATTTGAATTTAGTTTTAAGTTTAGTACCAACACTGTTAGGTAGGAGATTTAAGGTTTTCCTGTCTTTATTTACTCTAGTCTTCCTTCAATCTTATAATTATAGGTTAGTGGTTTTTTCATTATTGGGCCCGTAGTATTATTTGAGCCTTTGGCATGTTATGTCCTTTCCTTTACTTTGTTAGGGTTAGCTTTCAGTATTAGGAGTCCTTGTGAGCTGTTATTTGCTCCTTGTATTTTGTGTATTTAATGTTAAGGTTCCTCACAAGGCTTATTTAGTGTTAAGTGTATTTTGTAATTAAATATTGTTAATTTTGTTCTGGTGTTTTGTGTCCACATTCCTCATACCCTGTGTACTTTCTTACTGCCTACGATCCCTGTGATTATTGAAATATAAAGAACCTGTATTACGGCCAAAGGGGTCGTAACAATATTCCTTTTTTGGAGATATATTTTTTGGAGCCTTGTTTTGTTCCACATGGAGTTATTGGGGAAATAGAGGTAAATATTTTGTATTTGCCGAAATAGAGGTGATTATTCTCTATTCTTGGAGTGGTGTTTTCTTTTATTGACATGTGGCTATTGGAGAAATAAGAGAATAATATAATGGGGTTGGTTATTAACCAAATGGAGGAAATATTTTTATAACCGGAGTGGTGTTATTATTAATATGGTTTCTCATAATGGAGTTGGAATTAATCTTTGGCGGGTGACCCTTTTTTTTTTTTGTGGTTATGGAGTTTTTTGGAGTAAAGAGAAGATTTCTGTGGTTCTCTTTTTTGGTTTCGTGACTATTTAGAGGCGAATGGCATTACTGCATTACGAGTCCTATGGAGATGTGTGTGCATTTTTTATGTTCACAAGTGTGTTATTCTTGGAGAAATATAATTTGAGGCATATAATTTGGGACAAAGTCATGTTGAGAGAATAAGTCTTCGAGACAAATTTTTGAACACATTAGTCATATCCTGGAGTTAATTCTGTGAAATGTGTCAGTTAGACCTTTTTTTCTAGAGAATCATGAGTTTCCAAACTTATGTGTCTGACTAGACAATTTTTGCGCTGTTGTTTGAGCATGCGTCCGCAGGCGATTTTTCTGCTGACAGGCGATGTGATGAGCGCTGTGCTGTTTCTTTCCCTCTGATGGTGACAGATCAGAATTTTCGCAATATCTGGAAATGTTGGCTATAGCATTTCACGAAAGCGCATGTGTGAGAGTTTGCTTTCTGGCAAATTCCGTG
>NC_087208.1:48762417-48767417 GCF_015104395.2 Macrobrachium nipponense | reverse complement strand
TCGCAAAAAGATTCCTTGTAACCACACGTATTTTCCAGTAGCATTTGCCTCTCTCTCTCTCTCTCTCTCTCTCTCTCTCTCTCTTTCTCTATGCTTACTAGTATATGTGCGAAAGTCGATGCTTGGAAATCAGCGAAAGATCAGCCGGACCAGAAAAAGATCTCCGTCGGAATGCTCCGGTAATGAGATTGAGATTCAGCCTCACACTCCTCCTTCCTTCTCCTCCTCCTCCTCCTTCTCCTCCTTATCCACCACCGTCCCCACACAACCTGAGCATCGATTGAGACCCACTGGAGCGTCAAGATGATGCTCCATTATGTGTAGACAAGGAAAAGGTGGAGGGGAAGGCAGACGCCGCCTTCCACGAGGGGAGAGAGAGGAATAAGTGGAGTAAATACCCTGAATAAAAAATGGGTTATTCAAAGGAAGCTTCCTTGTGGCAAATAAGATCATCTTTCTTCTTCTTCTTCTCCTTCTTTTTCTCTTTCGAAGGAGAAATATGTCCCCCTGAATGTGAAGTTATCTGTGGCTTGTAAAAACCACAAGCTGATTTCGGACAAGGCGAAGATGGAGTCACTTCTAGCAACTTGACACTGGAGGCGACATTTGACACCGGAAGGAAAATTCATCTCTGGAGGGAGCATTTGACTCTGAAGAAAAACATCTAACGCCGGAGAGGACATTTGACACTCGAGGGAACATTTTACACTGATGGGAATATTTGACACTGGATGGGGCATTTGACACTGGAGAAAACATTTGACAGTTGGAGGGACATTTGACACCATAGGAAACATTTGACATTGTAGGGGACATTTGAAACTGGAGGAAACACTTGACACTGAGGGAACATTTGGCACTGGAAAGAACATTTGACACAGGAAAGAATATTTGACACTGAAGGGAACATTCGACACTGGAAGGGAATATTTGAAACTGTAGGGAACATTTGACACTGGATGGAACATTTGACACTGGATGGGCATTTGACACTGGAAGGGACATTTGACTCTGTTGGGAGTATTTGATACTGCAGGGGACATTTGATACTGGAGGGAACATTTTGCATTGAGGGAACATTTAACACTGGAGAGGACATTTGACACTAGAAGGAACATTTGACACTAGAAGGAACATTTGACACTGGAGGGAAAATTTGACACTGGATAGAATATTTGACACTGGATGGGGCATTTAACACAGGAGAAAACATTTGACACTGGAAGGGACATTTGACTCTGTAGGGAAAATTTGACATTGGAAGGGACATTTGACATTGTAGGGAATATTTGACACTGGAAAGAATATTTGACACTGAAGGGAACATTTGACACTGGAAAGAACATCTGTCACTGGAGGGAACATTTGACACTGGATGTAACATTTAATAATCATGCGCCTCTTGTATTAAGTCCCTTGTATCTTGAGCCTTATAAAGTTCATTACATTTCAAGAGTGACACCAGTTGCTGGTCATAATGAATTACTGAATCGCTTCAATAAAGAACATAAGCGTGTTCTTGATATTACGAATGTTATATGTAATACCTTCTACCACTAAGATTCCCCTGACAAAGGAATTCATTGCAGACATGAGACATCGTTAGCCAAGATTAGATTGACCCAAAGCTTACCTAATGGAAAGGGGGTGGGATTTCGCCCCAATTAAATAAGAGTCAGTGACGAGGTGAATTTTATAAATGGGCAACGGAGGGTGGCTACAGCTGTAGCTGTTGTCGATAAGTGAGTGTGAATTCTAATTTAGGAAGGTTACTGGAAACTGCAGGAGTTTCAGTCAGGAGATATCTATAAAATGTCATATTGTTATTATTAATTTCAGTAGATGAAACTTATTCACATGGAACAAGCCCACCAAAGGGACCATTAACTTGAAATTCAAGCTTCCAAAGAATGATGGTTTCAACCTACCACCGCTGAAGAGCCCACACTGCAGAAGTAACTGATCATGATACAGAGCCGGTGATTTTTCTTCGCCTTGGGGAGACATGAACCCGCAACATCTGAGTGGCATTCCATGACACTAACCACTATATCAGCTGACCAATATTATTGTCAATGTGGAAGAATTTAAGCCATTAGGTCAATTAAAGACATACTTATATGATTTGATATCATGTATACTGTATGTGTGTATTTTTGTTTTTGTTTTTTATTTTGTGTGTTTGTATACACACCTAACAATTCCAGAATCCAGACACTTCACAATTCCTAACAACGTCTCACCAGCAGCACATCTACTCCATTTATAACTTTTCTTAATGTACAGAATTATTATACGTACCATTTTAATAACTATAATTTTTATTTTTATAAGGTTGTATACAGCTTAATTTCATGAAAACGAAACTGTCTCATGCAATTGCATATTTCGTCGAAAATGATTTGCTATCTGCTTACGAATGTTTTCCCTCTGCAAGACTGCACACTTTTAATGACAGTCAAAATGATTAAATAAAAATTAAATAAATAGAATCACTACACTTTACATGCATTTAGAAAGATCTTCGTCTCACATTTCACAAGGATTATGTTGGGATAAAATCGACGCAAGGATAAAAGATGTTGTGTTTGATTTGCTATCTGATTCCGCTTCTCTGTGTTGAGTGGGGCTTGCTGCCTGGAATTCTGGAAATTCCAGTTTTCCAGCGAGGAATTCTCTCAAGATATTCCACTCTGATTACATCAAGATCATTCTGTTACAAAGAGACGGAGGAAAATTCGGATTTCTCTTTTTTTACATTTTATCTTTGTGGAAGATAAATGAGAGAGAGAGAGAGAGAGAGAGAGAGAGAGAGAGAGAGAGAGAGAGAGAGAGAGAGAGAGAGATCCATTGGAGGGTAAAATTTTCCAAATTACTCTAATTGTTAATTTTTTTTAGATTGTTTAATGAAATTCGTTGGAACCTAAAATGGTGATCGATTTTTGATATTTATGTCACATCAACCAGTTCTGTTTTTATTTATACCAATCTATTTTTCTTATTCAATCAATCATTCTCCATTCAATCAGTCTCTTTCCTTATTCAATAAATCCTTTTTTTTATTCAACCAATACTACGCTTTTCATTTAACCAATCGTTTTTGCATTCAACCATTCCTACTTTTTTCATTCAATCATTCCTACTTTTTTCATTCATCCAATCCTATTTTCATTTAGCTAATCTTACTTTTTTCATTCAACCAATAATGTTTTTTTGCATTCAACCAATCCTACTTTTAAATTTAACTTAGATATTTTTTTTTTTTGTTCATTAAACCAATCCCATATTTTTCATTCAACCAATCATATATTTTTCGTCCAACAAATATTTTTTGTATTCAACCAATAATGTTATTCATTCAACCGATTATTTTCTTCATTCAACAAATCCTACTTTTTTCATTCAACCAATTATAATTTTTCCTTCTACCAATCCTATATTTTTCATTCGTCTAATTATTTTTTCATTCAACCAATCCTATTTTTTTCATTCAATCAATTATATTTCTACATTCAACCAATCCTCCTTTTTTCATTCAACCAATTATATTTTATCATTCAACCAATCCTATTTTTTCATTCAACCAATAATTTTTTTTCATTCAATCAATTATATTTTTTCATTCAACCAACTCATTTTTTTCATTCAACCAATTATTTTTTTTCATTCAATCAATTATATTTTTTCATTCACGAACTATATTTTTTCATTTAACCAATTATATTTTTTCATTCAATCAACCTATTTTTATATTCAAACAATTACGTTTTTTTTTTATTTAACCAATCCTTTTTTATATATTCAACCAATCCTTTTTTTATTCAACTTATATTTCATTTTCGTTTTCACTTATATCTCTCTTCTTACAATTTCCCCAGTTTTCATTTCGCCTCATTTTCCAAAAATTATTGTTCATCTTCCATCTGTCTCTTTCTCTCCTCAAAATAAATCTTCTATTTTTGTCTTAAATTCTCGTCTGGGCGATGACGCAATACTGTGGTCGTTTATGGGCGCGTCATTATCGAAATCATGATTGTCTCAATTCATCTTCATTATCGTCATCACCTTACGTAATGGTTCCCGAATATCCCGCACCTGAGGATATCTCTCTCTCTCTCTCTCTCTCTCTCTCTCTCTCTCATCTATATATATATATATATATATATATATATATATATATATATATATATATAGAGAGAGAGAGAGAGAGAGAGAGAGAGAGAGAGAGAGAGAGAGAGAGAGAGAGAGAACTCGTTACGTTGGCAATGCTAACATTGTATAATTCACTCTTTACTGCTTTGCATATTGTAGATTACATCTCTCTCTCTCTCTCTCTCTCTCTCTCTCTCTCTCTCTCTCTCTCTTTGTCCTTAGGGAGTCCTACAGGAACCAAGTGCTTGAGGAGACACCTCCTTCAAGGAGTTTCTCAACTGAAAGCCTAACGAGGAATGCCCCACTTCAAGTCGAAATTCGGGGTCCTTCTTCCGACCACGTCAGGAAAAGGAGGTGGAAGCTGAGTTAAATCTAGAGCTTTTCATCCTGATTCCCGAAGAAGCAAGGCAGAGAGAAGGATAAGAAGGAGGATTTACAAGAAAATGAAGAAAGAGAGAAATCGGGTAGGACTCGACAGAGGACAATGAAATAAGGTAGAAGATTCTTTGAAGCCTTTCGACAGAGGTCCCCCCCTTCGATCGAGATGGGAAAGTCTATTCAAAGCAGCAGTCCCAGGACTTGTATCAGGTCTGACTGACTGATTCACTTCCATGGGAATGTCTACTCAAGGCAAAAGTCCCAGGACTTGTATCAGGTCTGATTCACTTCCTTGGAAAAATCTATTCAAAGCAACAATCCCAGGACTTGTATCAGGTCTGACTGATTCACTTCTATGGGAAAGTCTACTTGCAAAGTTATAATTTAATAACATATTGTTTACCAGGAAGGAAAATGAGACTTTCGAAACCCAGACTTGATTCAGAATATGACGACCGTATCATAATCTT
>NC_087208.1:48755603-48761917 GCF_015104395.2 Macrobrachium nipponense | reverse complement strand
CATTTGACACTAGAAGGAACATTTGTGACACTAGAGGGAAAATTTGACACTGGAGAGAATATTTGACACTGGATGGGGCACTTACACATGGAGAAAAACATTTGACACGGAAGGGACATTTGACTCTGTAGGGAAAATTTGACATTGGAAGGGAACATTTGACATTGTAGGGAATATTTGACACTGGAAAAAATATTTGACACTGAAGGGAACATTTGACACTGGAAAGAACATCTGTCACTGGAGGGAACATTTGACACTGGATGTAACATTTATAATCATGCGCCTCTTGATTATTAAGTCCCTTGTATCTTGAGCCTTATAAAGTTCATTACATTCAAGAGTGACACCAGTTGCTGGTCATAATGAATTACTGAATCGCTTCAATAAAGAACATAAGCGTGTTCTGATATTACGAATGTTATATGTAATATCTTCTACCACTAAGATTCCCCTGACAAAGGAATTCATTGCAGACATGAGACATCGTTAGCCAAGATTAGATTGACCCAAAGCTTACCTAATGGAAGGGGGTGGATTTCGCCCCAATTAAATAAGAGTCAGTGACGAGGGTGAATTTTATAAATGGGCAACGGAGGGTGGCTACAGCTGTAGCTGTTGTCGATAAGTAAGTGTGAATTCTAATTTAGGAAGGTTACTGGAAACTGCAGGAGTTTCAGTCAGGAGATATCTATAAAATGTCATATTGTTATTATTAATTTCAGTAGATGAAACTTACTTCACATGGAACAAGCCCACCAAAGGGACCATTAACTTTGAAATTCAACCTTCCAAAGAATGATGGTTCCAACCTACCACCGCTGAAGAGCCCACACTGCAGAAGTAACTGATCATGATACAGAGCCGTGATTTTTCTTCGCCTTGGGGAGACATGAACCCGCAACATCTGAGTGGCATTCCATGACTAACCACTATATCAGCTGAGCAATATTATTGTCAATATGGAAGAATTTAAGCCATTAGGTCAATTAAAGACATACTTATATGATTTGATATCATGTATACTGTATGTGTGTATTTTTGTTTTGTTATTTTGTGTGTTTGTATACACACCTAACAATTCCAGAATCAGACACTTCACAATTCCTAACAACGTCTCACCAGCAGCACATCTACTCCATTTATAACTTTTCTTAATGTACAGAATTATTATACGTACCATTTTAATAACTATGATTTTTATTTTTATAAGGTTGTATACAGCTTAATTTCATGAAAACGAAACTGTCTCATGCAATTGCATATTTCGTCGAAAATGCATTTGCATATCCTGCTTACGGTGAATTTTCCCTCTGCAAGACTGCACACTTTTAATGACAGTCAAAATGATTAAATAAAAATTAAATAAATAGAATCACTACACTTTACATGAATTTAGAAAGATCTTCGTCTCACATTTCACAAGGATTATGTTGGGATAAAATCGACGCAAGGATAAAGAGTGTTGTGTTTGATTTGCTATCTGATTCCGCTTCTCGTGTTGAGTGGGGCTTGCTGCCTGGAATTCTGGAAATTCCAGTTTTCCAGCGAGGAATTCTCTCAAGATATTCCACTCTGATTACATCAAGATCATTCTGTTACAAAGAGACGGAGGAAAATTCGGATTTCTCTTTTTTTATTTTTTTTTACATTTTGATCTTTGTGGAAGATAAATGAGAGAGAGAGAGGAGAGAGAGAGAGAGAGAGAGAGAGAGAGAGAGGAGAGGATCCATTGGATTGGAGAAGTAAAATTTTCCAAATTACTCTAATTGTTAATTTTTTTAGATTGTTTAATGAAATTCGTTGGAACCTAAAATGGTGATCGATTTTTGATATTTTATGTCACATCAACCAGTTCTGTTTTTATTTATACCAATCTATTTTTCTTATTCAATCAATCATTCTCCATTCAATCAGTCTCTTTCCTTATTCAATAAATCCTTTTTTTTATTCAACCAATACTACGCTTTTCATTTAACCAATCGTTTTTGCATTCAAACCGTTTTTTCTATTCAATTTCAATCGGTTCCTACTTTTTTCATTCATCAATCCTACTTTTTTCATTTCATCCAATCCTATTTTCATTTAGCTAATCTTAACTCATTCAAGCCTAATGTTTTTTTGCATTCACCAATCCTACTTTTAAATTTAACTTAGTATATTTTTTTTTTTTTGTTCATTAACCATCCCCATATTTTTTCATTCAACCAATCATATATTTTTCGTCCAACAAATATTTTTTTGTATTCAACCAATAATGTTTATTCATTCAACCGATTATTTTCTTCATTCAACAAATCCTACTTTTTTCATTCAACCATTATAATTTTTCCTTCTACCCAATCCTATATTTTCATTCGTCTAATTATTTTTTCATTCAACCAATCCTATTTTTTTCATTCAATCAATTATATTTCTACATTCAACCAATCCTCCTTTTTTTCATTCAACCAATTATATTTTATCATTCAACCAATCCTATTTTTTTCATTCAACCAATAATTTTTTTTCATTCAATCATTATATTTTTCATTCAACCAACTCATTTTTTTCATTCACCAATTATTTTTTTTCATTCAATCAATTATATTTTTTGCATTCACGAACTATATTTTTTTCATTTAACCAATTATATTTTTTCATTCAATCAACCTATTTTTATCACAACAATGTTTTTTTTTTTTTATTTAACCAATCCTTTTTTATATATTCAACCAATCCTTTTTTTATTCAACTTATATTTCATTTTCGTTTTCACTTATATCTCTCTTCTTTACAATTTCCCCATGTTTTCATTTCGCCTCATTTTTCCAAAAATTATTGTTCATCTTCCATCTGTCTCTTTCTCCTCCTCAAAATAAATCTTCTATTTTTGTCTTAATTCTCGTCTTGGGCGATGACGGCAATCTACTGTGGTCGTTTATGGGCGCGTCATTATCGAAATCATGATTGTTCCTCAATTCATCTTCATTATCGTCATCACCTTACGTAATGGTTCCCGAATATCCCGCACCTGAGGATATCTCTCTCTCTCTCTCTCTCTCCCCTCTCTCTCTCTCTCTCTCTCTCTATATATATATATATATATATATATATATATATATATATAGATAGAGAGAGAGAGAGAGAGAGAGAGAGAGAGAGAGAGAGAGAGAGAGAGAGAGAACTCGTTACGTTGGCAATGCTAACATTGTATAATTCACTCTTTACTGCTTTGCATATTGTAGATTACATCTCTCTCTCTCTCTCTCTCTCGCTCTCTCTCTCTCTCTCTCTCTCTCTCTCTCTCTCTCTTTGTCCTTAGGGAGTCCTACAGGAACCAAGTGCTTGAGGAGACACCTCCTTCAAGGAGTTTCTCTAACTGAAAGCCTAACGAGGAATGCCCCACTTCAAGTCGAAATTCGGGGGTCCTTCTTCGACCACGTCAGGAAAAGGAGGTAGGAAGCTGAGGTTTAAATCTAAGAGCTTTTCATCCTGATTCCCGAAGAAGCAAAGGCAGAGAGAAGGATAAGAAGGAGGATTTACAAGAAAATGAAGAAAGAGAGAAAGAGGACAATGAAATAAGGTAGAAGATTCTGTGAAGCCTTTCGACAGAGGTCCCCCCCTTCGATCGAGATGGGAAAGTCTATTCAAAGCAGCAGTCCCAGGACTTGTATCAGGTCTGACTGACTGATTCACTTCCATGGGAATGTCTACTCAAGGCAAAAGTCCCAGGACTTGTATCAGGTCTGATTCACTTCCTTGGAAAAATCTATTCAAAGCAACAATCCCAGGACTTGTATCAGGTCTGACTGATTCACTTCTATGGGAAAGTCTACTTGCAAAGTTATAATTTAATAACATATTGTTTACCAGGAAGGAAAATGAGACTTTCGAAACCCAGACTTGATTCAGAATATGACGACCGTATCATAATCTTAACCTTTAATTTCATTTGGAAATCAGTAACGATCAAAATACCCGGAGGAGTTATTACCATCTTTTTATCTCACATGGTGCACTGTAGGCATTACAAAAGGGTATTTGGATGGTCCCTTTGGTCCTCAGCTACACCCACTTTTAGCCCTTTACCTCTGTTCCCTCTCCCTATCTTAAGTTTTGCTGTCCATCCTCTCTAACCATGACATCTTAGTGGCATTCTCACCCATTTCCAACTTCTGATCCTTGTATATCATCTCTATAATTTTCAGGATCTCTCTACCTTGCTGTCCAACCACTCCAACTCTCTCTGTTCATTGTCTCAATAGCTAAATGGAAGAAAGTACCAACCAGTGCTTAATTTAGCAGCCAAAATTTCATAAAATCATAACATTTGTACCCCTCAAATTTCTTGGTTTGGTTCAGAGGCTGTTTCTGTCTCTGCGCTATCAAGCTTTGGAACTCTTCGTCCTTCCGTTTTCCCAGACTTATAACCCTCCTTCCCTCAAAGGAGGCAGATCTCTTACTGACCTGTATGTCAAGACGACGTTCTTTTCTCCTTTTCCTGCGTCTCGTCTCCTCCAAAGAGCCTGGGCAACTCTGGGGCATTATAAAGTCTAGATGATTTATTAGTGGGCACTTCACTAATCATATGAGAAGCTTGAAGGTCTGTTTTTCTGTAAAAAATACCTTTTATCATTTGGACTGTAGTATCTATAACCTTTGTTCCTCTCCATCTGTATTCCATCCCTATTGCATCTATACTTTAAATAAAAAAATCATGAGATAACTAATAAATAACAACACTGACAGTCAATGATATTGAATTTTTGAGCGATCTCTAATCAGACGAAATCCAGTGAAGTCTTCGAGACTTCTTCAAAAGGCTTGATTCCTACGCTATAAAATTCCCAGACATTCCTAAACATTCCCTCAAGCAAAAAAGAAAAAAAAGTCTAGAGGTCTTAAAACCTCATTTCCTTCACTGAAAAGAACTTCGCTTTTTCTCTCGTCCGAGAAATATTGAAAAGGGGACTTGCTTTGACGGTCAGTAAAGAATCCGATCATCTCTGAGAGGATCAGAGATCAGGTGACTGAAAGGCACTCTCCAGTTTTTAAAATCAGTCCTAAAAGATTTTCTTCTGGTATAGATTTTTGCTTAAAGAATCTGTAAGCGCGCTTTGCATCAAAGGAATGAGATGTGTCGGTCAGTTAACGCAGATCGGTTAGATCTGTAATCCTTCGACTTTTATGTTGTCACAAAGGAGCACTTTCACATTGTTAATACTCAGTTTCATTAAGGAGATCTAAGCTTTCAAAATACCTTGATCAGCTTGGTAAAGAATTTCTCTGGTATTGAAAAGATGAAGATATTCAGAGGAAGATAAAAAAGCATTTTATCTGTACCTCATTTGTAAATTACATAAAACAAACAGTTTCTCAATTGCAAATTACAACAAACAGTTGTTTCATTTGTAAATTACTTCAAAAAATAGTTCCTCGTTTGTAAACTAACTTAACAAATATTCCCTGATTTACAAATTACATCAACACACAGTTCCTCATTAGCAAATTACATCAACAAACAGTTTCCCATTTGTAAATTACATCAACAAACAGTTTCCCATTTGTAAATTACATCAACAAACATTTACTCATTTGCAAATTATATCAACAAACAGTTCCTCAGTTGCAAAATAATTCAACAAACAGTTCCTCAGTTGAAAAATAATTTAACAAGCAGTTCTTTATTTGCAGATTACATCAACAAACAGTTTTTCATTTGCAAATTACATCAACAAAACAAAGATCCTCATTCGCAAACTAACTTAACAAATATTCCCTCATTTACAAATTACATCAAAAAAACAGTTCCTCATTTGCAGATTACATCAACAAACAGTTAATCATTTGCAGATTATATCGACAAACAGCTCCCCATGTGTAAATTACACCAACAAACCTTTTCTCATTTGTATATTACATCAACAAACAGGTCCCCGTTTACAAATTACATCAACAAACGGTTCCTCATTTGCAGATTACATCAACAAACAATTCTTCATCTGCAAATTACATCAACAAATAGTTCCTCATTTGGAAACTGACTTAACAAATATTCCCCCATTTGCAAATTACATCAACAAACAGAGAGAGAGAGAGAGAGAGAGAGAGAGAGGAGAGAGAGAGAGAGAGAGAGAGAGAGAGAGAGAGAGAGAGAGAATGATTTACATACTATCTCAGAATTACCAATACATCTTGTGGTGAAGAGTATGGCAAGAAATTATTTAAAGCAAAAATTATTTTAAAATAAAGATTAAAATGAGATTTTTTATTTTTTTAGGAATCAGTATTTTTTAACTTACAAAAGTATTTATCCCTTCTCAGTTATGAAG
>NC_087208.1:48745603-48750603 GCF_015104395.2 Macrobrachium nipponense | reverse complement strand
CAGTGCTCTGTTCTCGATGTTGACGCAGTGCTCTATACTTAGTAGTCCTCTCCCTCCTTCCTTTCGTGTTATGTATAGTCTGTCCATATTTCCTCTTGGGTTTAGTGCTTTGTGTATTGTGTATTGTCATATGTTTCCTGGTTTTCTGATCTATGCTGCGGAGTTCTGCCTTTGTCCATTCCACTCTTCCTGCGCTGTATCTGATTACTGGCACTGCCCATGTGTTTATGGCTTTTATCATATTTCCGGCGTTGAGTTTTGACTTGAGTATCGCCTTGAGTCTCTGCATATATTCTTTGCTGATCGTGTCCTTCATCTCTTGGTGTTTTATATCCCCTCCTTCCATTATTCCCAGGTATTTGTATCCTGTCTCATCTATGTGTTTGATGTTGCTCCCATCTGGTAGCTTTATCCCTTCAGTTCTCGTTACTTTGCCTTTTTGTATGTTGACTAAGGCGCATTTTTCTATTCCAAACTCCATCCTGATGTCCCCAGATACAATCCTTACAGTCTGGATTAGGGTATCTGTTTCCTTGATGCTCTTACCATACAGCTTGATGTCGTCCATGAACATCAGATGGTTAATTCTGTTGCCTCTTTTCTTGAGTTGGTACCCAGCATCCATCTTTTGTAGTACATTTGTCATGGGAATCATGGCTACTACGAAGAGTAGTGGGGACAGTGAGTCGCCCTGGATGATCCCTCTCCTGATATTAACCTCTGCTAGTCTTATTCCAGAGCTTGTAAGTATTGTATTCCGTTGCGCATTGTTTGAGGAAGCTGATGGTGTTTTCTTCTACCCCATATATTTTCAGGCATTCTATTAGCCATGTGTGTGGTATCATGTCGAAGGCTTTCTTATAGTCTATCCATGCCATGCTTAGGTTGGTTTTCCTTCTCCTACTGTTCTTCATTACCATTTTGTCTATCAGGAGCTGGTCTTTTGTGGCCCTACACGTCCTTCTGCAGCCTTTCTTTTGATGGGGATGGTGTTTGTCTCCTCTAGGTAATTGTATAGCCTTTCACTGATGATACCTGTTAGTAACTTCCACATTATTGGTAGGCAGGTGATAGGCCTGTAGTTACTGGCTATATTTCCCTTACTCTTATCTTTTTGTACTAAGGATGTTTCTTCTTGTGATCATCCATTTGGTGCATGGTGATTTGAGATACAATGCTGGAGTTGTTCTGCTATTCGTGGGTGTAGGGCCTTGAAGTTTTTGAGCCAGTATCCATGGACTTCATCGGGACCTGGGGCTTTCCAGTTTGGCATTTTCTTTAGTTGGTGTCTGACTGTGTCTGTCGTGATCTCTGTGAATCTTGTTTTATCTCCCTGTTTCTTCTTCCTTGACTCCTGGAGCCATGTTGCATGTTTGTTGTGTGATACCGGATTGTTCAATATGTTTTTCCCAGAGTCTCTTATTTGGTTCGGCTTCAGGAATTTCTGGTGGTTGTCTTCCCCTCTTAGTTGGCTGTATAGTCTTTTCTGGTTGGTTCCGAATAGTTTGTTCTGTTGGTATCCCTTATTCCTGTTCATGTACCGTTGGATCCTATGTGCTTTGGCCTTAAGCCTCTGTTTTACATCTTCTATTGTGTTGTTTAGTCCCCTCTCTTGTACTTTGTATTTCTCGTTGAGTTCCTCCCTTGTTTTCTTGCTTCTTAGTCTTTTTTCCGTCATCTCTTTCAGTTTACTCAAGTCAGATCTCATCACCATGATTTGCTTTTCCAGGCGCCTTTTCCAAGGAGGTTGCTGTTTTGGTTTCTGTTGGGTTGGTTGTGCTGGTGGTGTTGGTGTTCGAATCCCCATCAGTTCTGCTACTAATCTTGCTCCTGCATATGCCAAGTTATTTGTTTCTGTGATACTGGTGGTGTGTATTATGCCCATTATTTCATTGACCTCACTTGTTTTCTCCCTTAATTTCTTGGTGTTGTAAGCTTTCATGGAGGGGATCTTTGTTCTCTCTGTATCTGGTCCCATCCATTGTCTAATCTTTTCTGCCCATTCCGTCCTCTCTGTTACTTCGTCGGTGTTTCTTCGTGTGTCGTTGTTTGATACCTCATCATCCCTGTCGTCTTCTGTGGCATCGTCTCTCAGTTCTTCTTCGTGTAATTCGTTGTCGTGTGACATTTCCCTTTCCAGTTCTTCTCTTTCTGTTGGGGAGAGCCAGTTCTTTTTCTTTATGTTCCTTACTTGGTCTGCCAGCCTCTGCTCTGTTTGGGGGGTGTTATTCCTCTCATTCCAGATGTTGACCAACCTTCTTCTATATCCTCTCTCCGTCGGGTTGCTTCTGATGTAGCATCTCCATATTTCCTTATTTTCTTCTCTTGTCCATTTCTTCCTTTTTGCTTCTGTAGCTCCAATCTCAGGCTGTTGATTACTGTCGTTGTGGTGGTCAGTTGCTGGATGACGACCTCCAAGTACCTGACCGTCTTCCCCTTTAATTGGGTTGAATACCTGGTTGCCGGAGGAAGCTCCTCTGTTGCCAGAGGTCCCATTTACGTCGTTGTCGTTTATTCCTTCATTTCTTTCCATCATTATTATTACTATTATTATTATTATTATTATTATTATTATTATTATTATTATTATTATTATTATTATTATTATTATTCAGAAGGCAAACCCCTATTAATATGGAACAAGCCCACCACCACAGGGGCCACTACTACAAATTCAAGTTTCCAAAAAATATTATGATGTTCTTTAGAGAGAAATTTAACAAGATGATAAGAGGAGATTCGGAAAGAAGAGATGAGTCATTAGAAAACGAGGTAAATATATTATTTAATCAATAATTAAAACCAATAAATGGATACATAAAATCACTCATGGTAATGAATACATCAGTTCATCATTGCTTCAACTTATGTGACTTTTTGTTGATAGTAAATTTTGGGAATTAAATCGCTAGATATGCTTAGGAATATAGCAATGTCTGTTTGTCATGGACGACAGAGAGGAGGAGGAGGAGGAGGAGGAGGAGGAGAATCGGTAGATATGCTTAGGAATATAGCAATGAATATCTGTCATTGACGACAGAGAGAGAGAGAGAGAGAGAGAGAGAGAGAGAGAGAGAGAGAGAGAGAGGGAGGAGGAGGAGGAGGAGGAAAAGGAGGTCACAAAGTAAATCCCCCAATTCATGGAAGAACGGAAAAATAGAGAATTTTTTTCTTCTTTTTTTGAAATAGCCGAATAGAAATGAAAACTGAAGTTCAGTCCCAATAGATTGGCCGGTTAACGAGAGCTTGGGAACAGCGATTTGAAAAAGATATATAAGAAAAATAAATCTCTATATTGGTAAAGATATGAATTAATCTTTCTGAACTTTCCGGGAAAAAATCCAGACCAAAAATAAATGATTTTGGCAATTACGAAAGAATAATTCTTTTTAATAAAAGGTAGTGAGTAAATTGTCATGAGATTTTTTGCAGTTCTTAGGAAAACAAAGTTCATTTGAAAAATTATGCGAATATAGTTTTAAAAATAAAATTAATACAGCAATTGAATAAAAAAAGAAGAAAAAAGATAATAATAATAATAATTACATCAGAAGGAATTCCGCATCTAAGTTCCCAGTCTTCATAGAAATAAGGTACTGTCGAGTATTAAAGATATTTAGGGAAAACATTCTTTCATAACAAATATTTTTAAACGCAATATTGCAACACAAACCTTCGTGCAAAAGTTTCACTTCTTTATCAGTTTTATTTCCTGTGTTTTTTTCTGTAAAATTTAAAAAAATAAAAAACACAAACGATTCCAAAAAACGTATTTTTTTCGAATCTGAAGTCGGCAGGAAATTTCCGAGTTCGCTTTATTAGTGTTTAATGTCTCGGTAATTTTCACCCAAGTCCTGTTTTTCCACTTTCATTATTCCTTAATTGCTATTCTCCTTCTGGGACTTCTTTTCCTCGCATTCCTTTTATCTCCTTTCTATGTTTTTCTTTTTCAGCCATGCCGCCAATTATATACCTTCCTTGGATTTTTTATTTTTTGTTTCGATGGTTTGTTGTTAATGAACACGGATTTTTTTTTCTTTCTTTTTTTTGGGGGGTCCGTGGGGGGCGGGGACTTATAATGAACACATTTTGAAAAGTGGGACCACAGGTGGAAATGGACGTATTCAAAAGTACTCTACCGTCTAATTATCGGTACCTGAACATTCATTAAAGTACAGACAGACATTTGGATCTGACTGTAGGGGAAAGCATCATTTAGACCAGTTCTCATATTCTCTGACAGCTAAATTGAAAATTCAGTCTTTAGGCCAGTTCTCATTATCAGTCTCTGACAGCTAAATCGAAAAAAAAACAGTCTTTAAGTCGGTCCTCATTCTCAGTCTCTGACAGCTAAATCGAATGACAGACTTTAGACCAGTTCTCATTCTCAGTCAGCAACAGTTAAATCGAAAACCAGTCTTTAGACCAGTTCTCAGTCTCAGTCTCCGACAGCTAAATCGAATAACAGACTTTAGACCAGTTCTCATTCTGTCAGCAACAGCTAAATCGAAAAATAGTCTTTAGGCCAGTCCTCATTATCATTCTCTGACAGCTAAATAAAAAAAACAGTCTTTAGACCAGTTCTCATTCTCAGTCAATCAGGGATGCAACCCCAATGCAGGAAACTTTAACAGAAAGTCTTCTGTATCTTCGTAAGCTCCCCGTCCTGTGCACTTAAGTGAGTTTCCCTTCGGTTAGGTTTAGTTGAACGTACCTTAGCACGCACTTCAAGGGCCTACCTGAGTATGGTGTGTATTCATTCCCCTCCTAAGTTCTTTATTATCTTGTTTACGAGCTGATAAGACATATGACCTACGTAATCAGATTGACACATACCCTTTTAATTCTCCTAAGTACCCACAAAACGCCCCCATATCTGCGGAAGTTACTTTCAAAATCTCCAATTCATCAGACGAACGTTAGTCGACCGAATTACTTTAAAACAACAGTTCCTCGACCTAACGCATCGTCTCCGAAGGTGACCTCCAGAATGCCCCCAT
>NC_087208.1:48735603-48738103 GCF_015104395.2 Macrobrachium nipponense | reverse complement strand
CCTAATCCAGACTGTAAGGATTGTATCTGGGGACATCAGGATGGAGTTTGGAATATAAAAATGTGCCTTAGTCAACATACAAAAAAGGCAAAGTAACGAGAACTGAAGGGATAAAGCTACCAGATGGGAGCAACATCAAACACATAGATGAGACAGGATACAAATACCTGGGAATAATGGAAGGAGGGGATATAAAACACCAAGAGATGAAGGACACGATCAGCAAAGAATATATGCAGAGACTCAAGGCGATATTCAAGTCAAAACTCAACACCGGAAATATGATAAAAGCACACATGGGCAGTGCCAGTAATCAGATACAGCGCAGGAATAGTGGAATGGACGAAGGCAGAACTCCGCAGCATAGATCCGAAAACCAGGAAACATATGACAATGGACAAAGCACTACACCCAAGAGCAAATACGGACAGACTATACATAACACGAAAGGAAGGAGAGAGGACTACTAAGTATAGAGGACTGCGTCAACATCGAAAACAGAGCACTGGGGCAATATCTGAAAACCAGTGAAGACGAGTGGCTAAAGAGTGCATGGGAAGAAGGACTAATAAAAGTAGACGAAGACCCACAAATATACAGAGACAGGAAAAGGACAGACAGAACAGAGGACTGGCACAACAAACCAATGCACGGACAATACATGAGACAGATTAAAGAACTAGCCAGCGAGGACACATGGCAATGGCTACAGAGCGGCACAAGATCAGGCCCTAAGAACCAGATATATTCAAAGAACGATAGACGGAAATAACATCTCTCCCATATGTAGGAAGTGCAATACGAAAAATGAAACCATAAACCACATAGCAAGCGAATGCCCGGCACTTGCACAGAACCAGTACAAAAAGAGGCATGATTCAGTGGCAAAAGCCCTCCACTGGAGCCTGTGCAAGAAACATCAGCTACCTTGCAGTAATAAGTGGTACGAGCACCAACCCGAGGGAGTGATAGAAAACGATCAGGCAAAGATCCTCTGGGACTATGGTATCAGAACGGATAGGGTGATACGTGCAAATAGACCAGACGTGACGTTGATTGACAAAGTCAAGAAGAAAGTATCACTCATTGATGTCGCAATACCATGGGACACCAGAGTTGAAGAGAAAGAGAGGGAAAAAATGGATAAGTATCAAGATCTGAAAATAGAAATAAGAAGAATATGGGATATGCCAGTGGAAATCGTACCCATAATCATAGGAGCACTAGGCAGGATCCCAAGATCCCTGAAAAGGAATCTAGAAAAACTAGAGGCTGAAGTAGCTCCAGGACTCATGCAGAAGAGTGTGATCCTAGAAACGGCGCACATAGTAAGAAAAGTGATGGACTCCTAAGGAGGCAGGATGCAACCCGGAACCCCACTCTATAAATACCACCCAATCAAATTGGAGGACTGTGATAGAGCAAAAAGAAAGAAAGAAAAAAAAATAATAATAATAATATCTATCTGTTGCAAGTGTATCACTTTATCCCTATCAAGGAATAAACTTCAAATGCATTTATGTATGTCCTTGGCGCTAGATATATTTATTTGCATATCCCTGAACCTATAATAATGGGATCAGCTTAACCGTGAACGACATTAATTCAATTATTTGCATGAGAACTTCATTAATATTATTATAGCTGAGTCAGTAAATCATTTCTGCAGGCTTTTGCAGTCCAGATAATCATGATTTCTTATCGTTTGTCTGTAATATCTGATAATTTACGTGAAGTATCTGGTAATTTATCTGAAATATCTGATAATTTATTTGAAATATCTGATAATTTATCTAAAATATCGGATAATTTCTCTGAGGTATCTACTCATTTATCTGAAATATCCGATAATTTACCTGAAGTATCTGATACTTTACCTGAGATATCAGTAAATTTATCTGAAATATCTGATAATTGTGTAATATCTGGTAATTTTTCTGAAATATCTGATAATTTCTCTGAGGTATCTACTCATTTATCTGAAATATCCGATAATTTACCTGAAGTATCTGATACTTTACCTGAGATATCTGATAATTTATCTGAAATATCTGATAATTGTGTAATATCTGGTAATTTTTCTGGAATATCTGATAATCTATCTGAAATATCTGATAATTAACCTGAGATATCTGATAGTTTACCTGAAATACCTGAAAATTTACCTCAGATATCTGATAATTTATCTGAAATATCTGATAATTTATCTGAGATTACCTCACAACTTATCTAAAATTACTTCTTTATGGTATTGGCTCAGTTCGTATCACAATTAGCTAGGCAAATTCGTCATAGTTAGCTAGATAAATTCTAGATAATTATAAATTAAATGTTTTAAATAAACTCTAGGAAAATTTATCACAATGAGCTAGATAAATTCAAATTGAAAATCAGTTAAAGGTTTCGAAAATAAACTCTAGGTAAATTTATCACAATTAGCTAGAGAGGTTCAATATAAATATGTATTGAATGTGTTAGAAATTAAAAAAAATGTCCTAGA
>NC_087208.1:48613103-48730603 GCF_015104395.2 Macrobrachium nipponense | reverse complement strand
AACAATAACAAATAAGGAAGAAGAAGAAGTCAAACAAAAAATATGGACGAAGACGATACCAAAGAAAGAAAAAAAGGAACACATCCATTATTCTCTTTGCCTTCGTGTATGGGATGCAGGATTAGGGGGGGCTCAGTATGGAAATATACTCAAGCGGAAAGTAAAAATATCACGAGTATATTTATATAAATATACTCACCCACACTTAGAAATATGACGTGTCCATAGAAATAGGCTTATGCGAACGGTAACAGTCGTTCTTATATATGAAAGCATTCGTCAGTACATCCTAAAACTTACAGTAAACTCGTACAATTATATAGAAATATACTCCTGTATGCAGTATACCTCATAGAATTATGTGGAAATATACGCCTGTATACACTACAACTCAAGTAATATACTCCTATATACAGTGCAACTCATAGGCTTATATAGAAATATACTGCTATATACAGTACACTCATAGAATTGTGTTGACATATACTTCTATATACAGTACAACTTATAGGATTATATAAAAATATATTCCGTACATACAGTACAATGCATGGATTATATAGCAATATACTCTTATGCAGTACAACTCGTGGAATTATATAGAAATATATTCCTAAATATAGTACAATTCATGGATTTTATAGAAATAATACTCGTATATACAGTACAACTCACAGAATTATATGGAAATATACTGCTATATACGTGTAAATCTGTATGTGGATATATCCATATATTGTATGAATACTTATAGAAAAAGCAGTTAACGTATTAATTGGTAATGCCATTTCACATAACAGATAATAAATTTATTTAATTTTGCCCCCTTTCTGCCCAGAGGGGGCACTCAATAAATCTCTCAGGTATTTATGAATACATTTCCTTTATAGGTCATTTGTGAAGCCCACGGTAGAGATAAGTATATGACCTGAGTTGAGTGTTTGACCTCTTAGGAATGTCAGGAGGTAAGGAGATGAATAAGTCCCGAGTGGGACGATTGTGTCTCTGGAGCCCACTTTCGCAAAGGAATAAGTGATAGAGGGGTTAGCTGTGTTCAATGAGAGACTCTCTCTCTCTCTCTCTCTCTCTCTCTCTCACCACAAGCAACTTTACTGCTAATCATTATGAATTGGTAAACGCCCCCCCTGTTCAATGAGAGACAATTCTCTCTCTCTCTCTCTCTCTCTCTCTCTCTCTCTCTCTCTCTCTCTCTCTCTCTCTCTACCAGCAGCAACTTTATACTGTTAATCATAGATATAATCGGTAAACGTTTTACAAAAGCACTTTAACATTTGAAATATCCATAATAGCTACGAGCTCTCATAAATTTTCATCCAGTCGAATCAGTATTTGAGAGATATTTTTGAAAAGAGCAGACAATGTAAATTGGCTGTAAAATTTATCATATTTTATTCATAGTTATACCAATTGGAATGGGAATAAAAAATATGGGCAGCCATAAAGGTTTTCTGCAATTTTGCATAATGCTTCGTTTGGCAACTCATTCTGCAACTAATTTTGCAAATTGAGTTCTCTTTGGTAGGATAGTTATATTAGTGGAATAATAAGCTTTATATTACACTCGTCAATCTTTGGAAATTTTTGAGTAATAAAGTTAACTAGCGTCATGAATTAGGAATGATCTGGGCAACACTCTTTTCCAATAATATATATATATATATATATATATATATATATATATATATATATATAATATATATATATATATATATATATATATATAGATTGAATATGTATATAATATGAATTCCTATCACATCACCGTGACTCATATATATCTATTAAATCCTGATTTCTCCTCAGTCCGATAGGCGCTGGTTCGAACCCCCGAGAGGACGAAATTATCATCAACTAAAAAAATTCCCCTTCGGTTAACATATATGAAAATATATTAATTCCGAGGTAAAGCGAATTGGATATTAAAGGACATTTGTAGCTTAATGCATGTATATATATGGTATATGTATGTACATACGTATACATATATACACGCACATATCAAAACCTTGGAAGGAATTTTCCCTCGATAAACATCGAGATGAAGTCTAAGACAGGGTCACACTACCTCAGTGTGACGGAACACATGTTGACAATTATTGTCGCCCATTATTATGATTCCCCAGAATTCTCCATAAACAGAAATCGTCGCCTTCTTCATTAAAAAAGAAAGAAAACAAAAAGTCACTTTTAAAAACATTTTAATTCATCAACTAAGGAAAATGCGGCTTAAAACGTTTATCCTTTGTGTCACATAATTTATTTTGCATTTACATGGCTTCTGAAAAGAACTTATTTTTCAATTAGATGTGTCTGGCTGCGGATGAATTATTATTCTTATTATTACTAAGAGAGAGAAAGAGAGAGGGGGGTTGGGTAATCTTCATTACATAAAAGAGAGAGAGAGAGAGAGAGAGAGAGAGAGAGAGAGAGAGAGAGTCAGGTAATATCGGTTACAGAAGAAAGAAAGTCTATGTGTGAGAGAGAGAGATAGACAGAGAGAGAGAGAGAGAGAGAGAGAGTCAGGTGATCTTCATTACATAACAGAGAGAGTCAAATAATCTCCAATACACAAGAGAGAGAAAGAGAGAGAGAGTCAGGTAATCTCCAATACACAAGAGAGAGAGAGAGAGAGAGAGAGAGAGAGAGAGAGAGAGAGAGAGTCAGGTAATCTCCAATACACAAGAGAGAGAGAGAGAGAGAGAGAGAGAGAGAGAGAGAGAGAGAGAGTCAGGTAATCTCCAGTACACGAGAGAGAGAGAGAGAGAGAGAGAGAGAGAGAGAGAGAGAGAAAGGGGTAATCTACAGTACACGAGAGTGAGAGAGAGAAAGAGACAGAATCAGGTAATCTCCAGCACACAAGAGAGAGAGAGAGAGAGAGAGAGAGAGAGAGAAAGGGGTAATCTCCATTACGCAAGAGAAAGAGTCAAGTAATCTCCATTACACAAGAGAGAGAGAGATGGATGGGGGCGTTGCTGGAGAATCTCAAAAAATCTCTGAATTAAGTACCACGAACACTGATAAGCGATTATTCCTCGAAAGTAAAAACCGAAGCGCATACCTCTGGATTATCCGGCAGAAATCTCCAGGATTAGTGATATCTCGTTTTCATTCTAGGAGGGAGGGCCTAGGGGGAAGGATTACCTCATTCAGATAAGGGATTTAATCCTTGTTGCAATCATTGTGGGATGAACTAGTAATATCTTTCCTGTTAAGTTTTCTTACTAAAAAAAATGTTGTTTAAATAATACCAGAATCGTGTATTTTATTAGATGCAAAGATTAACCTGACATTATTAATATTAATATTAATATTATTATTATTATTATTATTATTATTATTATTATTATTATTATTATTGCTGTTTCATCGGCATTTAATTTGTATATAGTCGTCTCTATTAAGAAGAATAGAGAAGACTGTATAAATTAAATGCCGTCGAAACAGCTATAAATAATAATATAATAATAATAATAATAATAATAATAATAATAATATTAGTGTACTTAGGAAGCAGACCCTCTCTCAAGCATACTTTATTAAAAGTAATGGCTACTTCAGCAGCATTACACTTGTAGAGATTCTTCTCTATTTTCCGAATAGCGGCTTTTTCCGTGCTACTTAGACAGGCTAGTAGAGCGCCTATGGAGGTCATGATCAAATACAGAGTCAAAATTGGTGTATATATTTGAATTTTACAGATAAACTATGATACCATAGTTATCAAAGTCATTAACGATATATATATATATGTCTCTCTCTCTCTCTCTCTCTCTCTCTCTCTCTCTCTCTCTTTCTTGAAGCAAGCGAGCTTTCGTCTGGAGCTGCAGACATCCTCGGGCTGAGCTGAGGGTGGACTGATCTTGAAGCGTGTCCGTCCTCGTTTATATTTGGAGTTGACAGCAGGGGGTCTGCCCCATGCTGATCTACTATTGGCTGGTGGCGGTAGGTCTTCGTTTTCATTGGTGGCTTGAACCGGGTCTCAAGCCACTTTCCATGCGTGATGGTTGCGATACTGTAAGTCCTGCAAGCCGCCTAGACCTCCTTAGCGGCGCGGTTACGTCGATGGGCGTTTCGCTATGCTGCGGGACGTCACGGCTAACTTGATTATGATTGGCTGCGGGAGTATCTCGTTCGGGGGCGTCGTCTTCCGTGGAGTTGTCGTGCTCGGTGGTGTCATTGTTGGCGGCAGGTCTTCTCATACTCGTAGGGAGGAGAAATTCTTCCTGCGTCGTATTTAGTGTAGGTTTTACTTGCTGGATGAGAAGCGCCTCCAGCAGGCGTAACCGACGGGCATCAGGGGCCTTCCCGATGATCTTTCGTGTTTTGGATGATCAACATCGGGAGATGGCCTCTTGATGTTTGGTGCGTGCGTGATTTTTGATAGCCCCCTCTTGGGCGTGGCACGAGAGTCTCTTCGACAGGCGCATGTGTAGTCATTACCAAACGTAGGCGCCGCTGCAACCGCGGACTGGGCATGTATACTGGTACACCACAGATGCGTCCTGCTTCAGGGTGCTCGTACCTGTGGAGAGGGGTTATTTTTCATAATAAGGTCGCGTCGTCCTCCGATTCTGGTAGTAGATAATAAGGTCGATATTTTTGGTGTCGTCGGTCGGGGATACCATTTTTCAAAAGAAATAATTTTCTTGACTGAGTCCTCTTCTTCACAGTAATGTGAGCTCATGAAGGCTTTATAATACAGCTTGATATTACCCTGGGGGCGGGGTTGCGGGCTCTCACTACCGTACCATTTCTCCAGGGCTGTACGGACTTCTCTGCTTATTAATTTATTTGAATACCCGTTATTTACGAGTACTTGGGAGGCGCGGTCGAGTTCCTGATGAGTTGTCCCTGCCAGGTCGAGCAGTGGGAGAGGGCTCTCCTGACGAAGGTCCTGACGGTCGTGCTTTTGAATCTGGCGGGGCACTCGCTGTCACCATTGAGGCAAAGTCCTAGGTTGGTTTTCTTTGTGTAGACGGAAGTACGGAGTCCGTCTTACTCACAAGGACGTCGAGGAAGGGGAGCCGATCGTCGGTGCTGTATTCAACAGTGTAATTCAGCACGCTGCACTGCTGAAATGCCTGACGGAGGGCTTCTACCTCATTCTCGGCGTCGACTTGAACAAAGATGTCGTCGATATATCGTCCATATCTGCAGGGTTGCTGCATCCTAGCGAAGACTCGTTCCTCCACGGTTCCCATGTAAAAGTTAGCGAAGAGTACCCCCACTTCATTTCGAGACCCAGACCTCACGACAAGAGACTCGAAATCGAGTTGCTCCTCGACTCCATCCAGCAGCTCGAAGCTCGGAGCATTGTGAGAACTACCGACGCCCTTCAACCCCTCCTACTTTGCTGAAGCCCTTACGGAGAGGGGCTCGCACTCCAGCGGATCCTCACCAGGAGATGAAGAAAGCGGCGAAGGAACTGAAGGAGAAGGAGAACATCACGGTGCGACGCGCGGACAAGACGGCAGCCTTCGTCTTGATTGACACTGCTGAATACCACGAGAAGCTGGATGCCATTTTGTCCGACGAGAGCAAGTTCGAGCGCCTGACAAGAAACCCGACAGACGACATCAAGAGGGAGGCCAACGGGGTCATCAGTGTAGTGAATGCTGCGACTAACGCTGTCCATCTCCCGCCCATACAAGGAGACTACAGCCTGGGTTATCTATACGGTAACATAAAAACTCACAAACCAGGAAACCCCCTCCGGCCGATCATCAGCCAGACGCCCGCCCCTACTTACGCCTTGGCTAAACGTCTTAACCAAATTTTGACCCCCTACGTCCCGAGTCGGTACAGCCTGCAGTCGTCAGTAGAATTCCTAGAAGTCATCAAGGACGCCCCTGGCACCGGGATTATCGCCTCCCTGGACGTAGAGTCCCTGTTTACGAACGTGCCTGTCGATGAAACCATTGACATCATCCTTGAGCGTGTCTACAGGAGTCAGTCGACGGCGCCCCTCAACATACCCGAAGCCTCGCTCCGTATGCTGCTGGAGATCTGCACGAAGAAGGCCCCTTTCTCCACCCACCGAGGACAGATGTACCGCCAAAAGGGACGGCGTAAGCGATGGGCTCCCCACTGGGGGTACTCTTCGCTAACTTTTACATGGGAACCGTGGAGGAACGAGTTTCTTCGCTAGGATGCAGCAACCCTGCAGATATGGACGATATATCGACATCTTTGTTCAAGTCGACGCCGAGAATGAGGTAGAAGCCCTCCGTCAGGCATTTCAGCAGTCAGCGTGCTGAATTACACTGTTGAATACAGCACCGACGATCGGCTCCCCTTCCTCGACGTCTTGTGAGTAAGACGGAAGACGGCCTCCGTACTTCCGTCTACACAAAGAAAACCAACCTAGGACTTTGCCCTCAATGGTGACAGCGAGTGCCCCAGAGTCAAAAGCACGACCTTCAGGGCCTCGTCCAGGAGAGCCCTTCCCCACTTCGACATGGGCACGGGGACATCTATCAGGAACTCGACCGCGCCTCCCAACGTACTACGTAAAATAACGGGTATTCAAATAAAATAATAAGCAGAGAAGTCCGTACAGCCCCTGGAGAAATGGTACGGTTAGTGAGAGCCCGCAACCCCGCCCCCAGGGTAATATCAAGCTGTATTATAAAGCCTTCATGAGCTCACATTACTGTGAAGAAGAGGACTCAGTCAAGAAAATTATTTCTGAAAATGTATCCCGACCGACGACACCAAAAATATCGACCTTATTATCTACTACAGAATCGGAGGACGCGCGACCTTATTATGAAAAATAACCCCTCTTCCACAGGTACGAGACCCCCTGAAGCAGACGCATGTGGTGTACCAGTATACATGCCCAGTCCGCGGTTGCAGCGGCGCCTACGTTTGGTATGACTAACATGCGCTGGTGAAGAGACTCTCGTGCCCACGCCCAAGAGGGGGCTATCAAAAATCACGCACGCACCAAACATCAAGAGGCCATCTCCGGGATGTGATCATCCAAAACACGAAGATCATCGGGAAGGCCCCTTTGATGCCCTCCGTCGGTTAACGCCCTGCTGGAGGTCGCCTTCTCATCCAGCAAGTAAAACCTACACTAAATACGACGCAGGAAGAATTTCTCCTCTCTACGAGTATGAGAAGACCTGCCACCAACAATGACACCACCGAGCACGACAACTCCACGGAAGACGACGCCCCCAGAACGAGATACTCCCGCAGCCAATCATAATCAAGTTAGCCGTGACGTCCCGCAGCATAGCGAAACGCCCATCGACGTAACCCGCGCCGCTAAGGAGGTCTAGGCGGCTGCAGGACTTACAGTATCGCAACCATCAACGCATGGAAAGTGGCTTGAGACCCGGTTCAAGCCACCAATGAAAACGAAGGACCTACCGCCACCAGCCAATAGTAGATCAGCATGGGGCAGACCCCCTGCTGTCAACTCCAAATATAAACGAGGACGGACACCGCTTCAAGATCAGGTTACGTATTTTCGTGCACAGGCGCGTTACATAACTCTCGTCATTTTCAACCTATAATTTTGAAAAGTATGGCCTCTAAGAGACCCCTTTCGCCCGGTAATCCCAGGGAGGACCCGCCCTTGGAGGACGAGCAAGGCTTCGCCACCGTAAGAAAGAAGAAGAAGAAGAAACAGAAGAAGATTGTACCGATTTCGACAGACAACAACCAGCTCCCATACGACATCAGCACCGAATACGGCGAGTTTTACAGAATTTCCGGCACTTCCCAAGTTCAAAGCTGTTGTTATCGAGGGCCAGACTTCTTATGCTGCAGTCAGGGCCTTGCGAAAAAAATATCCTTTCTCGCAAACCAAATCACAGCTAGACCAAATTTAAGGGGGGAGTTTATAATTACTCCCAAGGACCAGAAAGCTGTTGAATACTCAAGAAGGACAACCTATGCCTGCTACTTGATCCTGCTACAAAAATTAACAAGGGGATGATTTGTAAAGTCCCCAAATACATCACGATCGATAGAGTTCTCGAGGTTCCCAACATCATGGAAGCCAAGAGATTGTACTGCCAAAGATGGACAGGAGACTCTCAAGATCGAAGCTACTTTCAAGGGCCAAATTCCAGCCAGGGTCAGCCTTGGAATTCTAGGCACATATGAGACCGAAGCCTTCGTACCAGAGCCTCTGAGATGCTTCAAGTGTCAGAGGTTTGGACATCACAAGAACGAGTGTAAAGCAGAACACATCTGTGGAGTGTGTAGTGCAAAGCATGAAACAGAATGTGCTTGAAAAAGTACAAGGAAAAGGGCCACACAGTTGCCCGATGCCCTAACTGCAGCCAGCAACATCATGCTTGGTTTAAGGGATGCCCAGTCAGACTGCAGAGGATTGGAAGGCGAAGGGCATCCCTCCTCCACCTGCAAGACCTTCGGCTACCATCACCGACCAGGGAAATCCTTCCCAGCAACCCAGGTTTCGATCCTAGAACGAACCTACCTCCCTTGTACCACAAATTACCCAACCTTCCTCCCAAACCACCTCAATCCCGGCACTACATCCCCTACCCCCCTCATCCTCTCCGTATCGCCAAACTCCCGCCCCTCTACCTCCTCCCCCTACTCCCCAACCCCATCAGGTTACCCCCCTAACCTCTGCATCGCCGAAGACGTCGATTCCTGCTCGTGCCGAAGCAGAACACCAGACAGAAGACGCAGTTGAAGAAGAAATGCAGACCGAGACACCGACTGTAGCTCCTGTTTTGTTTAAAGAAGCAGGAACACAAACAGAGGAGTTTGTAGCTAAGCAAAACAGCGAAACTCAGACCTGCAAACAAGAAAATAGAACTGCAAAACGTCGGTAACGAATACTTCTTCGTAGGAGAATATCAGATCAGAAAGTTCCTGCTGACACTACGATTATTTGAGGCATTTTTAAATAGAGCCATCTCCAATAACGACAGTGACAGTGGTCATCAGCTGTTCTCTGAGCTCGTCCACGCTCTGTTGGACCTAGAGATCAGTCTCCCAGATGACCTCCTGTTAGAAGATTTTAGATACAGATCTCAAACATAAAGATCGCCGCTACATGAAAAGTGCTGTTTATAGCATTAACTGCTTTTTCTTTTACTAAACAATCCTCCTTTCCCCTCCGTTTTTCGGCCGCCTCACGTCTAACGACCGAATATTTCAACTGTCACTCTAACTACCGCTTAAGCTGTCGCTTATTTTTGTTTGTTATCCTGTTTCTAAAACTGATAATATTTCGTTTTTCCTTCGTCGTTCCCTATTGCTAAACGATCGACGCTCTCTGCTTTTTTTTTTTCGTAAAGTGAAATATGGTACTTGAACTCCATAGAGTTGCGCTTTTTTTTCCGTTTTTCTACGACTATAAATTTTTCGATTTCATTACTGGCTATCTCTGACTCGCCAGGACTCGCTACTATCGATCTTTATCTTTCACTAACATGGTTAACCTTAGGGTGTTTAAAGGGGTTTGTAACCTTGCCTATTCACTTTTCCTTTCACCTTTGAAATCCATACCATTCCACCTGCACATTCCATAGAAATCATAAATAAAAAGATCGCCTCATATCCTTAAATCACCAATGCATCTAAAAAATAATTCAAATGACCTACGGGCTGCTACATTAGCTAAAGCCCGTGCTGGCATAAAGCCAGCTTAATACTCCAACAACAACAACAACAACGCTTCAAGATCAGTCCACCCTCAGCTTCCCAGCCCGAGGATGTCTGGCAGCTCCAGACGAAAGCTCGCTTGCTTCAAGAAAGAGAGAGAGAGAGAGAGAGAGAGAGAGACACATATATATATATATCGTTACTGACTTTGATAACTATGGTATCATAGTTTATCTGTAAAATTCAAATATATACACCAATTTTGACTCTGTATTTGATCATGACCTCCATAGGCGCTCTACTAGCCTGTCTAAGTAGCACGGAAAAAGCCGCTATTCGGAAAATAGAGAAGAATCTCTACAAGTGTAATGCTGCTGAAGTAGCCATTACTTTTAATAAAATAATAATAATAATTATAATAATCCCTTTCCAGTTCTTCTCTTTCTGTTGGGGAGAGCCAGTTCTTTTTCTTTATGTTCCTTACTTAGTCTGCCAGCCTCGGCTCTGTTTGGGGGGTGTTATTCCTCTCATTCCAGATGTTGACCAATCTTCTTCTATATCCTCTCTCCGTCGGGTTGCTTCTGATGTAGCATCTCCATATTTCCTTATTTTCTTCTCTTGCCCATTTCTTCCTTTTTGCTTCTGTAGCTCCAATCTCAGGCTGTTGATTACTGTCGTTGTGGTGATCAGTTGCTGGATGACGACCTCCAAGTACCTGACCGTCTTCCCCTTCAATTGGGTTGAATACCTGATTGCCGGACGAAGCTCCTCTGTTGCCAGAGGTTCCATTTACGTCGTTGTCGTTTATTCCTTCAATTCTTTCCATCATTTGCCTTGGAGTTTTGCTTAGTTTAACCCATAGGTTGGACCCTACCCCATCAGGATAGGTTTACTCTTTACAGCTGAGTAGACTGAGGAAATTATGGTAAAGATCCTTTCCCAAGGAATCAACGCTGAGGAGAGCGGTCACCCATCCAACGACTGACCAGCCCCAATGTTGCTTAACTTGACTTAAGTCCATTGACGACATAACCCACTCCTCCACGGCGCCACATTCCAGATGGGAGCAACATTAAACACATAGATGAGACAGGATACAAATACCTGGGAATAATGGAAGGAGGGGATATAAAACACCAAGTGATGAAGGACACGATCAGCAAAGAATATATGCAGAGACTCAAGGCGATACTCAAGTCAAAACTCAACACCGGAAATATGATAAAAGACCTAAACACATGGGTCCGTTGCCAGTAAGTAATCAGATACAGCGCAGGAATAGTGGAATGGACGAAGGCAGAACTCCGCACCATAGATCAGAAAACCAGGAAACATATGACAATACACAAAGCACTAAACCCAAGAGCAAATACAGACAGACTATACATAACACGAAAGGAAGGAGGGAGAGGACTACTAAGTATAGAGGACTGCGTCAATATCGAGAACAGAGCACTGGGGCAATATCTGAAAACCAGTGAAGACGAGTGGCTAAAGAGTGCATGGGAAGAAGGACTAATAAAAGTAGACGAAGACCCAGAAATATACAGAGGCAGGAGAATGACAGACAGAACAGAGGACTAGCACAACAAACCAATGCACGGACAATACATGAGGCAGACTAAAGAACTAGCCAGCGATGACACATGGCAATGGCTACAGAGGGGAGAGCTAAAGAAGGAAACTGAAGGAATGATAACAGCGGCACAAGATCAGGCCCTAAGAACCAGATATGTTCAAAGAACGATAGACGGAAATAACATCTCTTCCCTATGTAGGAAGTGCAATACGAAAAATGAAACCATAAACCACATAGCAAGCGAATGCCCGGCACTTGCACAGAACCAGTACAAAAAGAGGCATGATTCAGTGGCAAAAGCCCTCCACTGGAGCCTGTGCAAGAAACATCAGCTACCTTGCAGTAATAAGTGGTACGAGCACCAACCCGAGGGAGTGATAGAAAACAATCAGGTAAAGATCCTCTGGGACTATGGTATCAGAACGGATAGGATGATACGTGCAAACAGACCAGACGTGACGTTGATTGACAAAGTCAAGAAGAAAGTATCACTCATTGATGTCGCAATACCATGGGACACCAGAGTTGAAGAGAAAGAGAGGGAAAAAATGGTTAAGTATCAAGATCTGAAAATAGAAATAAGAAGGATATGGGATATGCCAGTGGAAATCGTACCCATAATCATAGGAGCACTAGGCAGGATCCCAAGATCCCTGAAAAGGAATCTAGAAAAACTAGAGGCTGAAGTAGCTCCAGGACTCATGCAGAAGAGTGTGATCCTAGAAACGGCTCACATAGTAAGAAAAGTGATGGACTCCTAAGGAGGTAGGATGCAACCCGGAACCCCACGCTATAAATACCACCCAGTCGAATTGGAGGACTGTGATAGAGCAAAAAAAAAAAAAAAAATAATAATAATAATAATAATAATGGTAATTTTGGAAGAGCCCTCTTTTAAACAAATTCTGTTGAATAAAATGGCAGAATTAAGCGAATTAATCTTATATATTATCTTTTCTATTTTTCTTATTACTCCCTTTCTGGCTCAGCGATACTTCGCAATAGTTGTCCAATATTCATATTGGTGATAATGCTTAAAGTGGTATTTTATTCAGAACAGGCTTTATTAATCAAAGACTGGTATTATCAGTATACTGGTGTTATCAGAATACTGGTATATGGGAAGGCGTTCCTCTGGTTCAGATCAAGCAGGGGTTGTCGTTGGTGTTGGTATCATTCCATAAGACGACCCCGGCCTGACTTGACCTCTCTTACGGAATGATACCAACACCGACGACGACCCCTGCTTGATCTGAACCAGAGGAACGCCTTTCCATATACCAGTATTCTGATAATAGCAGTATACTGATAATACCAGTCTTTGATTAATAAAGCCTGTTCTGAATAAAATACCACTTTCAGCATTATCCCTGATGTGAATATTGGACAATTATTGCGAAGTATCGCTGAGCCAGAAAAGCGAGTAATAAGAAAAATAGAAAAGATAATATATAAGATTAATTCGCTGAATTCTGCTATTTTATTCAACAGAATAATAATAATAATAATAATAATAATAATAATAATAATAATAATAATAATAATAATAATAATAATAATAATAATAATAATAACAATAATAATAATAATAATAATAACAACTCCAGCATTGTATCTCAAATCACCATGCACCCAAATGGATGGCCACAGGAAGAACATCCTTTGTACAAAAAGACAAGAGCAAGGGAAATATAGCCAGTAACTACAGGCCTATCACCTGCCTACCAATATTGTGGAAGTTACTAACAGGTATCATCAGTGAAAGGCTATACAACTACCTAGAGGAGACAAACACCATCCCCCACCAACAGAAAGGCTGCAGAAGGAAGTGTAGGGGCACAAAAGACCAGCTCCTGATAGACAAAATGGTAATGAAGAACAGTAGGAGAAGGAAAACCAACCTAAGCATGGCATGGATAGACTATAAGAAAGCCTTCGACATGATACCACACACATGGCTAATAGAATGCCTGAAAATATATGGGGTAGAGGAAAACACCATCAGCTTCCTCAAAAATACAATGCGCAACAGGACTACAACACTTACAAGCTCTGGAATAAGACTAGCAGAGGTTAATATCAGGAGAGGGATCTTCCAGGGCGACTCATTGTCCCCACTACTCTTCGTAGTAGTCTTGATTCCCATGACTAAAGTACTACAGAAGATGGATGCCGGGTACCAACTCAAGAAAAGAGGCAACAGAATCGACCATCTGATGTTCATGGACGACAACATCAAGCTGTATGGGAAGAGTATCAAGGAAATAGATACCCTAATCCAGACTGTAAGGATTGTATCTGGGGACATCAGGCTGGAGCTGAAGGGATAAAGCTACCAGATGGGAGCAACATCAAACACATAGATGAGACTGGATACAAATATCTGGGAATAATGGAAGGAGGGGATATAAAACACCAAGAAATGAAGGACACGATCAGCAAAAAATATATGCAGAGACTCAAGATGATACTCAAGTCAAAACTCAACGCCGGAAATATGATAAAAGCCATAAACACATGGGCAGTGCCAGTAATCAGATACAGCGCAGGAATAGTGGAATGGACGAAGGCAGAACTCCGCAGCATAGATTAGAAAACCAGGAAACATATGACAATACACAAAGCACTACACCCAAGAGCAAATACGGACAGACTATACATAACACGAAAGGAAGGAGGGAGAGGACTACTAACTATAGAGGACTGCGTCAAAACATATATATATATATATATATATATATATATATATATATATATATATATATATATATATATGTAAGTGTTACATAATGAAAAATATGGAATGTTTTAGTCCATATATATAAAAGTCTAAAACTCAAAGAGGTCAACCAGATTGCTTGCAGGAATGTGATCAGACTAGAGACGCTAAAGATGACGTATACAATAAGTATGTAGGCTAAGATAACATGCCGTCACCTGTAGTCATTCAATCATTGTTTTATAAAAACATTAGTCCAAGCTCCCTTGACTTGAGACAACTATACCCCGACCTATTATTCAAACGGGCCATACGTGCATCTGTAGCGTGCTTCGCATTCGATTGTGTGTTCGTATGAAACTATGTCATTGTATGTATGTTCATATGTTCGAACTACTGTCTGTTCCTTCATAACTTGTAAGTGTTTACATATATATATATTATATATATATATATATATATATATATATATATTATATATATGTTATATCTATATATATATATAATATATATATATATATATATATATGAATAACTTGATCACGAAGTATATAAAACGTGATGCTATGTATAAATAAAGGTTTTTTGCCACGAAGGAAAAATATGAAAAAGCGAGATAGCCAAGTTTGCCTCAGTAAAGGGTCCAAACAGGACCGAAAGTACTTGGCTATCTCGCTTTTTCATTTTTTTCCTTCGTGGCAAAAAAACCTTTATATATATATCTATATATATAATATAATATATATATATATATACATATATATATATATATATATATATATATATATTATATATATATATATATATATATATATATTAATATAGAAGGTGCCCATAAAGTCCCAGTACCATTACAACTATTTATACCTTGTAATTGTACAGAGACTTTATGGACACCCTGTATATCACATTAGATGCACGAGACTTCAGTATATATATTACCACGTCTTGGTAATAAGACGAAAGTAACTTAGCATCTCATTGTTTCACACTTTCCTTCGTGGCCTGTAACTTTGTTCGTATAATCGTCACGTTTCTACCTTTTTGTCATTTAAAATCAGACATTTAGGTATCTATATATGTATAACTGAATAACGAAAATTTGGAACGTGATAAATTATATAAATAAAGGCAAAATCCACGAAGGAAAGTGAAACAGTGGAGATTAACCACTTCTAGGCCTTTCGACTCTCGTCCTCGAAAGGCTTAAACAGGTTTATTGAAAAAATGAGGCTCAGAGAAACTCAGTGTTAACCCTCTCCCCCACCCCCTTCCCCCGCCTCCACTTGTATAATCAATTCAACGTGAAGAAAAATAACCCACCATTAATCATTTCGCTTCATCGTTTACAAGGACAATCATCCCCAAAATGAAGAAGGACTCGGAGTTAGTTATTTCACCAATTATACAATTATTTGTTATGAGATATTATACGCTCCTTCCCACACTGGATATGAATTATTATTATACCACCCTCGCAACAACAAAAACCTGTGACGTCATTCCTCACCCTTGGAAGGTCCCAGTGGCCTTAAAAGAATTCTTTACCATAATAGAAAACCTCAATAAAAAAAAAAATCGACCACGGAATAAAAAAAATTCAGAGGGAAAATTAATCTGTTAACGTCAGGTGGTCACTGGGCCGTGGTGTTTGTTGGGGAGAGAGAGAGAGAGAGAGAGAGAGAGAGAGAGAGAGAGAGAGAGAGAGATCAAAGCAGGAATACAATAACGAAAGAGAAGAGAAGAGGCCGAAGTCTGCTGATACAAAAAAGGATAAGATAATGAAATCTGTTCTCTTTACTTTTTGTATGAAATCGTGCTGGTCCCCAGTGGGGGGCGGGAGGGGGAGGTGGTTGTATAATATATATTTAGTTTTATACTTCAAGAACTTCTAGTGCCGAAGCTGGAAAGTTTTTCTTCTTAAATCATTATTAACATTTCCTACCAGAATCGGAAACTTTTGCACGCAAATTCTGAACACCTTGATGCAATGTCAAACTATTTGCATCTCCAATTGAAAAGATTACACTTTTTTTTAGCACTGCAGGTAGTCATAAAACCTAACCAACCTCTTAAGTTAACGTGTATTTAATATATTTTACTCAACTGTAAGTGAGTGTCAAGTAAAACCTGACCTCTTATATAAGTTTCAAGAGGCGAAAGAGGTGAATTAGACAAAATGGGTCATTCCTGTATCTCTAAAACATTTTCTCAAATAGACGATTGGTGCAGTTAATGGCATATTCGTGTTCGTTTTCGTGGAGAGAGAGAGAGAGAGAGAGAGAGAGAGAGAGAGAGAGAGAGAGAGAGAGAGAGAGAGAGAGAGGAGGCCAGCTAACAGTAGTCACGTAATTCATAAAGAAATATTCTGGCGTAATCTGATAAATAAAGAACGCAAAAAATTAGACATTCGATAGAACCAGTTCCTCCCTATGTAAACACATGCACAATGTAGCTAGCTGTCTTGGCCCGTCTAGCCTTTGGGACGGTGCGTACCGTCTTCTAGGGCCTCAATTCTCCGACGTCCACCTAAGTGTCATCCCTTCTCACCTCTTGTCTATATCGGCAAACAGAACTATAGCGCCATCGCCACAACTTCGAGACGGGGCTATGTAACTTCCCTTCCAATCTCAACCCTCTACGTTTATTACCCCTAGACGTTTCGGGTATACACTAGTTTCAGTATTATGTGTAACCTTCCAAAACAATGGACAAACGACCCAGGATCTTGGGACAGTTTAACTTGTAAATTCCCTCCCATTTACGGATTCGCTATATTGGCCAGTCCTTGGCGCTCTTTGATTGGACGAAGTTGCAGATCCTAATCGTTTGCTGGGATTTCCACCGTGTATACCGTGCATTCATTTCTACACTGGGCACGGGAAATCTCTTGTCCATTTTTTTAATGTCTCGGCGTTTATGGTTCGAAAGAGTTTCTGTTCGTTTCGGTGGTCAATGGATGCAGAAACTCGTTTTCTGTCGCGAAATGCAAATTGATGTCTTCTCTTTAGAGGTCGTAATAACCGCTCTCAATTTACTGTTTTCTTTTGGGAGGGGAGGGGAGGAGAGGAGAGGGTATCAAATATAAAATTTAGGCCTAAGCCCAAGTGCTGGGACCTATGATGTGGTCATTTCACATCCATTTCATTCTGGTATTCCTACTACTTTAAAATCACCCTACTTCTTTTTAACACTTCCACCACAGCATATATACATAAACATATATATGCCTCATATCAGTTGGTTGATATGAGGTATGATAAACCATACAGTTTATTTAGTTATTAAGTCTACTGGCAGCACCAGCCCCATTTCAGGGAAGCCCGCTGTTGACTATTCTTTTCCAAATAGTGAATCATATGTACTATATGTACCAAGTTTGATTGAAATTGCTCCATGCATTTCAGAGTTATGCTGGAACGTACACACATACATCCATTTATATATATATATATATATATATATATATATATATATATATATATATATATATATATATATATATATATATATATATATATATATGGTGGCTGGAGACAGCATATATCCTTTAATACTGTCATTTTTTTCTCATCAGTATGAAATCTTTACAAACTGTAAATACAACACATTAAGTTTGTCGGTTAAACTTAAACTGTGCTATCTGGAAGTTTTTCCTATGGTGCAGATCTAGAAACCGTGGTTTCCAAGTCTTATTTATAAGACTTTATAAGATTTACAAGAAAAAAAAGCCTTTCATAGTAGTGCTTGAAATTATATGCACATACTATTTTTCCCCTTCAGCCTAATGGCTAGTCCTTCGGAAGTTTACAAATTTGGCTCAGTAGTTTGGTTAAACTTTCTCATGATCAGCCAACCTATTTGCCGAGTAAGCTATATCAAGTATAAACTGTTGCATCATGGTTCTATCTGTATTTAAAGTACACCACTTAGGCAAATTATTGTAAAACTCAAGGCTCTTCAAGAATGACCACTCAGCTTCCTAGCACAGTAACTTTGTTGACATTCCTACCTCTCTCTAAATGCAAAGAGGAGCTTTTAAATTCATCACATGAAGCAAAAACTGATTGAAAATAATGCACTGGATAATATCACTCATGCCAAATTATTCCCAATGTAGTTCAAAAGCATTACTTCCCACTCTGACATAAGTAAAAAGAAATGTGTACATGTGCTTGGATTACTTTAGCAAGCAATACAAAACAACCATTTTAGGCAGATTTTCAAAAGAGTCAAATTCTGCAGCTTTTCAAAAATCCATTTTTTAAGATTAAATAAAAACCATTTTCTCATGAAAATTTTTTATTTGGAATTCAAAGTCAGTGCTATTTGTTAATAAAGCAGAAATGAGAGTTTGTTTACTTGAATGTCTCATTTCTGAACACTAAAGATGTTCTCCTATGGATGCATTGCTCCCACATCACAGCAATAAAGAGTTGAAACTCAGCTAGGTGTTATTCATAAAAGTGATCTTATTTGATCAAGAATTGCTTAATAGCCTGTTGAATTGTGAACTAAAAAATCAGACGGATATCTGGCGTTGGAAAAAGGAAATGCAGTACTGTATAAGCTTAAAAATGTAAGAGATCATAAAGAGAAATTAAGTTCATTATACATAACAACTTTCCTTTCCATTAGTTCAGGGGAGGTCTAACCTAGTTGAGGTTATAAAGCTTAGCCTATATTCTCCAGTGGCTTTGAAAATGGTTGACACAGTAATCATGTAATAATTGCCTTTGAGCTTCACGTATGTGATGCTCACAGAAAAAAGTTGACAACCAATAAAAATGGTCCGTCACAGTATGCATGCACTGTACTTAAACAGAATCGGCAAGATGACAGGGAATACCTCACTCGTCTACTGTCATGGGAAATGGTACGATTCAACCCCAAGTTAAATTATGTAAAGTCTTTGTGGGCAACTTGCCTTTATTTTCTTTCAAAGCAAAAAAAAAATATCTCATGATTTTCACTGTTATTGCCATAAAACCTTCCACTCAACAAAACATGCCGGGGGCAAAGTTTTTACTAAAGTAAGAACTCATTGTGGTAATACTAACCATTAGTGTTTGCCACATAATTAATAATTTTTGGGGGGAAATCAATATCTGATCTTCAATACCATTAAACATATCCAGTTTTTAGTTACCCACATCTCAATGTTATCCCTATCCTACATAATAACATATTTGTTTATTTTAGTTTAAACTTATTTTAAAACTTACAGGGGTAATGGTGAAAGGAAAAAAGGTATTAGCCTAAGAAACATTTTGTTTTTATTCCCATCATTATTCATGCTTTCACAGCAGCCCTCTCCTTATCAGGGTTCAATATCCAGTGATTTCTCTGTTCTCTTGTATCTTAGTCCAGATTAGGTTTAGGGTAAAAGAGGGCAAGTCCTCATCTAGCCTAGGTTTACATTATCTTCATGAGATACAGGGCTAACTGGCATTAATAACAGGGTTGGGTTAGGAACTATGAAGGACGTCAGCACTGTGCAGCCTTAGCTTAGGTAGCCTAACACTTTAGTTAGCCTATATATGAAGTCCACACTCTCTAAACTACATTTGATATGCCTTCTGTAGTCTTGAACTCATTTTAAAAAACAGCAGTACATGATGTTTCTTCCATAGAACCAAAATCAATAGGATAGAGCCAAAATTAACATTATCCATTCTTCAACATTAGGCTGTTCTACCAACCCAGATTAAGGTTAATTGTCTACTTAATTGAGGCCAATTTACTGGGATGTGTTTAACATCTACCTTGCATTTACTCCGTTCAGTTATACACGGCCATAATTACAAAATTGAGTACATGTAACTTGTGACTGACAAGAACAGACAGGAGACAGCCCAAGGCAGACAAATCATGGTATGATCTGAGCACTTTAAGACACCCATGACATATTTAACACTGCAAAATGCATTCATTTCCCTTACCATATTAGTTCAGTAAACAACTAGATACCCAATGAACATTTAAAAACGTTAAAAGACAGAATTTAAAGGAATTGGAACGACTTCCGAGATCACCGTCTCGTTTGTTTACATTAAATGTAACTCCAGGTCACTTTTGATCCCCTTGCAGACGCTAAAGTTATCTCTTGTAATTATTACTTTGGGTTAACGAAAAAGGCGTGAACAGTATTGCCAAGGTCGGATAAAACTGGCTCGGTTTAGAAAATATAGCGAGTGGCACCCAGAAAGGGGAGTGAAACATAAGTAGACTACTTTAGTTCATTCACGACAAACAGACAAAATATACAAAACTTGCAGTGATCGAGTGCAGTAAAATGAAAATATTAATTATTATTCAAGGTGAGCAAATAAGTATTCGTGTGGGGTACACCAAACAGACAATCAACATGCAAATCAAGTTGCCACAGAAAGTAGTGTGATTATGCATGGTGAACAGTTGGTGTTCACTCTAAACCCTGCTTGCTAAGGACGAGAATAAGTAGAAGTGTAATGTAAGCCATCTTCCAGTTCACTGTTTTCAGTACAGATTTTCAGCGGATGATCTTTAAGTTCACATCACATCATTACTCGCTGTAGGCTGTAAGTCTCCTCTATGGAAGGGAAATGTGGAAAATGTTATTTAGATCATTACCGTATCAGTCAAGATAGACTCAGCATGTGAACCATCTCAATATGTCCAGTATCTAGTTTACTGTATTAATTATGAATATCGTGATTATTTATGTTGAAAATTAAAACAGTGGGGGTTTACATAATATACATACCATGGTTTCCATTTACCATCTTTAAGATTCGGTCTTAACGTAACTCCCTAAATAAGTATAATAATAAATAAGCTCGTTAACTTGTAGAAAAAAAATTAAATTTCACTTGATTACCTCCTTATGACTGTGATTGCCAGTCGTTTGATTCCTCAGAAGTAATTATTCTGTAGCTGTGTGAGTGCCTATACTGTGATGTGTAGTTTATTATATAAGCTTGTAAGTAAGTTTTAAATTTATATCCCAACAGTTGAGAGATTATTTTGTAAGCCTGAAATTAAGTTTTATAGTTATTTTTGAACAATTAATATCAAATCTGACGTAAATAGCCTAACCCACAAAAGATAGACCATATACGAAACCTTTTGTATCAAAAACAGTTATTTGAACACTCGTTACAAGAATATATTGATGATGGAACGATTTTTGGGAAAAATATATTTCAATATTGTCTACCAGTAGACATTATATTTCCTCTGTAGTGTCATTTAGTAACGTTTTCTGTCTTTAATCCGTGGCTGTACTTAAAGGGCCTTTTCACATTTTGGTATAAAATTCAAGAACATGTTCCGGTGAGTCGACAAATCTAGGTGAGGCTCATAACACAGCAATTGTTGATGCTTTTTATGTACCTACTCGTGCATTTGTAGAGTCCCGTTAGGCTTGTACCCTATTTTAAGTCGCTGTGATGTTTGATAGGTATCTTTATACTGCAGAGCTAGTCCCAAGGTACGTTCCCAATCAGGTGATCGACTGTAACACACGGTTTTGGATGAATTAATCCCCGGGAAGAATCACGCATAATACAACGAGAAATTATAGACTTCCCAATATTTATAGTGAGGATGGAACCATTTCATTGGAATGTTATTACTGCTACATACATTTAAAAATTCACATAGAAACACATATAGATTTGTGCACGTTAAGTCAATTCTTTGAAGTTGTATTTCCCAGAGGAAGGTCAGTATTATTTGGAGTTTCCAAAACTTTAAAGTTTCTTGACTTTTTAACTGTTTTATTTTGACAATCTGAGCCTGAGAGAAAATTTAAAAGATATTAACATGTAACTGGCCATACTTTACCCTGATGAGAACTAAGGAAAGTAACCAGCTGATTAATTGCTGTAGTGCCAATGAGAAAAGTTCATATTCAGAAATGTAATTACATCATCTTATACTCCTCTGCATGCATTTAACAGTTCATTCTGGTCGCCTTACGATCTTTGGTAATTGTAGTACCTTCTGCTATTTCTATTCCTTGCATCTTCTTCCCACAGTCCCACTTCATCCATATCCCTCCTCACCACATTCCAGGGGTTCCTCATCACTGGCATGTTCTTAGCTCTCTTGGTTGGTTCCACCTCCTCTCTTCTATGGCTCTCTTATATTTTGATGCTTCCTCCTTTTCAGTAGTGATATTCTAGCAATCCATCTCCTCCCCATCATCAAGAGCTTGTGCTGGCACAAGGCCAGTTTCATCTGACCTGGCTTTACTCAAGTGGCTCTGCTATAATACCGAGATCCCTGGCCAGTCAATTGCTGGCCTAATCTGAAACAAGAAAGGCAGTCAAGTGTAAAATTTTGTGCTGTTACAAAGCTAGCTTACTTTGTCTGGGGTAAGGAAGAAACAGGTTTACTTTTGGAAATGTGGGTATTCATTATATTAGTGCCATACAAAACATCAGTTCACCTTCCTATTCATGCTAAAAGATCCCCTATTTCTTTTTTCCCCACGATCAACTGAGAGAGTTAGCAGTAACTACGAAACACAGCACATCTAGAGAAGCTAAATTATCCCAGAAATGGGAGGGTAAACCTAAGGCTGATAACTTTTGCTACAGCTTGAGAGTGAATCAGTAGCTTCCCAGAATAGAGGCTGAGAAGGATGCGAGGTTGTAAACATACCATGTTGAACATCTCACATTATACTTTAGATAAGATCAATATAGCTAGAAAACTTGTTTGAGTCATTGGAAAGACATTAATGATATTGGCCAAGGATATGTATCTTCGTATACTGCACAGATGAGACCTCTACTTGAGTATGTAAATCAAGTATGGAATCTTTATCTGGAATTGGATATCAGATATCAAGGCAGTTGAGATTATACAACATAACAACCAAGTGAAGAAATGACCTTCGATGAGTGACCAGTGATGAGGAACCCCTGGAATGTGGTGAGGAGGGATATGGATGAAATGGGAAGAAGATGCAAGGAATAGAAATAGCAGAAGAAGATGGAGTTACTTTGGAAAGTTATGAGCTATATTTTACGCATTTGTCAAAGTTAATAAGTTGCAAACTTTCGCTATTTTCAGTGCCAGTGATACCAACGTGAACCGAGGTACAGATTTAATTGGCAAATTTTTGCTGTTGCATGACAGCAAACATTGGCAATACTGCTTTGTCCGTACACCTTTCGAATTATCGAAATATCTTATCTTTATTTTATGTTTATTTAAAATTCTTACCGTAGTCAGAATTTTAGAATAAATAAGTCTCGTAAAATATGATATATATGACTGTAATAAACAGAAAGTCAAGACAGAAGCAATTTAAAGATGTATAGTTGGACATAGGTTTACCTGGTACACCGTCTTGAGAGACTTCGAAAGCTCTGGAGTTCGTTTGGTGGGCGGAGTTATTAGGTATGGTGGGAGAAAGACACACACACGAAGTAAAAAAAAAAGAAAAGAAATCTGAGCAGTTTATATCGTTGTAATGAAGATTGTTGTCTCACTTGTAATATAAGTTGTTTATTAAGGTTCCATTTAACTTTCGGCCAAGACGTTACCTTACCACCGTGTCTATTATTATACATCGGTCATATTCATTACACAATACATAAAATGTATCAACATTTTAAAGTTATATTGGTATTGCCAAAAATCACGAACATCATAACAGGATATTTCAACCTTATCACGTAAGCCAAGTTTACAGTATCGGTTGCAATGCGTTTCCTGCAAATTTGACAATAGGACGCTATAAAGAGAAGCGCAGCAGCACTTGATTAAATATACCCAAAAACTCAAAGAATGTGTTGAGAGTCTCCGACACTTAGCTCCTCTCTCTCTCTCTCTCTCTCTCTCTCTCTCTCTCTCTCTCTCTCTCTCTCTCTCTCTCTCTCTCTCTAAAGGTGCGTTTAGACTGGAGAGTTTTTTCCGCGAGTTGCTCTCAAACAGCTGCTCTATGGAATGTAAACAGGCTGTAGAGTACTCTCCAAGATTTTCTCTCTACTCTCGCGAGTGTTTCTCTTCTCTCGCGCGCGCTACAGTCTAAACAGTTTAGACAGCACGCTCGTAGGGCTAGGTTGTAGCTCTCCACTCTATTCAGTGAATATTCAGAGCTGTGAAAGTTTTCGTTTACTCTTGCGAGAGAACATGAGTGCCAAAAACTGGAATAAAGACCAAACAATTTCATTAATTCAGCAATACGAGAAATTTCCTGAACTGTGGAATGTGACTTTGCCTGAGTACAGAAACAAAGAGCTGAAAATTAGTAAAATTAAAGAAATAGCTGAGAACTTGGGAATTAGAGAAAAGGAAATTACAAGGAAATGGCACAATCTTCGGAGTCAAATGTGCGCTGAAGCTAGAAAATTGAAGACGAAAAAAAGTGATATCCGAGGAATGCCTGACGTCGCAAGAGTCAAGAGAAGAGAAATAAAATGGAAATTAATGTATTTTTGAGGATGTTGTCCTACGATAGTCATCAGGGTAGTGAAACTCCACTTTTGGAAGGTGTCGTGATCACAACTCTTGGCAGAGAACTGGAAATTAAAATGATGCTTTCATATCGGTATTACGATAATAATATCTATCTAGACAAAGATTCTTACCAAATAATCGATCTTGTTGCTTCCAACCACCCAAAGATTCACTATACATCAGCTGATCTTAATGTGTTGCCATTTTAGCAATAGGACTACGGAGAAATATATATATATATATATATATATATATATATATATATATATATATATATATAATATATATATATATTATATATAAATTTATATATCTATATATATATTAATAATTATTATGATACTTATATATATATATATATATGATATATTAATTTATATATATCTATAATTTTATTACGTCCTACTGCATGGGATTTGGTTCTACACAAAAAACCAATTCATCTTCCATATCATGGGTAACACTGTAAACTATGTTCTCTCAACCCTCGCTAGTTGCTGACTGGCACCGGCTCCAGTGTAAATAGATACGCGAGAAGTCTTACACGACTCTCGGACACTTTCTCTCGCGACACTCCCTCACAGCTCTCGGAGAGAAAAACTTGCTGGTAGTGAAAACACGTTGTAGAGAAAGTCGCGCGAGAGTAGCCGTCTCTCGGGAGAGTTTAATCTCCAATCTAAACGCACATTTATACTAGCTAACTTATCTCCCTCTCTCTCAGCTGTGCTAGCTAACTTAGTGACATAATGCCATCTAGAAAAACCCCTGCGCTCAGTATGCAGTTCTGATATGTCATTAGTGTATTCAGGAGAGGATCAGTGACCCAATAATATTGAAGATTGCCCTTCCTGACAATACCCATAAGCATAACCAAAGCAAAGAAATTTCTCATCTCTGATACTGCAATGTCATACCACTCTTGTTCCCTTGAGTGTTCGCTTGCTATATAACCCCATTTCATAACATGAAATTAACGATTGGATCTTTCTACAGTCAGTTCCATTGTAGAATCATTAAAAACAGAATAAAAAAACTTTATTCCTGACATACTTTCATCAAAATCGAAGGTGTGCGGCAAAAAATTATCACCACCAATCCTTTGCCACACAGGATTAGCTGGTTTGACATTTCTGACAACCTCCTAGGCCACCCTTAACCCCCCCTCCCCCCGCGCAGTTCATACAAATAGAAGACAAGCAGTGCAAACGGCCAGCAAGACCTCTAATAAGGCACTAAGTAGTACAGAAACAATATCGATACAATAAGCTATGAAGGCGCGCAAATTTAAAAACTTAAGAACGTCACATAACGTAAACAACCTGTGAGGGACAACTTCTGCAACACGTCATATGACGTGGTTGACCTTTTAAGGGTTAACTGTTGTTTTTCTAAAATTATGTATGCACTGATATATTATAGTCTATATATTTCGTTGACCTCAGGTGATAGGTGAAGTCATTTGGGCTTTCCTTATAGTGGCTGACATAAAGAGAGTATCATCTACTGAATTGACAATTAGCTTTTAAAATATCCTACAGAGTATATGATCCTTATACTCAGAAACGACAACGACAGCCAAAAAATATACCACATTTTTACTCTTGTTCATATAACTTAGGTTTTAACCAAAGATACTACATTGTAATTATCAGTAGGATATAAAGCATATTTCAAATAATGGAAACTATTTTAATAGACTCCAAGAAGCTAATAAGCGAAAATAAGCAGCGACGTATCATATCTGTATCGGCCACACCAGTGAACAAAGTATACAGGTAAGGCAATTTGCCAATACTCTTACCGACCTCACTGTATGAAAACAGTGCTCGGTGAGTTATTCAGTTCTATAATTCAATGCTGTTAACAAGAAACAGTGATTAGGAAGACACATCAAAAACATGTGGGGCTCGAGTAGGTAGGAAAGTTTATTGCAATACTCTCAATATTGTATGGAGGCATTATGCCATTTTTTTCGATACTTCGAATATTATATCAAGAATATCATGGTTATAATAAAAATTTGTTGTGAATTATGTTTATTAAAACATATAATCAAATAACTAGTGAGAACAAAATGAGAACATTTTATGTCCTGTTACAAAAAATATAACATTTATATTATACAATCTAATACCTTGACCATCCACCCTCTCTCTCAGTCACTTCCCTCAATCTGTCAGGCATCGAATGAACAAGGTTAAAAATTTGCTGCGGTCTCCGTCTACAAATTTCCCACTGAGAGTTGATGTGAGCCATGAGTTTCTGTGTTGTTCTCTCATGTTCCACTTTCCATGTGTTCACTATCTGGGCCCACACGTGTTCAATCACATTCATATCTGTTCCTTTGCTCGGCCATTCAAGAAGAAGCAGGTTATCCTGTCCGGCAAACCTTGAACAACGCGAGCAGTGTGAATGGGACTCCGGTCGTGCATGAACAAGATGGGCCCTGGTGGAAAGGGAAAATTCCTTTCTCGTAACGAAGGCAAGGTGGAGGTTTGCAGCAGCTCAACATACTTTGCTGTAATTCGTCCCTCGATACGCAACACATCACCCATACCATACAGGCATACCCAGCCCCATACGTTGCAGGTGACATGGCCGGATCGAACCACCTCAACAATGTTATGGGGTTCATATCTGAATGAGAGAAAAAATGGGGGTGTATAATATAAATCATATATATATAACATGGGGGGAAGAACCCCCAGTATTCATAAGGTAAGCGTGGACACGAAACGGAAGGCAGACCCCCACACCCTATTACACACACAGCCTCTCTCTCTCTCTCTCTCTCCAAGGAATCACCCTCTCTCTCTCTCTCTCTCTCCACCTCTTTCTCTCCATTCTAACAGGTAATGAAAATGAGAGAGTTGCATCATAACATAACGTTTATTTACAAGAATAACTAAATCAATTAACTAAGTAATCCAGTCTTACAGACTAACTCAAAACTACAATGTCAAGTCACCCAAAAGTCCACACCCCTCCGGGAACTCTGTCCCCCGGCATTTCCAGATCCGTCTGTTCAAAGATACAGAACACATCCCGGTAAGTACACACACAAGTTCAAAGACAAAGTTAATAAAATGGAACATCTTACAAGATATCAAACAAGCCATCCCTTTGGCTAAAGTAAAGGTAACACTTACCCATTCCCAACCGGAATACCACTCACTGTTTAAAAAAACACTTTGGCACCCACCATCGTGGCTTTGCCTTCCTCCCCCGAATCTCTGTGAAAGTCTTCCCATAGACTTGGCTAGTGATACATTATGAATAGAAGAGGCGCACACGCACATACGAATGCACACTTCGACAACGCCTCATATTACTGGCTACAACCAGTTTCCCAAAGGCACTTTGAGAAGAGTTCATAAACTGTCGTACATTGACTTCCTGAATTAAGCACTTTTATCTCACGCCACCCCCTAGAAACTCATTGATCAGCTACTCTCAGGTCGTTACCTCTGCACTGTTCTCCACATTCCATAGGTCACAGAGAACGCACGAACAATATATTATTAATCAAAATCCCTAGGCCTTACATATATACCTTTTAAATTCTCAGTGATGAACAACACTGAAAGAATTCTATTGTCTAATTATTTATTTAATTATATTTGAGGAAAAAGAGCAAATGATGCCACTGTCCCTTACCTAATATTTATCTCAGAAATAGCACTCTTATTTATGTTTACTCCCTTTATATATTTTGACAATCCACTTCCGTGGAACAAAATCTGAAGACTAATAATTAATATAAAGAAGAATGCAATTGATAATTGATGCAAGTAAGGATTTTGCTTATCATACCGAGTTCTATTTGTTCGCCAACAATGCAGCTTCCCATGCGATGTGGACGAGAAGCACTTCTCGTCAGTAAAGATGACCCGCCCCCAAAAGTCCAAACCCTTATCAGCATGACGTTGGGCAAAATCAAGCCTTCCCACCTTATGTCGCTCCGTCAAGAGCTCCTTCGTCGCTGGGGTTCTGAGATGAATCCCAGCAGCGTGGAGTCTGTGTCGTACTGTCATCGATGACACTTCTAATCCAAGGTCTTCACGAATGGCCTCTGCGTTGGTTAAGGGTTGCTCTCGAGCTGCCCTGATAATGGCGTTATCCTCAGCTGGGGTGGTTTTCCGTGGACCCCCTGCCCTAGCTAAGAGAACATATTATCTTAAATGTTTAACTTATAATTGATATAACATCGCAATCAATTCTAGATTCTTCAAATTTTGTAATCGATGGATTGATCATAATTTAGTAAACATGGCCGTATATTTTTGGTTTCAAAAGCATATCAAATAGAACGTGATTACATATTTTCCTATTCTCAATTTGGTTGGTGGTTATTAAAACTGTAAACCATTCCTGAGCCATCACTGAAATGACATTTAATATATAAACTATAGCTATGTATCGTAAGACGCACAATGACTGTGACGGGGTGGGCACAAATAAAATGCTCTTATAGGCTTAATTTTACCGAGACAACTCAATCGACTATCTAACTTTGTTAATGGTTGAGGTATGCAAGAGCCAACCACCCACCGGTGTGGAATTATGGAGGTGCACCTGAAATATTACTGTAGTGTTGGAATGGCTGTGGATATCTGTAGTCTAACCAAAATTATAATAGTGAGGCGAAATACATTTAAGAAAGAAATTTTCACATTAAATAAGCAAGATTAAATAACCATGAACAATGTAACATATCCACCAATCATTCAGCATAAACAACTTATGCAAGTCGTTCAAGTTCCCACTCTCCTCCCATCTTCTTATCCACAACTGTACCGTGGTGGGGGACACACCAACATCACATGCAATGGCTCGTATCTAGAATCCATTGTCGCGTAAAGTGATAATTCGTCCTCGCAGCGCCAGATTTGTGTCCCTTCAATTCATTGTGAGTGGTTATGAAGACTGACCCATTTAAAAATCCTGCTGACGACCTCACCACTGTTGGGATTCAGACTCTGTTTCGAGTCGAGTAAAACAATACCATGCTTCATATATCATTATGTCGTTCCTTGATTGTAAGATTAGCCAATAGGGATCATAATCACCATGGTATGAAATAAAGATACTACTGTTAAATAAAATATGCTCACGTAATTATTGTTCCTATTAATAATTACATTGAGAACTGAATAATCGTTGAGCACTGCTTCGTGAAATTCGCTAGGTAAAAGTGTCCACGAATCCCCTAACCTATTTCTCTGTAACAAAGATTCGTATAAGTACGAGATTTTCCTATAGTGTACTACACCCAGTACCGTAATTTATAAGAGTATCATGAATTACAAATTATAAAGAATAGACACTTGTTCTGTACGAAGAGGCAAAAGGCTCGATTAGCCAGGAATGGATATGAACACAACAGTGTTATCCAAAAAAAACTTCGCAATAACCCTTCTCCCTCCAACCCCACTTCCAACCCCCTTTTCCTCTTCCCTCACCTTATCCTCCCAATCTCCACTTCGCTCTCTCACTCTCTCCTCTCTCCCCCTCGCACCTCTTTCTCTCACTCTCTCTCTCTCTCTGAACGTACCTATCTATCTATCTAATCTAATAATAATAATAATTTACAATGTTGTATATATCTAACGATTCACTCGGATGTTACCTGCCAGCAAGGCTGGCATTACGGTACGGTACGGTACGGTTGATATTTGGCCTATGTGTACGGTACGGAATTACGCAACGGCAATTTTACCAAAGTACGGTACGGTACAGTTTAGGTACGGAAAAAATGTGCAAATTCCGTACCGTACTACCTTATCTTAGGCATGGATATATTACTTTTGGTCTACGTTGAAAACAAGGGAACAATATTAATTAATTATTAATAATAATAACCAGTAATATAGCATTTTTTAGATTTTTTACTATTATTCTCAGCATCATCATCATCATCATCATCATCATCAGCAGCAGCAGCAGCAGCAGCAGTAGTAGTAGCTATTACTATTTTTATCTTAAGGTCAAAATTTTTTTCTTTCTGTACTGACTATTGACTTGGGTTAGGAGTAAATGATTATAATTATTAGAGCGAGAGATATCTGCATGTATGGTGGAGTAGTAGAATGATAGACACTGTGATTGATGATAAAGCTACTGTTATACTTGTGTTTGGTTACTCCGCAATCTTCATTTTGACTCAGGGCATCAGCCATATGCTTGTATTACGAAGGTGAAGAAGAGATGGTCGCCTAGGAAACATAACTGTCGGCATGGTAGCAAAAATCCGTTTGTCACGCAACTTTTCAACTTTTTTTTAGCAAAGAGAGAGCCGCCAATTGCCTACAGATTGGTTTGAATAGGTAACTGGTTATAGTTTCTCTATGTGTTACAAGTAAAAATTGATCATTTTTACTGGACATTCATTAGAGTTAAAGCCTTGATTATACACTGTTATTGACCAAAAATGTGACTGCACTGTCTATGAAACCAACAATAAGAGAGCTTTACCAATTACAAATAAACATTACCTTTTATTCAGGCTTGGAGTAATTGTCATTTATCTGAAATGTTTTTAATTACACGTTTTGAAGTTAACTGTAATTGCGTTTGTTTTTTATTTATACTTAATGGTAATTGTAATTGTAATTGTAACTGAAAAGTTCAAATAATAAAGTACTTTATTTGAAATTGTTATCCTCGAGCAGCCCTTTTACTTTTCGAGAACTCATCTTAACCAAATGCAAAAAGGACACCAAACTCAAGTATAAAGTCTTTGCAACTATCTGCATTTTTTAAGGAAATAGGTGTGCGAAATGTAATTGAGTAATAAATTTTATATGTATTTGTAGCTGTGATTACAATTTTGAAATATTAAAATTGTGAAATTATAATAATGATTGTATTTGATGTTGTTCCCCATCTTGTAATTGAAGTTATAATTGTAATTCGATAACAGGTCAGGTAATTATGATTGTAATTGTAATAGACATAAAGCAAACGTAATTACCCCTAACCTGCTTATATTACATAAGATATGCGACAGTGGCTATTTCATACGAAATGGATGAGCATAAAAATAATAGGAACAAAAAAAAAAATTTATGTATACATGGGAGAGAACTAATTAGAAATTCAGTGATTTTTCCAATGCACTTCGGCTTCTCTCGGGCACCTGTGAATTGTTCAATCTTTAATAAATGACTATCTTTCTCGGGATCTATGGGGTTCATGTCGGCACCCTTATTTGGCCAGTCAACCAATTCAAATTCTCTCGACCTTGAAACCATTCATGGACTGTTCTGGCCGTATGGATGGGGCAGCCGTCATGAATGAAAATGACAGGACTAGGTGAAAAGGGATAATTCCGCTGGTGAAGTGAAGGGAGGAAGAAATCCTGAAGAATTTTAACGTACTTTTCACTGGTGAAACCCTTCTGTCTTGGTGATATCCCATATACCATATGAGGAAATCCAGGCCCACACGTTTACCGTTACAAGTCACTCCTGGCCACTTCGTAAATGTTTCCTCGGTGGTATCTGAAGGAAAACAATCTGAATTTTTTACAATTTACCCGTTACTTTCCGTAACAGGGAAAATAATGATATATCGTTTGAGGAAATGTAATGCTAAGTAACAACCCCTGCATTAAGATGATGTTTATTCATCTATGAGTATTAATACTTATTACAAATTTGCCTCCTCCAACCTCTTATACACTAAAACAGCTCGAAAGCTGATTAGTGGAATTCACGTTAAGAGAGGAACAACACCACCTTTAGTAAGCAGTGTTTCAAACAGACAATTAACAATTTGTCATTATGAAGAAGCACAGAATTTTAAACGTTATCAATGACAGTAATGACCTGAGATGTTGCAATGCCAGTAACAGCCAATCAATCAATCAGCCCCAGTATTCGTGTGATTTAATATATCACTTTGTTCAATGATAACGATATCACTGCTACAGCACCCCTATTACGCGCTAACAAGTTTGTCACCCAATCATGGCTAGACTGAGGTGTTGTATAAATTTTGATAGGTTATCTGTCCTCTGCTATAGTAGTAGTCGTTATAGTCTCCAAATGAACAGCAACGTATAGTTCTCCGGGCGCAGATCATCGCTCTACGAGAAAGTGGGCTTTCAATACGTGCTGTTGCACAGCGTCTTGACGTCTCCCCCACAACAGTAAATAAATGGAAAAGGAGGCACGCTCAGACTGGGAAATTGACCGACTTTGGATAGCATTTATTTATTTTATTTATTCATTAATTTTTTAAACTATAAACCTTATAAACCCGTGAAATTATGAAACCTAAATGACAGTCGCCTTGGTCCTGTTGAACTCTAGTAGTGATTCTTTCTCTTTACTTCCCAGAATACCAAATAGCGTTCCCATAAGTAAACAGGCTATAATTAATCTTGATTATCTAGGTATCTGCATGTTAATTACGTATTTCAGTTCGAAGACCTCCACCACGAATGACCACCCGTTAGGATAATGACGACATTCGACGAGCAGCAGGAGAAGATCCTTTTACCAATACTATTGCTATTCGTGAACGTCTGGCATTAAATGTTTCGGCTATGACGGTGCGAAGACGTCTGCATGAGGCAGGAAGACCTCATAGAATTCCTGCCAAAAAGGAATTTCTCGCCGAACGGCATCGTGCTGATAGGCTTGCCTTTGTTCAACAGTTTGTGGCGGAGGATATGGAATTTTGGTCTCGAGTAGTATGCAGTGACGAAATGTCTTTCACTAGCAGAAGTCACAGCAGAATACATAACTGAAGACCGATTAATATAAGGTGAGTTTCTATAATCATTAATAACAGTCAGACTATAATAATTACAAGCAAGGGTAATATTATAATCAAAAGATAATAATTTTCACAATAACCATGTGTTTTCCGCTAATTGAATTATATTGCCACGAGAAGTGTGAAAATAATAATTCTTTATTGAAAATCCCCCCATTAGTTCTACTATGGCCAGCTTTCAGGCATTAAGCAAATGCATTATTAATGTTATGAACAATCACGTAGGAAAACTTATAATATAGAGTACAGCCTGTTTACTTAATTAAAGAATATCATATCATAACGGACCGTTGCAGATCAAACTTAATGGTATTATAAGTATTAATCCTTGCAGGTGAATAAACATTCTTAACTTATTGCAAGGGTTGTTACTTAGCATTTTATTTCCCCAAACGATATAGCATTATTTTCCCTATTACGAAAAGCAAAGCGTAGATTGTTAAAAATTAGATTTTTTCCCTTCAGATACTACAGAAGAAACATTTACGAGGTGACCAGGAATGGGCATGTCACAGTAAACGTGTGGGGCTGGATCTTCTTACATTGTATGGATGATATCACCAAGATTGAGTGAAGGTTCACTGGTGAAAAATACATTGAAATTCTTCAGGATTTCTAACTTCTTTCACTTCAACACCGGAATTATTCCTCCCCACCTGCTCCTGTCATTTTCATTCATGACCGCTGCCCCATCCATACGGCCAGAATAGTCCAGGAATTGTTTCAAGGTCGAGAGGATCTGCAATTGCTTGACTGGCCAAGTAAGGATACAGACATGAACCTCACTGAGAATATTTAGGCTAATTTGGTAAAATGTTGGGAGCCTGAAAGGGAGAGGAGACCAGATCAACATATGGACCACTGGGAACACAATGGAAGCTCTTCCACAACCGACCACAGATCGTCAGAAACCATGAATCTTCTATGCCTAACAGATTGCAAGAGGTGATCTAGAAGGAAGGTGGCTTGACTTCTCACTAATATTAAAAATAAATGTAGAAATTGAGTGTGTATATTTGGAGTACCCCATGGCTTCCGCTGAACTTCCATGTCACATGATGTAAAAAAAATCGTAAACAGACCTATGGATATCGTTTAGCTCCAGGTCATGATTATTATAATTTATTTATTAGAAAAGTGAATTTGATATCTAAAAGGAGTTCAAAATCTAAAGGGAATTTCGCTATCCTGATTTTTTCTTTAAAAATTATCTAAAAAGAGAACCCTAGGACAAATCATCAAACTACATTTCTCCAAATAGCTCTTTCCACAATGGACCGATAAATGACTGAAGGGGCTGTTTAACAATAGAGGGACACTCTCTTCCCTTCCTCCATGGGGCGGACGTGTTCCTCTAAATGGAGATAGCGGTTCAAGACCACCACCGTCAGTGCCTTCGTCAGGAGGGGCCTCTCGCACTGTTCGACGAGGCAGGACACGCATCTCGAACTCGACCGAGCATCCCAGATGCTGATTAACAATGGGTACTCGAATAAACTCTTAAATCGAGAAATACGAGCCGCCCTTGGCAAGTGGTACATGAAGGAGGAAGAGAGAAGGAACATTCCACCCCCGGAGGATATAAAACTTTTCTATAAAGCCTCCATGCACCACCAATACAAGGAGGACGAAGCAGCCATGAAGAAAATAATAGAGGAACACGTCCACCCCATGGAGGAAGGGAAGAGAGTGTCCCTCATTATTTACTACAAGAATCGGCGTATGAAGGACCTCCTGATGAAGAACAACCCCTCCCCGCCCATCGGAGACCCCCTAAAGCAGTCCAACGTTGTCTACCGATATGTATGCCCCACCCAAGGATGCCCTGGGATTTACATCGGCATGATGACGAAGCGCCTGTCTAAAAGGATCTCCTGCCACGCCCAGGAGGGCGCCATTAGGCAGCACACCCTTGCAGTACACCAGAAAGACATCACGAGAGACGACATCGTCAGGAATATCCAGATCATCGGGAGAGCCCCTGACCCACGACGTCTGCGTCTCCTAGAAGCGCTGCTTATCCTCGAACAAAAGCCTCCCCTTAATACCACTCAAGAAGCGTTCCTGATAAAGACGTGTGTGAGGAGGACCACACCCCTCCCCCCAACGAAAGTACCAGCGCGCATGAAACAAACACCGGACATGAAACACATTATGAGAATAATACCAGGGGTGACGTCACTCAGGTAGAAGCCAATCAAGAGGCTCCCTGTGATATTCCCCGCCTGAGAAGGTCTGCAAGACTCGTAAACGCCCGCCATATGAGTCACCTTCCCAGGAACCAATGAAAACCTGACCTGCCGGAGAGGTGCTCTAGACCGTACTCAAGAGCCCACAACATCACGATATAAGAAGGACTTGCCACTGGAATTCAGTTGTTGCTCAGCACTCGTTGCAGTAACTTCTCCGTTCCTACAGCTTGCAGACTCCACCCAGATTCCAGCTCTGCCCAGACTCCTCCCACCTTCAGCCGCCGACCAATGAGAAGCCAGGACTAAAACCCACAAGCTTCTTTCAAGATTTCAAGCATGCACTTCTCGGTGACAAGCCAATCACATTGCAGTATCTCTTCATAAACTCCCTGCATTTTAGCCCTGCTGACTTCATAGTTGGTGTGCTAAGTAAGGGGAATAAGACTTGAGAGAGCTCTCTCACGATTTTATAAGTGATTCAGTGACTCCTTTTACCTGTCTTTCTCTCTTAACATAACTTTCTCACACTAACACTGTCTCTCTTGTGGAAAATTTGGTAGCCCTTGAGGTCTAAAGACTCCAACAGAAGCAAGACTCAAGAGACAAAACTTTCTACTGTCGCAATACTATATTGCAAGTAGCACAGGAAACCATAGGCTGGCGCCTTCCATAAGCCAGATTTCAAGTTAACTGAAAACATCCAAGCCCTTCAGGCGACATAACAAAACTGCAAAAAACACAATCAATCACTCATTCACTCATACCCCTCACAATATCCTAAACCCTCTCTACAGACATGGAATCCTCACCTCAACTTCTACCATATCAAAAAATCAGCCAGACACCATCCATGACGACGACTCAGCCCCCATCACATCCATGACACCTACCAGAAGATGGAATAGATCAGGCACCAGCTCCTCCACAGACAAACATGTGACACAGAGGCCGCGGATTCACTCTCCCCTAGATAGCACGGACGACAAACCCACACACTCAAAAGAACATCCCACCCAACGTTTCCCCCCCCCCTGGACAGCTCTGACACAGAACAAGACGACCTTTCACAAGACAATACCGAGTTTAAAGTTGTTTGCAATTGGAGGAAAATGAAGAAAACAACAGAAAACACAGACACTCACTTAAACATGCAATCAATCACTGAATTCCCCCCACTACTGAGATTCAAACCGATACCACAACAAGGAGAAACAACTTACACAGCAATATCAGCCATTGAAAAGAGACACAAAGACATCACGTTCCATGCACGACCAACTCGAACAGGACAATTCATTCTCATACCTGCCGACAAACACACCGAAGACGTACTAAGAAAGGACGAACAATGCAAAACGCTGGACCCAAATGACAGAACACAGAAAGGACTCATCTGCAGATACCCCACAAACCTTCCAATCGACCCCATAAAAAAGCTCACCTTTGTTTTAGACGCCACCCGATGCACAAACAAAGCAGGAGAACCGACATGAAAGGTTCTAGTAACTTTCCAGGGAAAAAGGCCTGCTGAGGTAAACATACCAATATGGGGAAAATTCCCCACAGAAGAATTCACCCCAGAACCACTAAGGTGTTTTAAGTGTCAACAATTTGGACACCATCAAAGAGAATGCAGCTACAAACATATATGTGGGATTTGCAGTGGCAAACACCCAACACAAGATTGCATAGACTGATACAAAAGGAAAGAGAGGACGATAGCAAAATGCCCAAATTGTAAAGAGCAGCATCACGCCTGGCATAAGGGCTGCCCGGAGAGACTAAAGAAGATTTGGCAAATGAAAGGCCAGAACCTTCAGACCACCACCAGAACATTGCAACAGCAATGCTACCAACACACACCACAACACAAACTGCCCCCACAACACACATCACACCCTCAATACCTACCACAACAAAACCCAACCCCACAACAACAACACCCACAACAAACATCACATCATCAACACCCACCAGAAAACAACCCATCTCCACAACAACAACAACACCCACAGCAACACAGAGACCCAGTCCAAGACCTCAGATATGGCCAACAGAAACCCCCCACCAATCAAAGACGCAAGCCACCTACACAACAACCACAACAAGACCAACAACAGAACACAAACCACAGGGACCCCAGACAGCCACAAAACCAAGCTACAAACAACACGCCCACACCGGCCGCAAAGCCCATGTCCTTCTACTCGACATCAATTCCGAAAACACCCCTACTTCCCACCCCACCCAATCACATGAACACACCCACCACCCCCAACTTCACCCGCGACGGTAGTACCAGTGCTGAAAGTCAGCACAATACCACAGAGCATGCACCAAAGAAAGGCTCCTACCTCCTTACTAAAGATGATTTCAGGAGAGAAGTAGAGAAAATTGTAAGGGCAATCGTTCATCAATTATTTCCAGACTTAAGCCTAACAGCTGATATCAGGAAAGAGATCTTATCACTGACATCTTAAGATGGAAGAACACAATCAACATCAAACACGCCCCCAGAACACTGAAGACATTTCATCATACACCAGCCTAAAAATATTACAATGGAATATAAATAGTGCCAACACAAAATATGCCATACTACAATCCAAAGTACTCTCAGAAAGACACGACGTCATCCTGCTACAGGAAACACTAATTAGGGAAAACAACAACTTCACACTCAAAGGGTACACAGTTTATAAAACTCCACAGATGCAAACAGAGGGCTGATCACCCTAACAAGAGCAACAATTCCCTCTAAAAAAATAAGAAACATATACTGTGGTGATGGGATTGAGACACTAAGTGTCCTCATAAGACTAGCAAACACGTCACTCACCATACACAATATCTACAAAGGGCATGATAAAATCTTTGAAGGAGAGAACCTCTTCAGTGCAGCCTCCAGAGAAAACACCTTCTTTGCAGGAGATTTCAATGCACACCACCCATGCTTACACTTGAGACAACACACAAATGCAGCAGGCAGACACATACACATCTTAATGGAAGAATTTCCTGACGTTGCACTACTAAATGGCACAAGTGAAGCAACACACCTACAAGGTGGCAGGCTAGACTTAAGCTTCATAACTGGAAACCTAAAAGAAGACTGCACATGGAGAGTGCACCCAACACTAACCAGTGATCACTTTGCAACCAAAACAAAACTAAAGATAATGAAAATTCTCCCACCACCACCCGATCCGGCATGATGGAGACCGGACCTAGCAAACTGACCAACATTTCAAAACCACATGAACACATGGGCAACACAGTACATTCAAAATCCAGCCCTTAACATAAACACACTCCAACAGGATTTTGTAGAGAGCCTGCACAATGCAGCAAACATCTCCATGCCAAAGAAAGCCTTTAGAACAAATGCAACCCCACACAAGGACAGTTGGTACTACAACTCTAGAATCAAAGAAATGACCTCAAGAGTAAACAGAATAAGGAAAATATTCAGAAGAAACCCCACCGATAAGTTGCACACTATCTTAAGAGAAGTCGTAAACCACGCAGTCCAAACTGCTAAGGAGGTTAGGCAGGAAACCTGGCTAAAATGGTGCTGAGAAACCACTCAACTGACGACCATTGCGAAGATGTTCAAGTGGTTCAACAAAGTATCAGGAAAGACCAGGCCAACACAGGCACACCATCCCAACCCTCAAGCTGAAGCAAACAGACTAGCACAAAACTTTGCGGATAGGACCAAATCAATTCACCTACCACCAGCCACACGAGAAAGGCAAGTGGCACCTAATCCTGAAAGATGAAGAATCGTCAATACAGCCTGCAACAATTCTGATGACACGGACACACCATTCACAATGAAAGAACTTGACAAAGCCCTCCAAAAGGGAACAGACACAGCGCCAGGAGCAGACATGATTACATACAGCATGTTAAAAAACATGGGAACTGCAGAAAAAACAGTGCATCTCCACATAATAAACAGAACATACACAGAGCAGATCAGACCCACACAATGGAATCAGCAAAACACACAACCAATTCCCAAACCAAAGGAGCCCAACTCCTACAGACCCATTTCTCTCATCAGCTGCACAGAAAAGACGGCAGAGAGAATGGTGTTAAACAGATTGCTGTGGAAAACGGGACCCTTACACCACTGCTTATATGCCTACAAAGAGGGGATAGGCACACAGGAATGTCTAGCAGATGTGATGGCCACAATAAATAACAAGAAAGCAATCGTAGTATTTCTCGATCTAGAAAAAGCCTACGAACTTGCCAGTGCGGCTGCCATCCTGGCAGCCTTAGCCGACAAAGCAGTTAAAGGCAACCTTCTAGCATGGGCCAAAGGATACATGCAAGACAGACAAGCCAGAGTTATCTTTCAAGGAGCAACCTTCGAATTCCTCAATCTGGAAAATGGAACACCTCAAGGAGGAATACTCAGCCCCTTCCTCTTCAACATGCTAATGGAGAAATTAGCCAACAGCAACTTGCCAAATGGAATTTAAATATTCATATATGCAGATGATGTGTGCTTGGTCAGCACAGACAGGCATAGAGCCCACCAAAACATGCAAATCGCGATAACACAGATTGAAAACAAATGCATAGTCCTAGGACTAAAAATCAATGCAGCAAAAACCAAGGCAATGGCAATCAAATACAATACAGACCTGAACCCAATACAACTCATGGAGGAACCCATCGAATGGGTAGACAACTTCATGTACTTAGGAGTCAACATCAACATACAACTCTCACCACGCAAAGAAATAGAAACACTTAAGCAAAAAATCAAATGCAGACAAAACGCCATGAAAAGAATCACCTCGCTAAGGCAGGGAACCATATACCATGCCCTCAGAATTTTCTACATACAGCCGATAAGATCAACAGTAGAGTATGCCGCACCAGTCCTCACCAATCTCACAAGTACTGAACAAAAAAGTTTTGAAGTAATCCAAAACAACGCCTTAAGACTCATTACAGGAGCACCAATGTGGACCAACCTATGCATCCTGAGACATGAAACAAAACTACAATCTCTGACTCATAGGATAGATCAGAGAAACACATCCATCCTGCTAAAAACCTTAGAAAATGACAGAGACTGTCCACTCAAAAAGGAGATCAGGAAATACATTAATCTCCATGAAGAGCTAGACCCTCCCAAAACATATGCTGGCAACCTTCTAGATACACTGAGAAGAGTAGGCATGCAAAATCATGCTGCAGCCATCAGGGAAGACACCCCCTTCAGTGAATACACAGAACCGGCACCCTGGGAACCAGAACCCTTTAACACAAACTACACAATTCTTCCAGCAAGCAAGGAAGCATGCACCACCCAACAGCTAAAGCAAGCAGCACAAGAAGCAATACAGTTGACAACTGCCAGAAACATATACTTTACAGATGGATCAGTAGACCTCAGCGTCCCAGCGGCAGCAGCATGAGTCTACTCAACAACACTCAAAGGGAGCTGGAGGCTCTCCAACAATGCCTCCACACTACAGACAGAGCTCATAGCCATCGTCAAAGCACTGGAAGACTCCCAACACAGACTGGGTAACACTACAATACACACTGACTCGAAAGGAGCAATACAAGCCATCACAAAAGGCAAAGCGAAAGAAAACATCAAACTCCTAACGAGCATTTGGGCACTGGCAAAAATCCACCAAAACAGAAACAGACAAATAACTCTTAACTGAATCCCGAGCCATGTAGGAATACAAGGAAATGAGGAAGCAGATTCCCTGGCAAAAAGCGGGCTACACATAAACAATGTCAACATCAAATTCAACCACTCACTAACCCAACTAAAAAGCATAGTGGCAGCATACTGCCAAACACAATAGGAAAGCAGAATCAGGAGAGCCATCTTCGGAGGTTCCAGGACTGCAAAATGGTATGTAGACACCACACAACTCCAACCACACAGCATACCGAAGAACATGGCACGAGCACTAGCGGTAATAATACATCGGCTAAGGTTCGGATACCAATGCACATGGCAAAGAATAGAAAGCAACCCTAAACCAAGTAAATACTGCGAAACAAATACAGAAGAACCACTGGAACACTATATATTACACTGCCCAGAAACACAACAACTAAGACAAAGTCATGAAGGAAACGAACAATCAGTCACTCAAATAACAAGACATATCCTAAACAACACCCAACAGCTTGCAGGCTTCCTATGCTCCTACCCACCACCAAGGTAGGTGCAAGACACTGTCCTGAATAGCAAAACTCGGTGTCATCAGTCAAGACACCTCACACCTCCCAACACCTCTATCCATTCACATACAAACCATAAAACACAGAACAAAAAAACATCCACCCAGTGCATGACTGACACAAAGACTCGCCAACATCAACCTTCATCACCCAACATCCAGAAGCAAAACCCCCACTCTGGCATCTTTCATCACTCCCTCACCTCATGCACAGCAATCCTTTCAGCCTCACGCAACATCAACACACACTACCTCCCACTCGAAATAGGAATGGAATAAGGAAATGTTTACGGACCTCACAAGCTAACTAATTAGCAATCTTTTTCTCAGACTTATACCTTTCCTTCTTCCCATCTGTTGGCCTCTCTGACTTGCCAACACTCCCTACTATTGCACTTTTCCTACCACTGAAGGGCACCTTATGGTTTAAAAAGGTTGGACAACCTTACCCATCAAATGTTTCTTTCCAATATCACACTCATCAACTCATGCATTATCACCAAATAAAGGACCATATCCTACCATTACCACTTTCTCACCATCCTGAATTATGGGCTGCTCTGTGAGCAAGAGCCCGTGCTGACACAAGGTCAGCTTAATCAAAAACAACAACAACAACTGGAATTCAGTCCCTAGCAGTCATCGCTTGATAATGTCCTGTGGATCAGGAAGAAAAGTCGCGCTGGAGAGAGAGAGAGAGAGAGAGAGAGAGAGAGAGAGAGAGAGAGACAGAGAGAGAGAGAGAGAGAGAGAGTTGTATAAGCAATAATAAACCAAATGACTCAACCGAATTTTACCATGCCCTTTGGTGCGTTGCACGCCAGTCTAAGCAACAATGAGAAAACCGTCATCAGAAAGATAGAGAAGACTCTCTATAAGATTAATAGTGCTGAAGCAGCAGTCATTTTTAAATAATAATCTAGAAAAACTAGAGGCTGAAGTAGTTCCAGGACTCATGCAGAAGAGTGTGATCCTAGAAACGGCGCACATAGTAAGAAAAGTGATGGACTCCTAAGGAGGCAGGATGCAACCCGGAACCCCACACTATAAATACCACCCAGTCGAATTGGAGGACTGTGAAAGAGCAAAAATAAAAAAAAAATACAAAATTATAATAATAATAATAACTGAGCGCAATTCTTTCTCTTCAGTGGATTATCTGCTCTAACAGAATGTCATTTCCTTTTCAATTTTGTGTTCGTGGAAATAAAAATGTTCTAGAAACTTTCAGCAACCCTCTTCGGTTTGGTTAAACAAATAGTGGGTCCGAACGAGGCCCAAAACCCCAAACTTTTGCAAGAGTAGACATACTCATACCTTCAAAAACGAAGGGAATATAAGAGAGGGTCACGAGTTTAGGTCCTGATCCCAGGGATGTGACGTACCGTTCTTTAGAAGCTCGAACCTAGGTCCCCTCGTTATTATCATTATTATTATTATTATTATTATTATTATTATTGTTATTATTATTATATCTACGGCATTCAGTTTATATAGTCTTCTCAGCGCACGTTATAACCTTCCTATCATCGACTTGTTACTTGTACGTATATCCTGTTTCCTGCGGTCATATCAAGATGTTCTCTTGCAATACCTTCATATCATCTAAGAGTTTCAACATTATCTACAGACATTACATATTTACTAAATATATCTCATAATGCTTTCTTATATTAGATTTGTCGAGTTAAGGAATAACTGTATCATATAAGATGATTTTCATTGTTATGAACGTTACAGCAATCTCTCTCTCTCTCTCTCTCTCTCTCTCTCGTCTTCAGTTCTCATTCAGCACTTGGTATAGAAGGAGGAGTGTCAAGCTAGATGCCTTCAGAAAAAGCTGCCATCAATTCTCAGTTGTTCTGTGACGCCAGGTAACCGCCATATCAGTCATCTTGATCAGGTGTATTATCATTCTTACTTAGAAAACCGTGGCATACTTTCTCATCAATTGGTATCTTTCATATAGTATAACAAGTTTATAATTAAGATGTCCAAACTTAGCGAGATGGACAATGTGCAAAGATAAAATGGTATTAAAACAACCTTAGCTCCTTCGTAAACTGTCAGCAGTCTCTCTCTCTCTCTCTCTCTCTCTCTCTCTCTCTCTCTCCCTCTCTCTCTCTCTCTCTCTAAATTACTTACGGTTCATCATTTAACGTATCTTTATCGCTGACTTGCATATTCGTATGAATGACGTTTTTCATTCTTTTCTTTACTTCCTCTCTCTCTCTCTCTCTCTCTCTCTCTCTCTCTCTCTCTCTCTCTCTCTCTCTCTCTCTCGGAGAGGATACTAGACAGACTGACAGACAGAAGTTGCAGACTGTTCAAGACAGACGGAAGATATTTGGGCCGAATGACAAATGCTTCAATATGAGGCTGTGTCACAGGCTACACAGATGCCCAGGCACGAGTGTTTTGTGTGTGTTTATAAATGAAGAATGTACAATGGTTTAAATGTGTAATTATCTGGGCCTATAATGTTTTTCAGTCGGAGAAAAATGAAGGTATGGTTCATTATATTTTATTGATTTTCCATGCGAAATAATGCGTCTGTGATTTGTTCTTAATCATTAAAAATCGAATCTGTTCATCATACTTGCATTGTTCATTAATGCAGTTGCAAATTCCTTCGCCATCATTGCAATAACAAACGAGACATTGGACTGTTTTCATTGTACTTATACATTATTATTTATATGAATGAATTCAATTTCTTGTACTGAATAAAGAGAAATTCACTAACAATATTTTTCTTTTTTTAAATTGGTTCAAATTCCCGACTGCAAAAGAGAAGTCGCGATGAAGCTTTTATGGTGAACAGCCTCTTTATAGCATTTCTGTGCTATTTTTATATCCTTTTATATCCTGCTTTTATGTCCTTCCTTTTATATACTCCCCGTATGTCCTCTTTTTATGTCAGTTACAGACCGAGGCCTGCCACAGGTTTGATATTATAATGAACAAATAGGATTCAACACCAACAGTTGAAACTGGGGATACGAATATAGTAAGAAACACTAACAGAACAAAGATTTATTTACCAGCTTACTAACAAAGATAAATGCAGAATGATTTCTCCTATTTACATAACAAAAGTAAAATCTTACAATGCGCGAACTGGGGAAACAGTGAGGCAATGAAAATACTTGCTGGACAGTTTTGCAGCTGTCGGAAATCAATGCTCGAAGCGGTGGTTTCGCAAAAGGCGAACTGTAATTTCAGACGTCTTCTTGACTCTGTATTGCAGAGAAAAATGTCTATTCTTGAGACTTGAAGGCAGGAACTCTCCGAAACCTCTTGTAGAACGTTTCTTCTCTGAAGGCTTGCTCAATGTCAAAATATCTCGGTCGTCCACTCCCTGACGACGACTTGACCAGATTCAGATCAAACTCTCTTATCCTTCGTCTGTTCCTTCTTCTCTTATCTCTCTCTCTGATGATCTCTGCTCTGATCTCTGCTCTCTGCTGGTCTCTAACTGATGATCTGATCTCTCCTATTTCGTCAGTCGTATATATACGGCGACCTGGGGGCGGGGCCTACCAGCGAACGTCACAGGCTGCCGAGATAACAGGAACGTCTTAGAAGGATCTTGAAGAAATATTGCATCATTTTTCGCGGTGTGTTCTGACGACACGTCGGCACCTGTTGAGTTTCTGTGACACACCTGGGGATTCTCGAACCATCATGAGAACAGGCACCTCCAACACGTGCGCGAATGCCTCCTTGCTGCAGACCTACTTGAAGAAAATGCATTTTCATTTCCTTGCTATAGAGCGATTACCATGACAATGTCCTTCCTTTGTATCCTACCTTCTTGCATGTCTTTTATATCGTCGTTTTATATCCTCTTTTATCCTCCTTTTTATATCCTGCCTTTATATCATCTTTCATCCTCATTTTATATCCTACTTTTATATCTTCCTTTTATATCCTATTTTTTATATTCTACCATTATATCCTCTTTTATTCTCATTTTATATCCCACTTTTATATCCTCTTATATCCTCTTGTATTCGACCTTCATATCCTTTTTTTTATCCTTCTATCTATCCTACTTTTATATCTTCCCACAAGGACGTGAGATGGTACGTAAGGCACGTTGGCAAGAATGAGCTATAAACTCTGGCGTTGGGATATATCCTCCATGCTCATTTATGATTTGTACGAAATGGAAAGATTTTGTTGATATTATGTAGTATGGATGTATGGGCAGCAGCATCCACTTCTGTGCTACCTATTGGTTTCCATTTGGTGATTTATTTCATTTTGTAGGCGCCATAGCATTCTTCGACGGCGAATTTAATTCGACTTTGTACGTTGTCTACGAAGGTATTATTCAAGCTATGACACTCATTCTGGTGTCAATGGAGAACGGAATACATGTGCCTTATTCTGGTATATTCAAAAGTAGCATTATAAGTAAAATTCACAATGTTAGGACGAGTTAAAGTCGTCACAAACATAAGCTGTCAGAACATCTGAAGCAATTCTGGGCTTCAGATCTGCGATCAGTGTTTGCAACCTGACCAATTCCTTTATATGAAAAATCATGTTATCAACACTTTTGTTCTAATGAAATTACTATTGCCTAATAAACCTCAGTATACTAATTGCTTTCTTTTTCGCCTGAAATGATCTTGAAAAAGGAGCAGCATCACAAACCCATTGCAGATGTAATCTTAGACAAAAGATGTCAACAGAATCTTGCAACTCCAAACTGGGAGAGGACTAAGCTCTTTTCATTATTATTATTATTATTATTTATTTTATTTATTTATTTATTTATTTTTTTTGCTCTATCACAGTCCTCCAATTCGACTGGGTGGTATTTATAGTGTGGGGTTCCGGGTTGCATCCTGCCTCCTTAGGAGTCCATCACTTTTCTTACTATGTGTGCCGTTTCTAGGATCACACTCTTTTGCATGAGTCCTGGAGCTACTTCAGCCTCTAGTTTTTCTAGATTCCTTTTCAATGATCTTGGGATCGTGCCTAGTGCTCCTATGATTATGGGTACGATTTCCACTGGCATATCCCATATCCTTCTTATTTCTATTTTCAGATCTTGATACTTATCCATTTTTTCCCTCTCTTTCTCTTCAACTCTGGTGTCCCATGGTATTGCGACATCAATGAGTGATACTTTCTTCTTGACTTTGTCAATCAACGTCACGTCTGGTCTGTTTGCACGTATCACCCTATCCGTTCTGATACCATAGTCCCAGAGGATCTTTGCCTGATCGTTTTCTATCACTCCTTCAGGTTGGTGCTCGTACCACTTATTACTGCAAGGTAGCTGATGTTTCTTGCACAGGCTCCAGTGGAGGGCTTTTGCCACTGAATCATGCCTCTTTTTGTACTGGTTCTATGCAAGTGCCGGGCATTCACTTGCTATGTGGTTTATGGTTTCATTTTTCGTATTGCACTTCCTACATATGGGAGAGATGTTATTTCCATCTATCGTTCTTTGAACATATCTGGTTCTTAGGGCCTGATCTTGTGCCGCTGTTATCATTCCTTCAGTTTCCTTCTTTAGCTCTCCCCTCTGTAGCCATTGCCAATTATCATCGCTGGCTAGTTCTTTAGTCTGTCTCATGTATTGTCCGTGCATTGGTTTGTTGTGCCAGTCCTCTGTTCTGTCTGTCTTTCTCCTGTCTCTGTATATTTCTGGGTCTTCGTCTACTTTTATTAGTCCTTCTTCCCATGCACTCTTTAGCCACTCGTCTTCACTGGTTTTCAGATATTGACCCAGTGCTCTGTTTTCGATGTTGACGCAGTCCTCTATGCTTAGTAGTCCTCTGCCTCCTTCCTTTCGTGTTATGTATAGTCTGTCCGTATTTGCTCTTGGGTGTAGTGCTTTGTGTATTGTCATATGTTTCCTGGTTTTCTGATCTATGGTGCGGAGTTCTGCCTTCGTCCATTCCACTATTCCTGCGCTGTATCTGATTACTGGCAACTGCCCATGTTTATGGCTTTTTATCATATTTTCCGGCGTTGAGTTTTGACTTGAGTATCGCCTTGAGTCTCTGCATATATTCTTTGCTGATCGTGTCCTTCATCTCTTGGTGTTTTATATCGCCTCCTTCCATTATTCCCAGGTATTTGTATCCTGTCTCATCTATGTGTTTGATGTTACTCCCATCTGGTAGCTTTATCCCTTCAGTTCTCGTTACTTTGCCTTTTTGTATGTTGACTAAGGCGCATTTTTCTGTTCCAAACTCCATCCTGATGTCCCCAGATACAATCCTTACAGTCTGGATTAGGGTGTCTATTTCCTTGATGCTCTTACCATACAGCTTGATGTCGTCCATGAACATCAGATGGTTGATTCTGTTGCCTCTTTTCTTGAGTTGGTACCCGGCATCCATCTTCTGTAGTACTTTTGTCATGGGAATCATGGCTACTACGAAGAGTAGTGGGGACAGTGAGTCGCCCTGGAAGATCCCTCTCCTGATATTAACCTCTGCTAGTCTTATTCCAGAGCTTGTAAGTATTGTATTCCAGTTGCGCATTGTATTTTTGAGGAAGCTGATGGTATTTTCCTCTGCCCCATATATTTTCAGGCATTCTATTAGCCATGTGTGTGGTATCATGTCGAAGGCTTTCTTATAGTCTATCCATGCCATGCTTAGGTTGGTTTTCCTTCTCCTACTGTTCTTCATTACCATTTTGTCTATCAGGAGCTGGTCTTTTGTGCCCCTACACTTCCTTCATTATTATTATTATTATTATTATTATTATTATTATTATTATTATATTATTATTATTATTATTATTATTATTATTATTATTATTATTATTATATTTTATTATTATTATTATTATATAAGTAGTGGTATAAGTAGTATCATCATGTGACATCACTCGAAAAGAACAACAACAAAAAAACGGTATATTTGGTAGGCAGTATTCTACTGCCTACCAACATATATCTGAAAATTCCTTAAACATTATAGATAGTCTGATAAACGTTAATACAGCCATTCAAACTCGAATTACTGACATTGCAAGCTTGAACTTACGAGCAATATATCTCAAGTAGCTTTCACGAACGCAATATATTCCATGAAACGTCTGATAGACTCATTTTCATTGGTATATATATTAATTATTTTCAAAATAAAAAAAGGGCGAACCTCCCACGATAGACCATTTGATAGTTCGGAAACTATCACTTCCCAATTAAAATGCCGGTGCCTTGTTCTGTCCCAAGTTGTGGAATACAGACGCCATCGAGGTGACGTTCGAGTTGTAGCCATGGCAGGACGTACTTCGCTGAGTAGTGCACCGGACGGGTATTTTGAAGATAAAACTTCAGTTCAATCAACATGTGAAGCAGAAATACTTAAATAAGATTTAAATATGTCAACAACGTCAGAGGATGGATATGAGGTGTACGTTAACAAAAAAAGGATAAAGAAGACACGGCTGATGGAAGGCAAAAAATTAAAGCAATTTGAAGGGGCTATGCCGAAAGCTTCAAATGCAGTGAGAACTCAAAGTGACAGGATAGTACTTCAATTTCCTACTGATGCAGGTTTGAATTACTCGGAGAAGATATTATGGACGGTTAAACTAGCTAAAAGCTCACAAGGAAATGGAGGCGCTTTTCAAGAATGGGAAAAATAGGCCTTATGTAACTGTTACGGATCAGAAGGCAGTGGACTATTTGTCAACGACTGGTTTTGATGGTGTTGTTATGATTAAGCCAGTTTTTGAAAAGATGACAAAAGTTATACTGTTTGGATATCCTACTCTGCTAGATCCAGAGGATGTGATGGATACTGGTGTTTTCCGTTGGATTCGCCGAAGGACAGTAATGGTAAAAGGAAAGAAGGAAGAAAAAAATCAGCTGGTTGGATTATTCATTGGAACAGAGCCGCCCGAGAGATTCTTCTTACCAGGACTTGGATATAGAAGATTAGAAGTGTACAAAGAAGCTCTGATAATTTGTTATAAGTGCAGTTTGTGGGGACATAAAGCTTATCAGTGTTTAAATGACAATCGCTGCAGATTTTGCAGTAATAAACATGATTCTAGGGAGTGTGTACAGAAATTTAAAGAAACTATTACTGTTGAAAGAAAATGCTGTAATTGCGGTGGAAGTCATAACGCAAGTGCCTGGGAGTGTCCTAAACGACCGTTTTTCTCTTGTAAGAGAAATGAAGACAAAGAAGCTACAAAACCACGAGAGGTGTCGTTGAATGTTCTTAAGGAGAAGGAAGAGGAAACTGGGAAAATAATGAAAGTTTTAGCTGATTTCAAGGAAGAGCTGGAATCTGTCATAAAAGCTGTAGGAGAGTTAAGTGATAAGGTTAATAATTTGTTGATAGAAGGTAAGAGAGAGAATAGTCTGGCTAATAATTTGATGATAGAAGGAAAGAGAGATAAGTCATGTGTCACTAGATTCAAAAAACGGCAAAAATGGCGGTGAAGTCAATTGTAATGAAATAAAGACTAGTACAACGAAGGAAATGATGGTAGTTTTGAATATGTTGACTACCAATGGAAAGAAACCAAATGGTAACTTAATGAAGTCTTTGTTACGATATGCGGAAGGCCTTAAGCATAAATTAGATAATAAATCCAGAAAGTAATATCATAAAATTAATTTCATGGAATATTAATAGTGTAAATTGTAGAATAAATGATTTGCATTCTTATGTTTGGGTTAATGAAATTGATATTATTAATTCGTGAATATAATAATGCGGAATTATTAAAAGGTTATAAAAAAATTGAATTGCTTGCTGATGCTACAAAAAACACTAGAGGTTTGATAATTTTTGTTAAGAATAATATACCAGCAGAATTAATTGTTGCTGAAAGAATAAATGATATAGAATATGTAGTAGTTAAAATTAATATTAAAAATGGTTATTTTTTTATAATTAACGCGTATATTCATGTTAATGGACTCCAAACTGAGGATTTATATGACAAAATATTAAGTGATAGAGATAAAATTATTATAATGAGTGTAAATGCAAGACATGAATTTTTTGGTAGTATTAATGGAACAAATAATAATAATGGTAAGACTTTGAAATATTTGACGGAAACAAATGATAAGTTTGAATTATTAGGTAATAAAGATCCCACTCATATTAGGGTTGGGAGATTAGATTATGCACTTATATATGATATGGGGGAAGTTGTTGGTGAGTACACTGTAATTAATGAGTTACTTAGTGATCATATTGCTATAGGTGTAAATTTAAAATTAAGTAAAATTGAAACTGCTTTTCAGAGAAAAAGGTATAGATTTAAAAATGAAACTCACAAGAAAAAAGTTATAAAGTATATTGAAAATGGGTATGAGGTATATAGGTTATTGGAGGTAACTGATGAAAATGAATTCTATGAAGATTTTTTAAGAACTATAGATGAATTTTTTAATATTGTAAAACAAAAAGCAAAGGGTAAGTCACATATACCTGATTATTGTAAAGATAAATTGGTTATTGAATGGAAAAATGTTTTAAAAAAGGGTCATAATCTATGGTTAAAAAATCCAACTTCAGTAATCAAAGAAACTTTGGAAAATGTTGCAACTTTATATACAGAAATTAGAAAGGTGGCAAGAGGAAAGTATTGGAATGAACACTTAAGTAATTTATTCAAATCAAAAAATTTGTCTATGATTTGGGATAATGTTAATAAAATTAGAGGAATTAAAAAGAAAACCTTTGTACACCCAAATCCAATAGATGAAGTAAGAAGGTTAAAAGAAAAGTGGGAATATATTGCAAGCTTTGATAGTCTGCCGCTGGGTATGAGGAATTACTTAAAAAATAGAGAACATTTTTGGAAAGATATTTTTGAAAGTCAAGGAAATGTTGAGGATGATACTTGTATTCCCATAAATAGGGATGAAATCTTATATGCATTAAATACAGGAAAATCTACAGCACCAGGTGAAGACTGAGTTCCATATGATATTTTGAATTGCCTTGTGATGTTAAAAAATAGCCCTATTGTTGACTTGTTTAATTTGTCATATACCAATGGGAGATTGCCAAGGTCTTGGAAAACTGCTATTATTATTCCAATTAGAAAGAATAATGGGGGTTTTAGACCAGTTTCACTGACCTCTTGCTTTTGCAAAGTGATGGAAAGGGTAATACGAAACAGGTTAGATTATAAAATTGAAGGTTTATTCTCAGAAAATTTATATGGTTTTATTAAAGGTAAATCGACTGCTGACTGTATTATAAAGGTATTAGGTAACAATAAATCTAACTATAGGTTGTTTGTAGATTTACAGAATGCTTTTGATAAAGCAAATAAAAACATTATATTGGAAGAATTAGTTAATAAAGGAATATCAGGAAATTTGTTAAAGTGGATAAAAGACTATTTGTCTGACAGAAAAGGTAAAGTGATTTTCCAGGGGGTTGAATCTGATGTTTTTGATATAAGCTTAGGTACTCCTCAAGGGGGTGTGTTAAGTCCTATACTATTTAATGTCTTAATGGATAGAATTGCAAGGTTTAATTTTGGAAATGATGTACAAAATATTATTTATGCTGATTATATTGTTATTTAGTGTTCATAACTTTTCTACTATGCAAAATATAGTTAATCAGATTCAAGAGTTATGTATTAATTCTGGTTTAATAATTAATATTAATAAAAGTAAATATCAGTCAAGAATAGAACGTAAAACAGATTTAGTTATGAATAATCTTGCAAAAGGTACAATCTTATAAATATTTAGGTTTTAATATTGGATTTAAATATAATTATGAACATATAGCCTATGTAAAAAATTTGTGTATTAGTAGACTTAAACCTTTAAGAGTATTGGCAAATTGTGGAAAGGGAATTGGTATCCCATTGTTAAGAATGATATATTTGACAACCATCCGGTCAATTATTGATTATTCTGCTCCACTTCTGGCGTTGTTTCCTAACAATAAGATAAGGCAATTGGAACTCATTCAAAATGAGGCATTAAGGGTTGTCTTGGGTTGTCCAAAAACAACTCGTATTGAAGTAATGAGAATGGAAACAAATATGCCCAGTGTGTGTGATAGAATAAAAGAAATAACAATGTGTGTAATGAGAATGATTAGGAGAGGTGAAAAGTACTCTCACAATATATATTATGGATTTGATAAAGCAAAAATAAATGTATATACCAAAAAATTACTTCAAAATCTGAAGGAGTACAATTTGACTCAGTTATGTGACTTATTTGAAGAAAAAATATCCTTATGTCCTTGGAGTTTAAAATGTATAAATATAGATATAGAAAATCTGGATTATAAAAAGAGAGTATGATACTATTGAATTAAAATATTATCTTTTAGAAAAAATTAATAAATGTAAAAAGATTAATTCTGTTCATATGTATTGTGATGGATCGGTTAGTGAACATGGAGCTGGATGTGGATTTATAAATTGTGTTTATGATGAAAATGGAAAATGTGTTAAAAAAAGAAAGTTTTAAAATAGAAGGAACAAATTACAGCACTGTTTCTGAATTATATGCAATATATGAAGGATTAAAAGCAGTTTCTGATATTAGGAAAGATATTTTTATTTTTGTAGACAGCCAAAGTGCATTAAAATCATTGAAGGCTAAAGAACCCCGTTATAGATCTGTTGTAAATAAATGTAAAATTTGGTTTATAGTATTCATTTAAATAATAATAAAGTTAATTTATATGGATACTTTCCCATGTAAATATATATTATAATGATATTGCAGATAAGTTAGCTAAACAGGGGGCAGAAAAATATGGAAGTGATATTTTTGAATTAATAAGTCTTAATAATATTAAAATTCATATAAGATCAGTTGGAAATCAAAATGAGCTATTAACTATTAAGCTATTACTGGAAAAGGGAAGTAGTTGTTTATTTCATTATTTGAAAATTTCTGAAGGAACAAATGTAACTTATGGAAAACGACCTACTTTGTTTGAAAGTTGGGTTATGAGACTTAGATTGGGATATAAGTATTATTGGGAATTTAATAAAGACAAAAATGTACCTTGTAAATTTTTTAAACAAGACAAAAGTCATAAGTTGTATCATTACATTATGGAATGCAAAGAATTTGATGGAATCAGAAATGATTCCATTGCAGATCTGTATGAACAAATGTTTTATAATTAATAATAATAAAATAACTGATTTTATTAAAAAATTTAAGGGAAACCATATTTTATTTTCAAATAGAATAATTGTGTTATTGGGAAAGGGAAGATATAGGAACACTATACTTCCCTTTTGATGTAAATTGTCAATAAAATTTTTGAATTTGAATTTGAAAAGACGCCATCTATTGACTGGCCGAAGCACAATGGTGCTCAAACAGGAAACTGTTGTGCTTTTGATAGTCAGGAGAGATAGAAATTGACTGCATAAAAAGGTAAAGTATATATTCAATTATCTATGCCTATTTGTGACTAGCAAAATAGTATTTGAAGCCAAATGCTTGGAATTGTACGAGGGAATTCACATGTCGGCTTCTGGTAACACATTCGCAGCCCTGGATTGTTAGCCGACGAACAGCTAGAATTACCAACAACATTAGACTGTTCCACATATTATTATTGTCTAAATTGTAGTTTAACTGGGGATGCATTATACTGAGAAGGTTTTATACTCTTATTTTTAGCTATAAGCTCGGAAAACCCTAACATAAATTATATATTTTTTTCGGTTCGTACTTGTAATTTTTTCGAGGGTTTGTATGGCTGGCTACAGGGTTACAGGTTGTACTTACAGGGTGTCAGCACTGTGATTCTTTCTAAGTCTTCTCCTGGCTAAATGATTCCAAAAAACAATCACTAGGTAAGTTCTATTAACTAATGCAATGACGCATTTCATTAAAGCATAAATTTCCATGAATTAACGTATTTCATCTTAAAGGTAGTGGTCTGTATATACGAGATTTTTGTAAAACTGATGACCTAAAAGAACGATTATTTGTCTTTCGAGTTTCTCGAAGGTTATAAAGATTAAATTATCTCCTAGGTCTGTAATGAAGTTAGAATATCCTTTATATTAATATTATATAGTAATCCTTAAAATGGTGATACTGATATGGGCCACACGGTAACCAAGTGCAAATGCACTAATTTTATCTTTTTCACCAGGAGAAATTAGGTGTAATTCTTAAGCAAATTGATGGATGTTACATCTGTGCACAATATATATAATTCCATTATGATTATTCATATTCCCAGGGCTGCTCCTCGATTTCCTATCGTATCCTGGAATTGTTATGTTGGTCATTCTGAGTAACAAAACCCGACGTATTTCAACCTCAATTTTCGAATTTCCACGAAATTTAGCAAACTCGAAACATACTTTCGACCAGAAACAATGATTTTTATTAAATATATCTCCAAAATGGCAAAATTTATGTTAAATAAAATTTAAAGGATTCATGACGTTTGATATGAATAGTCCTTGATGTCTCATGAATCCCAACTTTTAAGACTTTTAAATGAAATCCTTTTCAGCCTCTTCTACGTTATTTTCTCATTTTTTGGATCGAAGATGACAAAGTAATCCGTATGAGAATCATTTAACGCCTCTAATTAATTGATTCTCGTAAAGACTACTTCGTCCTTTGCCTTTAATTGCATGTTAAAGCCTCCACTAATGTTGGCAATCCTGCTTCCTCTCCGGACAAGGAGCAGCCATTGTTTTGTTACCAGTACGAACTTCGTCACTTTCTTGAAAACATTTTGCGTTCTTCAAAACGTCCCCTTATTCAATTTTAGATATATACATAATACTTCCTTTATAATATTCATCATATATATCGATGCAGGATTTATTCGTGGTCTTGCAATATATAATAGTTTCGTCTTCTAACAACCAAACATCATCCGAAGATTGTCATAGCACTCAATAGATGTCTTTGGGTTACAATCTTGAGAAAACATTAAATGACAAAAAAAATCTTATTTGGTATTCCTAGCACTTACTGCCCTTTATTTATTTATAGTATTAATAAGAAGCATTATTCATCTTTGTATTACTAGCAACCTCTTTCGTCATATAATAATATAAATATCTTTATCTTTATAGTGATTTTATTTGATTTTATGAAATGTACAAGCGAGGGAGACAAGATTACCATAGTTTACCATTTACATACTTTTACGTTTTCTATGAAGGTAGAAATAATTCTTATAGAAAACTGTATTTTGGGATATATGGATACCTATAAAATCTCTCTCTCTCTCTCTCTCTCTCTCTCTCTCTCTCTCGAAGACAGAGCAAGGAAAATTTATAGCTGAATCAAATGAGGTTCGACAAAATACAATTGGCAACTTCTAAACCCCATGTACCTATTGGCTGCCTGTATGCAGCTATTGCCTCCCCCTGCTGAACAGTTATATACTTTTAATTTCTATGAATGTCTAGTGCTCTGTATGAGTATAATCGCCAAGTTATGTATGCAGAAACTATGCCTCTCAATGTAAGGTAAATATAGCATCTTTACTATATATCCTGTAGGCTGTAGCCTATATGTATTAGTATCTGTAAATGCTTTATCTCGATTATGAAAATTATTATCATAATTATCATCATTATTAATTTTTATCATTATTTTCATCATTGTTATCAGTATTATCATCATTATTATTAGCATTACTGTAGTATATCTGGGAAGGGGTGAAATCCTACCTCCTTTCTATCGTATTTCTTTTTTTACAGAAAAGGCAGAAAAGTTCCAAGGGATTCAATGTGCCTTGTTTCATGTATAAGAAAAGTGTTTTCGTGATTTTACATATGTATATATATTTGTATTGAAGTTTAGTAAAGCACTTCTATATGTGCTAAGAGGTAAGCGTGTCCACCAAATATTTCATGGCATCCATACATATGACACATAATTGCATTCAGATGCTTAATGGTAAACCACTCATATTATTTAGTTTACCTGCCTTTATAGGCCTTACAGTGCCCCTAAAAAGAGCTCAAATTGTAACCATTTTCTGAGGGCGCTCTATAGCGCCCCCCACATCCCCTCTGATGAGGAGGCCTGCTTCGCTCGCCACCCAACCCATTCCGCCCCCCCCACAACTTTTGGAACCAGTTACGCCCCTGCATATAGAACAACACCACTGGGCCCATTTACTTAAACTCAAGCTCTCAAAGAATACTGTGATGTTCGTTCGAAAGGAGTAACAGAAGGTAAAAGGGAAATACAAAAAAGCGGAGATCAGTTGTTAGTAAAACTGGTAAATTAACGAGTAAACGAAAGAATAAATAAATAATAATGTATTAACCTGATGCTAGAAAACGGCACACGTTCGTCACATTTGCTGGTCAGGGTTGGCTTATCCTAACTTTTTACTCTACACTTGTATTTGTGTTAATTAGATATAGATAATATATATAGCTTATAAAGCCTCAGGGGTGAAGTCTCTAGGCATACTACTACCTCAAGGCCCTATCAAATCCCCAGCAGGCACTGGCTAACCACTGCATTACAATGGCAGAAATTTAGATGCCTTCCATATCCAGTGTTTTACTTGATCTTCTGAAATAAATAGTAAGGTTTTTCAGACGCTATCTTCATTTTACGATTAAAAAAAGTTAATATTTACATACTTTAATCATTATTATATTGAAATTCGAAGAATATTCCCGGTTACTTTATTTACCGTTGATAACTTCTTTTTTTAACTTAATACTGGATGCAAAAATTAATCTTTAAGGAAATTTCTGAAAATGGAGTTTCGTCTCACCAGCCAATGAGAGGTTGTCTAAGAAGCCTTTTTGCCAAAACCCAACGATTTCAGCCAATGAAAGGAGGCGTTAAAAACATTGTTAATGGTGCAGGCCTCTGATTGGTCAAAGCAATTCCCCTATCCGCATTCCGCTTTGGAAGACTCAGTACTAAACAGGAAGTTGAGTCGCGACGAGTGGACGTTTTTGGAAGTGGACATCAAAGAATATATACTGAAGGAAGATAGGAAGGCTGAGCCTAATATCACTCAAATGAGTGTGCGAAAAAAAGATGCCAGATACTTCCATGCAAAATGAATGGCTCCATCTATTGAGCGAACGGTTAAACATTCAGAGCGGTAATGCTTACGGGAATATAGGATGGAATTTGATTGTAAATTTTGCGACAAATTTGTTCATAATTTGCAATTACTACGTCAGTATATTTTATTCTTATATTTATAACATTCTTAAATTTTAGATAACTAAATTGCAAATTTACAAATAGGTACATATATAGATTTAGAATAGTACATATCCTTGTTTCTCAGTGTAATTTTCAGAAACTTAATAGCTATATCTCTTAAGATTTAGTTAATTTTCTGGCAAATTTAAGTATTGCATATTACAATCATTTTCAAATGTTCTATACAATATCATGTTCGAATAAAGTAAAACATACTGTATATTTGATTTGTTAAACTTAGCCACAAGTGCATATGTGTAGGCATACATTTAATTACAGTTTGTAGGCCACTGTAGAATGGAGATATGATGTGTATATAAAACAAAATTGTAATTTTTTTTATTGAAACGGAAATGCATGATGCACTCATGTATACTCTTTAGTAATATAAACTAATAAATGTATAAATATACAAACAAAAGGAACAAATTAATTCACTAAATTGTATCACACATAAAAATAATCAAAAGGGGGTTGGCAATAGAAATAAGGTAGCATACAAGCCAACCAAAAATGCAAGATAAATCACATGCAAATAAACTTTAATAAATTATACTTAAATAAGAAAAAAATAACTCGGTAAATAATAATGTACATATAAAAATTGTAAACCCCCAAAAAATAACACAAGAAAACCAAAATTGCATGATGAATTACATGCAAATAAACTCTAATATGATTATAAATATGAGAAAACATAATACTATAAAAAGGTTTTCTTCAAGAATTAAATACATAGTGCAAACATAAGAATAACTATTAAATTATATATGAATATTTATCACATCACCGTGATTCATATAAATCATTCGAGCTACAAATGTCCTTTAATATCTAATTCGCTCTGCCTCGGAATTGATATATTTTCATATATGTACCGAGGGGGAATTTTCGTTCCCCGTCCAACTGGACGGTGGTTCGATCCCATGGGGGTACGAAATTATTATCAACTAAAAAATTCCCCCTCGGTACATATATGAAAATATATCAATTCCGAGGTAGAGCGAATTAGATATTAAAGGACATTTGTAGCTTAAATTATATATATATATATATATATATATATATATATATATATATATATATATATATATATATATATTATATATATATATATATATATATATATATATATATATATATTATATATTATATATCTATATATATATATATATATATATATATAAAAATTTATTTATTTATTTAATTGTATTTCAGAACTGACCATTTATTGGGGAAAAATATTTTGTTTTGATCTCTTAAAAAAATTGATTCATGGTAACATCTTACCATTTGATTTTATGGTTGTGAATGTTGGTTCTCCTTCTTCATGTATCCCTAATTGTATGGTCTCATACTGTATTTCAGGCTTTTGTAAATTATCATTTCCATTGAGAATGCTACAATCAACATCATCATTAGTAGTAGTTGTAGTAGTAGCAGCAGTAGGAGGAGGGGTAGTAGTAGTAGCATTATTAGTAGCAAATGTGCTATCAGAATAAAGTACGGCAAAAGTGCTTGCGAGTATACTCGCCTTTCATTTTCCTTTGTAGCATACCCACATGTAAAAAGGCATCTAAGCTTTATATGGCTACAATTAAATCGCCATCTTTCAATAACTCACTTGTCTTTATAGGGTCAATATCTGATCTGGTGCAGCTAGTAGAACCATAGATGCAGAACAATAGTTGCAGGCTTTATATGTAGAAAAATATATCTCACTGACAAAAAATCAGTTGATAATATTGTAATGACTAGTAGAACAATAGTAGAACAATAGATGCAGGCTTTATATGTAGAAAAATATGATTGTGGGAGTACGTTACCCGATGTGGATAACTGAACTCTTTAAATCAACAAAGACCGCTATTATACTCTAAATTTACAGACTGGAAAGTATGATAGTAGGTGCTTGTTAAAATAATGATTCGGGAATCTGTTCGATGACACCTTTCAACCTGGCAGCGGCGGCGATGTAATAAAACTAAGAGGGCAAAAATACAAAAGTCAAAACAGGTGAAGTCATTTATAAAACAAGGAACAGGTTAAGTAATGAATATCATCCAAGAATAAACTCAAATTCAAGTGAGGGAAATCGCATAGCTGGACTCGAGATGATACGGAAGACTGAAATATCGGCTTCGATGTCCTTAAAAAAATTACGGTTTGGTTTTCTCTTTGGGCGACGATGGTAAGAACAGCCTTCTTGAATTCGTAACTTAATTCATCAGTCATTCTATAGTTCAAATAATTATTCGAATCCCTCCTGAATGAGCATCACGAATCTGCAACACACTGTTTGAATTAGGGCTACAACCGTGATCACAGGTGAATGGCTTGCCTACTGAGTGGCAGACGATAGCGATTAGTGAGACCCAGCTTATATTCCTCAAATCATTTAAAGGTATGGCTCTTAATTCAGGTTCCGGACAGTTTTTAACTGATTAATTCAAGCTTTTCGTAGTAATGTTGTGATATTTTATTCCTAGTTATTTTATTATTCTAGTTTTTGTTATGTATAAGAACTGTATTATCCATTTAGTTTCTCCTCCTCCCCGGTGGTTTATCTGTTTGATAATTGCCACTAATGACCATTCTGTTTTTTCATATATTTGTGAGTGAGTGGTGCTATCACCGTGGCGGTGTCGGAGATTTTTTCGACTGAAGGAGTCAGTTGATCTCTGAGCTTTTTACTCCTGGTGACTGCTGGATTTGCTACGTAACGCCTGCTTGGATATACAGTTACTCTTGAAGGATTACTCCTCATCCTGCCTCACCCTCGGCTCAGTAAATGTCGAGGGGTTCTCGATTAGCCAAGGTATAAGTGACTGATATTTTTGAAATATTCAGGCGATCTTTGACTGATTTCATTTGGACGTCCCGGGTCTTCTGGAGGATCATCCTCGTGGACGTAGGATCGCTGTTGTATGGGTCCTGTCGAGTACCATAAATATATATATACGTACTTTCACCACTTCGCCCCCTCACTTTTGTCTCTGGACGCAGAGACATATTAAGTATTTAAACAGATCACGGCTATAATCCAGTGTTACGGAGGACAGAAATATATAATCAAGGAGATCACGGCCACAGCTCCAGTGTTTCGGAGGAGGGAAACCACCGTTAGGTTCATTTAATTTGTAATTGATAGGTTGTTCTTACTTTCCGAATACCTACTCCTGTCTGAACCCCCTTCTCCTTTTGGATGTATCTTTGCTTTGCTATCTTAATTGGGTAAGTATGTTGTTTTATAAATATTTCAAGTTGATTGGTTTTCATTAATATATGTATTCCGAGGTTCTGGAATAATTTCTGTCTTGATGTTTTTGTATTAAATTCAAGTGGTTTTTGTGGTGTTTCGTTCTCCCCCAGGAATTGATTTTTGCACTCTTGATATTATTTGAGAGCTATTCCACTGATTGTGGACTTAGCGTGTGGTTGTGAACAGAGTTCGGTAAGAAAGGAGTTTAATTTTTAGGGTATTTTCTTTTCCGCCATCAGTTTAAAGGTATGGATAGTGAAATTCAGTTGTGCGACTCTTGTGAGCTCGATTATTTTTGTGTAATAGGCAAATATCATGGTGGTGCATATCCCGAACATGCAAAATATGCATATGATTTTTTCCGTCAACATTCTGTGTTACCTTTGAGTGTTCAGTGTCCTAAGTGTCAGAAACCATTACTTTTTAGGGAAGATAAGTATATTTGGTATTGTAGTTCTACTGTGGTGATTGCTAAAACAAAGAAACGCCGGCGATGTGGGTATCAAGTTTCAGATTATAAAGGTACCTTTTTCGATGGTACTCATCATCCTGCTTGGAAACTATTATCATTTATTAATCATTGGGTCAATAAATTTTGGAAACATCATACTGTAATAGATTCTCTTAAAATTAGTAGAGCAACCAGTGTTGATTGGCGTAGTTTTTGTTGTGAAGTTGCTGAATATTATTTAGATAATCAAGAACCAATTGGTGGTGATGGTGTTATAATATAAATAGATGAATCTCATTTTGGCAAACGTAAATTTGACAGGGGCCGTCCTCTCAGTGATATTTGGGTTTTTGGGGGGCTTGAGAGGGAATCCAAGAATTTTTTTATACTGCCTTTAGTGGAGCCTTTGCCTCGAGAACGCTCAGCTGAAAATCTTATTCCTTTAATCCAGAAATATATTAAGAGTGGCTCGTGTATTAATAGCGACAAGTGGCGTGCGTATAATAAGCTGTCATCTTTGGGTTATATGTAATGCAATACATTATTTTTATACAGATATTTTCCATATCTGTAAATAAACCCATGACCCAAGGGGTCATTGGCGAGATAGGAGGATGATCAACAGCCATAACAGGACGTAAAACTAGACCATGCCATGCAATGCTTGCAGTGGCCTGTGTTTGCATTTATCTGTATCAACAATTCTTGTAAACAGGTCACAACACCTTCCATGGGAAGCCGGGTGACCTATTCACCTGTAGCGGAAACACATGACTTCCGAGCCGTACTTGTTATTTTTGTAAACACTGAGATAGCTTTGTGAAGCTATCGATATGACCCTCTTGTAAAGACAGTTCTACCTAAATTCTCAAACTGAGCGGTCATCTGACCAACCTTTCCTATACTCCAGTGATGGAGCAGAGAAATAAAGTTGTTAAGAAGTTAACTCAGGAAGTTTGAGTCATCTCCCCAATTCTGAAGAAGAAGAAAATCTACTTGATGTCACTTCAACGAGAAAGGGAAAAAGAACCACAATGCTTGTGTATCACAGTCGCAAGAATAGACTTACAAAACTGTCGCCGTCCTATACCATTGTAAGAGGTGGACCGCAGACAGTAACATATATACATAACACGGTGAATCATTCAGAAAACTTTGTAGACCCTGATAATTCATTGGTACATACTCAAAATATTGAAAGACTCTGGAGGGATCTCAAAGAGTGGATCAAGCGGCCTGGAAATCGCTCACAATATTTTAAGCAATATACATCTCGCTATTTATTTTTAAAACAATACCCTGAAAATCAGCGACTACATTATTTTTGTAAAACTGCTGCATTGCTGTACCCTCCTCAAGGAGAGAGGCAACGGCCTAAGAGGCCACAGGAAGAGGAGGAGGAGGAGGAGGACCAGCAGCCCCATTGTTCAGGCTTGTAAGACAGAGAGTAATGGTGAGTATAATATTTATTAATGTGGTATTAGGTACCGTACCGACCGATCAGGTATTATTTTAGTTATGGACATTAATAAGGTAACCTAGTTCTTATACAAATCAAGAAAAACGTTAGGTTAGGTTAGGTTAGGGGGTGTGGGGGGCAAGGCCCCCCACCAAAAAGGGGGTGTTGGGGGGGCGAAGCCCCCGCCATCCAGGTGCAGATATATTCAGTGACAGGTTAGGTCAGAAAATTAAGGTTAGGTTAGTGCACAACTACAATGTGACGTGCAATAACTGGTCATATAGTGCATTTGTATGCCATTTTCTCATGTAAAATTCTTGGCTTGGGTTTTCCCATTTCCAGTGTGTTTATGTATTTCGAATTCAGTGTATACCTGTATACCGGTCCATTTTTATATGTTTGAGTGTTATATTTAGTTTTTTTTCCTCCATTTTGCCCTGTTTTTACCTACTGTCTCTCCCCCACCCAAAACCTCGCTTCCCAAGGAGGTTCCCCCAGATTGTTATCCATAGGGGGAGGGGTGGTGGAAGGATAAGTATTCGTTTGCGATGGAAATAAACCTCAAAATTATTCATATCACATCATAATACAACAGAAAAACCTATATTTTATGTTGAAAGCAATTAATGTCCATAAGTAAAATAATACCATTTTTAGTAACGGCGGAAAAGAACCGTTACACTTATCAAATATGGCCATCAAAACCAAAAAAGAACGTATTCTTTGGAATCTTGAATTTCAATTTCTCCGGAGATAGGATCTATGGGGCTTGTTCCATATGAACAAGGTCCATCTACTTAGTAATAACAACATCATATTGCATATGTTTTTGCCCCAATTTTTCCCGTGGATTGTATACGTATATGGGTGATAGGTGAGGGACACTTAACACACGTAAGTATGCATGCGCATGTTGAACGCACCCCTGTTGCATTCGTACACTTCCGTATCTGTTATCAGAAACGAAGAGAAAACTTTCCCATCAATCTTAAATCAGCTGTTTGCAAGTTTGACTGCTCCAAGCCATTGCCACGCCCACCTGATATTTAAAGAAAAAATCCAGGATTCTCTCGATTCTGACCGAGATTAAGTTAGGGTCAATTTAGTGGGCTCTCTCTCTCTCTCTCTCTCTCTCTCTCTATCTCTCTTGTCGTTAAAATCTTCGGAAAAGCGCGCGCTCTCTCTCTCTCGTGTTATTAGAATCTTCGGAAAAGCTCTCTCTCTCTCTCTCTCTCTCTCTCTCTCTCTCTCTCTCTCTCTCTCTCTCTCTCTCATTCCAAGGACGCCTTCGATTTATCAAAATCTGAAACATTGCTTTGAGACTATAAATTGTCTTTTATAAGTTTCATTTTCATTGTATTTGCTCATATATCTAATAAAAATGAATTAAACAAAAGTCCAGCTGGCTACAAAGCTCACCACCGTAGTTCCCTAGTGACTGGACAGGTAACCGGAAGTACTTTGTTCCGGCGCAAAATTCCTAAAATTCGACTTATTAGTGTCATTCACATCGTATTACAGGGTAGGAAAGGAATTTTGTATTAATGCTGTATAGACTTTCGTAATGGCAGATCTGGCATACAAGTGTTCAAATAATATAAAAAGAAAGCCTTTTAAACAACTGGATATCTACCATGTTTCCTTGTTATCATTACCGGGGGTACTCGTGACATATAAAGGTGAATGTAATTTTTTTTTTTGTCATCTTTAGTGTGAAATAATTAAGAAAATAGTGGCTTTAATACTATTGTACGAAGAGTTTACCAAGAAAAAAAAAAGGCTATAAAGTATGACTTAAGACTGTTAGAAAGGAGTGTCACCGTTTTGTTGACGGTATATAAGAATATCACGTGCTTTAAGCAAAGAATTACTATATTAACTAGCAATCAACGTTAAGCTGCAGGGTTGGGTTGCTAACTGAGAACGCTGAAAAAAAGAAAAAATCTGTGCTTGTGTGTGTTCCCGAACAAGTTTGGTTTGAAGTAGCGACCGTATTATCTGGCAGAATTACGTGTTTGAAATTTTACGATTGACTGCAAAACTGGGATATATTTTGTGACTGCACAAGTGGGATATATGCTGACAGTATTGTCCGTATTTAGTCATGAATAACTCTTTTTGATAGCATAAAAGGGAATATTCTGTGACTTAAATCTAAATGGAATTTTAAACAAGAACTAAAAGCGTATGGCTGTGTCCAGGTCATAAAACGTATTTGCTGTAAAAAGTCACCAGCATTTATAGGTTTTAACCATCGAAAGTAAATTGATTAAAGAAACCTCCTTCTGGGAGGATGTGGCTACCCCCATCGAATCTCTCTCATATATCAAAGTATCTTGGATGCGTTCCTTCCACTCAATTTTGGTAAATACACCAGAGCTGAATCGAGATAAATATATCGTAAGATTGTTATTAGGTGGTGAATACCTATAGTGCGATATTTCACGTTTTAAGAAGAAATACAGTTATGTTAGTTTCCACTATATTGAGAAATATTTTGAAATAGGTCTGCAAAGAGAACACTCTAACATGGTTTGTTTTAACTGGAACAATGTTTAAATAAGGGATATGAGTGATGAATGTGATGCTGACAGAATTTTACATTAATAGCTATAGATATTGAAGTATAAGAAAAACCTTAATTTTCTCAAACACCCAACTCGTATGTAGTCTTTGTTTGTACATTTTTTTTCGACCAGACTTGGCAAGGGAGACTTGTATCAAGATTGAGTGAATCTGACTTTGTCAAAACTGCTCGTTTCCCTCACTCTGCTGATTGCCCATCTAAAGCAGTGGTCGTCAACCAGTGTGGAAATCCCCCCCTAGGGAGGGAGAGGGAATTTCAGAGTTTCAGGGGGGGTGAAATTGTGACCACAGATTGGCAGGCTTAAACTGGCTCTAGGATACACAAAATGAGAGGAGGTCACCGAGAGGTCACGTTGGGCTTTCTCTCCGCCGGTATGTGTGTTTGTGTTCGTATTTTGTTGCATATTATTTGAGGCAGCTAATTTTGGAAAAGGGGGGCTTGGGATGACACTCTGACATATGGTGAAAGGGTGCATTGGTCTAAAAAGGTTGATAACCACTGAGAATGTTAATGATTATATAAAGAATTCCATTCCAATGCATTCAGTAGTTCAGACAATTGCTGCTGAATCTTGACGCACTTGACATTACAAATATCAGCTGTATTTTATGAAGGAAATGACACAACTTGCCATTCTGTCAGACTATGTCATTGTCTACAGATACTGAACTATGAGATATATTCAAGACTTGATTTAATGGCAGAAACTGTCATAATAATGATTATTGTCAGTTGCAGTAGACATTACTGAACGATAGATATTTTTCCTGTTTTGTTATAAAGGAAGACATTTTGAAACCAGTAATGGGATGATTGTCACTAATAGCTCAGTCCTTTTTTATACAATATAACATGTAATTTTCGTTGTCAAATTACTGTATAATTTGAATTATATTATTTGGCTACTCATCCATCTGTAACGATTTATTTCGAAGTGTTTCTGATAGATTATGAATTATTTGTAATGAATTAACGTCGATTTTTTTTTATTTTTACAGAAAAGACTTGCATGAAACCCCAAGCATAGGCTTAAGGCCGGTTCACATCGTTTCATTCTATCCATAAATTCGATTTGATACGAGCCAATGTACCGAGATAAAGCGGTCGAGTCCTAAGATGCACCCCACCCCCATTCTCTCTCTCTCTCTCTCTCTCTCTCTCTCTCTCTCTCTCTCTCTCTCTCTCACCGTTATCCCTATATTAAAGGGTCGGTTGCCTGATGCGCCTTCTCCTCCACTGTCTTCTATCAAAGGCATCATCCTCCACCGAACCTCTTCTCTTTTATCTTCCTTCACTTCATCTCACCGTCTAATTCACTCTCCCCCTCTCGATCTTCTTCCTCTCACAGGTTCCTCCCAAGCCCTCTTCACTCTCTTCACTCCCTCCTCCTCGTTATCCTTGCTCAACACCACATGCCCAACCATCTCAATCGTGATTCTTATCACATCTGTAATCTTTACTAAGCTTTCCTGCCCTTCTTCTTATTGAGTCATTTTCCAATCTCTCTCTCTCGAGCAGCGATAGCTATTCCCACAATCCCCCTCCTCAGCATTCTCATCTCTGTTCTCAAGCCTTATACTTCCTCTTGTCTTCTTAGAGAGGCCATGTCTCCGATCCATTCATTAACACTGGTCTTATCACTGTGCTTATTATAGGACCATAGAACTAAGATATGGGTTGTATCAAAGCGACTGAATAGATGTATGGAAACGACTGTAGGAACCAGGAACCATAGACCAAGAACCAGGAATCGAAAAACAAGGACCAGAAACCAGGAGCCGAGAAATAAGAACCAGGAACCGAGAAACGAGGACCAGGTACCAGAAGTCAAGAACCAGGGACCACGAACCATGGACCAGGAAACATGAACCAGAGACCATGGACCAGGGAAAAGGAACCACCAACTAGCGACCGGAATTCAGGAATCATTCATCATGAACCAAGAAGAACCAGGAACCATGGACCAAGAATCATGGACTAGACCAGGAAACAAGAACCACGAACCATGGACGAAGAAGCAGGGGCCACGAACCATGGACTAGGAAACAGGAATAAGTGATCATGAACCAAGAACCAGGAACCATGGACCAGGAATCAGGAACAATGGACGAAGAAGCAGGGACCACGAACCATGGCTAGGAAACAGGAGCCAGTAACCATGACCAACCAGGAACTATGGACCAGGAATCAGGAAAAATGGACCAAGAACCAGGGACCAGGAACCAGCTATAGGATACTGCTCAACCCTCACTACGTGGCAGGAACCAGTCGTTATATTCGGGAGTTATTCTTTTATCTGCTCTAGTAATCTAAAACGTGAGGAGCCCATTAATTATTCTGTTGATAATTCAAGGGTGAATGCGAATGTCAATATATTTATATTTAGTAAAATATGCATCGTTCATTTCATCTACAGAAATAACGAGAGAGAGAGAGAGAGAGAGAGAGAGAGAGAGAGAGAGAGAGAGAGAGAGAGAGAGAGAGAGAGAGAGAGAGAGAACTAGCTTATTTAAAAGTAAGAAATTTGAGATAGAAATAGGTTAATAAAATTTGCACCGGAATGACTTATAAATATTTTACTAGAAATCCTATTTTATATTATAAAACATGATTGAAGTCAGAGAAACTGAATTTATTTAATTCTTAAGTATAAAGTCTGTATAAAAATGGTGTATTGAATGTGAGATAGTCGATCTCTAATGAACATTTGCACAGAGTGACATTCGTATAAACCTCATTCAATTCATCATCTGATATATGTTAGATATCAAATGCCGGGTTTGTCTTATTGAATTTGTGATATATATTTATTTTGCCTATGAGTCTGACTTATTCTTTTTTTGTCGTTTTTGGTTTAAGCTGGAATTACGCCAGCACGGGCTCTTGCTCATAAGGCAATGCAGCAATGTAGCAATCGTGATTTGATGAAAAAATTGTGAATAAAATATCAAATGCCGGGTTTGTCTTATTGAATTTGTGATATATATTTATTCTGCCTATGAGTCTGACTTATTCTTTGTTTGTCGTTTTTGGTTTAAGTTGGAATTACGCCAGCACGGGCTCTTGCTCATAAGGCAATGTAGCAATCATGAATTGATGAAAAAATTGTGAATAAAATAAGTGAAAAATAATGGTGTGAAAAAGTGAAAATATGATCGTGAAGTGAAAAGTTAGAAGGTGAAAGAGAGAGAAAGAGAGAACTTTTCTGAGAGAGAGAGAGAGAGAGAGAGAGAGAGAGAGAGAGAGAGAGAGAGAGAGAGAGAGAGAGAGAGAGAGTCCTGGCGAGTCGGAGATGGCCAGTAATAAAAAAAATTAAAAGAAATTCGGAAAATTACTTTTTGAAGCCCTACGTAGATTCCTGAACTTTTGTCCACAGCACCTATCTTTCTCATAACATAGCGAGGAACTCCACTGTAATGTGGACATAATAGGAGGTCCACTGGTTTATGGAAGTAACAATTGAATGCTGGTCGAAGTGGAGGTGTCTGTCGTTGCCCGATAAACCAGGATAAACCAGAGGTAGCGACCATAGTTGCTAAAAGACATTCATCCCAGCATCTCGTGTGCAAGAAAGCATCACAGCACTGCCTCCTGCGCGCCCTCAGTAGCCATCATATTGGCTAAGGGGGATATATGCCATATGAATGCTCCAAGAGCCGCACCTCCTGAAGGACAGGTCAGGACAAGAAGTCACTCAACTACCGTTTCATTCAAATATAGATCACAGGTCACTTCAGTCATCTCTGCAGTGATTAGTTTTAGTTTTACATTTTTATATAATCTAAATTATTATTTAAAAGATGCCAAACAGCTGCGTCGTGTTTGGTAGCTATTCAAATAGAAAAAAGGAGGTATCCTTTTTCCGATTCCCTCGTGATGAGGAAACAAGACGGAAATGGGTTCATCGTTGTAAGAGAAAGTACAACTTTAACCCTACTACTCATCGCATATGCAGTAAACATTTTGAAGAAAGTGCATATAAAAGAGACCTGCAGCATAAATGTAACACATAAATGTAACAGGTACGCAACGTATGAATGTGAGGAAAGCAGCAGCTTTCGGAAAAAACATCTAACGCTTTAAATTTCATGGAAGTCAGCGACTTGTGAAGAGTATGTTCAGGGAAAGCACAAGGGACTTTATAGAGCTTGCTCACTCTTGGTTTGATGTGTTCAATTCAAGGGTACCTTATGACAGAAAAACTCTAGGCATGCTTATGGGATAAAAACATACAATGGAGAAAATGCACTCAAACCAGGCAATGGAGTTATACGACTTGGCATGCCATATTTTAAATTGTGTATCCTTGTCTTTTAAAGTGATATTGTTTTTGTTTTTTTTTATCAGATTTGGATGTTTTTTTAGGATGAGAGTTCTGAATGGCCAAATTGTATCGAGTAGACAAAAAAATGCGTAAATTAACTAAATTATGCCGTGGCAATTCTAAAAGATTTTTTGTTTTCATTTTTGTTAAGTATTTTTCATTTCTATTATGAAGCCAGTTACTGTTTTCTGTTATCGATGTATATTTATGTTAGTTTATTAAATAATGTATTATAAATAAGCCTTTGTAAATAACTGTCAAGTCAAATACTAATCGTCTTTTTAAGTTTTATCAAGCATATTAATCTAAGGCTTCTATTATAAATCAGAGAGCCAAACATTATCAAGCCACGATTTTGTATGTGAACAGTGATCTATATGAATTCAAAAGAACACCAAACGTATAGAAGATAACAGAGTGAAAAGGACATATGACACTTACAGGCCTAATCCCCAATACCTTCGACCGAAGGTACTCAAGTTATTCCCAAGGTAGTACTTGCCTTGATCGCTCTCGCCCTGTCCTCCAGGCCTATCACGGAAATACCCCACAACTACCCCCGCGACCAAAGTGACTGCACCTCTCTCCCTTATTCAATATATCTTGGTACTGTACTGCAGTGTGCACACTAAGCAAATCTGATTCGTCCACAAAAGGCAGCAAGCATGCCTAGATACTTCACTTTTTGTCTAAGATATGTAACAGAGCTGAGTTCTAGAGAGGTTCAGGGCAATTTTAACTATATATAGGAAGGGAAGGAAGGACCGAGAATTTTCATCCCGAGTTTTTTGAGAAGGGCAAGAAGGAAGTTGAATTTTCTAGAACGTTTAGGAAGAATAGGAAAAACTACCGGAACTTTCCTGTGCCCATTGGCCAGCATGTGTTAGTTAATCAGGGTCATAACGGTGCCTATTGGCCAGCAGGTGTTAGTTAATCAGGGCCATAACAGCGCCTATTGGCCAGAATGTGAAGTTTATCAGTATCATAACAGTGCCTATTGGCCAGCAAGTTTTAGTTAATCAGGGCCATAACAGCGCCTATTGGCCATCATGTGTAGTTTATCAGAATCATAACAGGGCCTATTGGCCAGCAAATTTTAGTTAATCGGGGACATAGCAATGCCATTTAACCCAAAGTCGAGTAGAGCTCAGCTTTGTTGCTTGTAATTTCTAAGTAACATCTTCAGAAGTCTTTTTCATAAGAGGCAGTTCACTGTTGTCCAGGAGATATATTCTATTATTGAAACCTGCTACTGGTTTAGTATTTCAGGATATATTTTTCGCTTTAATTTCTTCAAAGTTTAATATACATATCAGGTAGCTTAACTTTATTCAAAATGTATAGACTTATACCTAACGATCGTATCTCGATCTCAACTAATGAGCATTTACCTAGAAATTTTATAAGTTCATGTTCAGCATGTGTCAGGATCCGTAGTTGCCTTGCTAAGGCTTCTTATCACTTTAATATCGGCTGTTAGTTAATTCATTAAATGTCGGTTTATTTTGTATTTGAATTTATCTTTCAGCTATTAGGTAGATCATTGTTTTGGCATGTATATTGTTACATTGAATTCCTAATAACTTTAGCAATAATTATGTGGTACCTCAGCATACAATAAAATTCAAGGGCCTTTTTACGTACGATTCATAATCTAAATACTACAGTTATTTCAAAATAGTTTTATCTTAATTTCTTGTCAATTTAAAATGGCTGTTGGCTATCAAATATTCTGTAGGTTTCAGGACACATATCTTTGTTTTGCCTTGAATATATTATCAGTTTCTTATCAACTACAAGTAGCTTGGTGTATTCGGGGAGACATATGCAGTTGACTTAATTTTCTTATTCGGTATTAGCTACCTGGCATTTTTCAGGATACATTTCTATTTGCATAAGATTCATAAGTTTAATATAAGAGATAAAAAAAATCAGTTTGTTTCAGAATAAGTAGCATATATTTAATTTAGATATCTTAGAAGTTTGATACAGTTATACCTTAAAATATAAAGCCTTCACTTGAATTTACAAGCAGTGATAACATCAGCTGCTTGTTGTGGTAGGTGGGTGGTGTAGAGGAATGCTCAGAAAAGGAGGTTGTGTTGGAAGGTGGGTGATGTAGAGGAAGGCTCAGAAAAGGAGGTTGTTGTGGAAGATGAGTGATGTAGAGGAAGGCTCAGAAAAGAAGGTTGTTGTGGAAGGTAGGTGATTTATAGGAAGAGCCAGAAAATGAGGTTGTTGCATAAGGTGGGTGGTGTAGAGAAAGGCTCAGAAAAGGAGGTTGTTGTGGAAGGTGGTTGATGTAGAAGAAGGCTCAGAAAAGGAGGTTGTGTTGGAAGGTGGGTGATGTAGAGTAAGGCTCAGAAAACGAGGTTGTGGTTGAAGGTGGGTGATATAGAGAAAGGCTCAAAAATGGAGGTTGTTGTGGAAGGTGGGTGGTGTAGAGGAAGGCTCAGTAAAGGAGGTTGTGGTGGAAGCTGAGTGATGTAGAGGAAGGTTCAGAAAAAGAGGTTGTTGTGGAAGGTGGGTGATGTAGAGGAAGTCTTAGAAAGGGAAGTTGTGTTGGATAGTGGGTGATGTAGATGAAGGCTCGGAAAAGGAGATTGTTGTGGAAGATGGGTGATATAGAAGAAGGACCAGAAAAGAGGATTCTTGTGGAAGGTGGGTGATGTAGAGGAAGGCTCAGAAATGAAAATTGTTTTGGTAGGTGGGTGGTTTAGAGGAAGGCTTAGAAAAGGAGGTTGTGTTGGAAGGTGGGTGGTGTAGAGGAAGGCTTAGAAAAGGAGGTTGTGTTGGAAGGTGAGTGATGTAGAGTAAGGCTCAGAAAAGGAGGTTGTTGTGAAGGAGGGTGATTTAGAGGAGGGCCCAGGATAGGAGGTTGATGTGGAAGGTGGGTGAAGTAGAGGAAGGCTCAGAAAAGGAGGTTGTGGTGGAAGGTGTGTGATATAGAGAAAGGCTCATAAAAGGAAGTTGTGTTGGAAGGTGAGTGGTGTAGAGGAAGGCTAAAAAAGGAGATTGCTGTTTTAGGTGGGTTGTGTAGAGAAAGGCTCAGAAAAGAAGGTTGTGTGGAAGGTGGGTGGTGTAGAAGAAGGCTCAGAAATGAAGGCTGTTGTGGAATGTGGGTGGTGTAGATTAAGGCTTAGAAAAGGAGGTTTTTGTGGAAGGTGAGTAATGTAGAGGAAGGGTTAGAAAAAGATATTGTTGTGGAACGTTGGTGATGTAGAGGAAGGTTCAGAAAAGGAGGTTGTTGTGGAAGGTGGGTGATGTAAAGGAAGGCTCAGAAAAGGAGGTTGTGTTGGAAGGTGTGTGATGTACAGGAAGGATCAGAAAAGGAACTTGTTGTGAAAGGTGGGTGATGTAGAGGAAGGCTCAGAAAAGGAGGTTTTGTTGGAAAGTGGGTGATGTAGAGGAAGGCTCAGAAAAGGAGGTTGTTGTGGAAGATGAGTGATGAAGAGGAAGGCTTAGAAAAGAAGGTTTTTTTAGAAGGTTGGTGATGCAGAGGAAGGCTCAGGAAAGGAGGTTGTTGTGGAAGTTGGGTGGTGTAGCATGAAGACTCAGTAAAGGATGATGTGGTGGAAGGGGGTGATGTAGAACGAAGGTAGAAACAAGAGGCGTTGTGGGGAAGTGGGTGATGTAGAGAAGGCTCAGAAAGGGAAGTTGTTGTGGAAAGTGGTGATGTAGGATGAAGGGTCAGAAAAGAAAATTTTTGTGGAAGATGGGTAATCTAGAGGAAGGATCCTAAAAATTCTTCTTGTGGAAGGTGGTGATGTAGTAAAGGCAAAAAAAAAAAAAAAAAAAAAAAACGTTTAGAAAAAAGGAGGTTTTGTGTTGGAAGTGGGGGATGTAGAGGGAAAATTAGAAAAGGGATGTGTTTTTTTTTTTTTTGTTTTTTTTTTTTGTTTTTTTTTTCGGGGAAGGTGAATGTAGAGGGAAGGCTCAGAAAAGGGAAAAGGATTGTTGTGAAAGGTGAATGATGTAAAGGAAAGGCTTAGAAAAGGAGGTTGTGTTGGAAGGTGAATGAGTAGAGGAAAAATTAGAAAAGGAGGTTGTGTGGTAGGTGGGTGATGTAGAGGACAGATCAGAAAAAAAGATGTTGGAAAGGGTGTGTGATTAGAGAAGGCTCAGAAACGGAGGTTGTGTTGGAAAGTGGGCGATGTTGAGGAAAGGCTCAGAAAAGGTTATTGTGGAAGGTGCGGTAGTGTAGAGGAATGATCAGAAAAAGGAAGTTTGTGTGGAAGGTGAGGTGATGTTGAGGAAGCTAAGAAACAGGAGGGAGGTTGTTAAGTGGGTGATTTAGGGAGAAAGGCTCAGAAAAAGAAGGTTGTTGTGGAAAGGTGACTGATGTAAAAAGGGGAAGGTTCTTAGAAAAAGGAGGTTGTGTTGGAAGGTGAATGATGTAGAGGAAAACTAAGAAAAGGAGGTTGTTGGTGGTAGGTGGGTGATGTAGAGGACAGGTCCAGAAAAAAAAAGGATTGTTGTGAAAGGTGTGTGATGTAGCGGAAGGCTCAGAAAAGGAGGTTGGTGGAAAGTGGTTGATGTAGAGAAAAGGCTAAGAAAAGGGTTATTGTGGAAGGTGGTAGTGTAGAGAATGCTCAGAAAAAGGAGTTTGTGTTGGAAGTGGGGATGTTGAGGAAGGCCTAAGAAAAGGAGGAGGTTTGTTAAATGCGGGTGATTTAGAGAAAGGCTCAGAAAAAGAAGGTTGTGTTGGAAAGTGGGGATGAGGGGAAGGTTTTCCGAAAAATGAGGTTGAAAGGTGGGTGATATAGAGAAAGGCTTGGATAAGAGATTGTTTTTTTTAAAGGTGGTGGTGTGGAAAGAAGTATCAGAAAAAGAGGGTTTTAGTGGAGGTGGTGTAGAGTAAGCTCAGAAACGGAGTTTCTGTGGAAGGTGGGGGACGTAGGAGGAATGCCTCAGAAAAGGGACGGAGGGTTAATAAATGTTGGTTGATTTAGAGGAAAGGCAGAAAAGGAGGTTGTGTTGAAAGTAGGGTGATGTAGAGAAAGGTCAGGAAAAGGAGGATATTGTGGGGAAGGTGGATGGTGTAGAGGAATACTCAGAATAGGGATGTGGTTGGAAAGTGGTGATTTAGAGGAAAGGCTCAGAAAATTGGAGGTTGGTGTTTGAAGGTGGGTTATGTAGTGGGGCAAGGCGAAAAAGGAAAAAAGGTTGTGTTTTGAAGAAGGATGAATTAGAGGAAGGCTCAGAAAAAGGTTGTGTTAGGAAGGCGGGTGATTTAGAGAAGGTCAGAAAAGGAGGTTATTGGGAAGGTGTGTGTGTGAGTAACGCTCAAAAAAGGCGGGTGGTGTTGAATGGTGGGTGGTATAGAGGAAGGCTCAGAAAAGGAAAGTTGTTGTGGAAAGTAGGTGTTTAAAGGAAGGCTAATAAAAGGAGGGTTATTTAGGAAGGTGGGTGTTGATGTAGAGGAAGGCACAAAAAGGAGGAGTTGTTGGGGAAGATTGGGTGATGTAGAGGAAGGCTCAGAAAGGAGGTTGATGTGGAAGGTTGGTGATGTAGAGGCAAGGATCAGAAAAGGAGGTAGTGTTGGAAAGTTAGGTATGTAAAGTAAGGTTCAGAAAAGGAGGAGGTGTTGGAAGGTAGGTGATGTAGAGGAATGTTCAGAAAAGGAGATTATTGTGGAATGTGGGTGATGTAGAGGAAGGCTCAGAAAAGTAGGTTGTATTGGAGGTGGGTGATGTAGAGGAATGCTCAGAAAAGGATGGTTGTTGTTTTGGAAGCTGAGTTTATGTAGAGTAAGGCCCTCAGAAAAGGAGGTTATTTTTTGGACAGGTGGGTGATTGTAGAGGAAGGCTAAAAAAGGGAAAGGGAGGGTGTTTGGAAGGATGGGGTGAATGTAAGGAAGGAAGGCTTAGAAAAGGAGGTTTGTTTTTGGAATTGGAAAGGTGAGTGATGTAGAGGAAGGCTCAAGAAAAGGCGAATTGGGTTATGGGAAGGTGGGTGATTGTAGAGGGAAGGCTGCAGAAAAGGAGGTTGTTGTGGAAAGGTAATGGTGATTGTATAGGAAGGCTCAGAAAAGGGATGTGTTTTTTGGAAAAGGTGGGTGATTTAGAGGAAGGCTTCAGAAAAGGAGGTTGGTTGTGAAAGGTGGGGTGCTGTAGAGGAAAGGCTCAGAATAGGATTGTTGTGTAAAGGTGATAATGAATGTAAAGGCAAGGCATAGAAAAGTGATAGTCTGTGTAGTGGGAAGCGTGAATTGATGTAGAGTGATAATTAACTAATAGAATATATGGAGGTTAAATTGTGGTAGTGATAAGTTGGTGATGTAGAGCGACAGTCTCAAGAAAAAAAGATTGTTGGAAAGGTGTGTGATGTAGAGAAAGGCTCAGAAAAGAGAAGTTTGTTGTTTGGAAAGTTAATGGGTGATGTAGGAGAAAGGTGCCTCAGTGGAAAAGTTTATTGTTGGAATATGGTGAATCGATGAATGTGGTTAGTGATATGTAGTAATTTCATGCTCAGAAAATAGTACGTATTGTGTTTGAATGGTGTGGTTGATGTTGAGGACACGTGCTAGAAAAGGAGGATGGTTGATTTAATAATTGTAGGGTGTTATATAAGAGATAAGGCTCATGAATCCAAAGTAAGGTCTATTTGTGTGTTGGTAAAGTGGTTGTGTATGTAGGAGCACACTCCGTTCAGAAAATGATTATAGTTGTGTTTTGAAAGAAGTGATGGTTGATCCCACTAGAGTAGTGTAAGTTCTTTAGTATAAGGATGATTTTGTTTTTTAAGGTGTTTGTGATAATAATAATTAATATAAATAATGTGTTGATGAGATAGTGTATCAATAATAGGGAGTTATTGTGGAAGGTAGTGTAATGGGAGATGCTTCAGAAAGGGACGGTTGTGTTGGAAAGTAGGTGATGTCAGAGAAAGGGTTCAGAAAAGGAATATTGTTGGTGGAAGGTGGATGGTGTAGATGGAATACTCAGAATCGGAGGTTGGTGTTTGGAAAGTGGGTGATTTAGGAGGAAGGCTCAGAATTGGAGGTTGTGTTTGAAGGTGGGTGATGTAGGGTGAAGGCTCAGAAAACGGAAGGTTTTGTTTGTTTGAACGGTTGGTAAATTGTAGAGGAAGGCTCGAGAAATAAAAAGTTGTGTTGGAAGGCGGGTGATTTTAGAAGGAAGGTTCAAAAAGGAAAATAAGGTTATTGGAAGGGTGGGCGTGTGTAGAGTACGCTCAAAAAAGGGGAGGTTTGTGTTGAATGGTTGGGTGGTATAGAGGAAGGCCTCACGAAAGGAAAGTTGGTTGTGGAAAGTAGGTGGTTTAAAGGAAGGCTAATAAAAGGAGGTTGTTTAGGAAGGTGGGTGGATGTATAGGGAGGCCACAGAAAAAGGAGATTTTGTATGGTGGAAGATGGGTTGATGTAGAGGGAAAGGCTCCGAAAAAGGAGGTTGATGTTGGGAAGGGTTGGTGATGTAGAGGCAAGGATAACGAAAAGGAAAATGGGGTAGTGGTTTGGAAGTTAGGTTATGTAAAGTAAGGTTTCAGAAAAGGAGGATGTGTTGGAAGGTAGGTGATGTTAGAGGAATGTTCAGAAAAGGATATTACTGTTGGAATGTGGGTGATGTAAGAGGAAGGCTCCAGAAAAGAATAGGATTGTTGGAAATGGTGTGGGGTGGATGTAGAGGGAATGCTCAGAAAAGGAGGTTGTTTTGGTGGAAGCTTGAGTTATGTAGAGTAAGGCTCATAAAAGGAAGGTTGGTTTTTTGGAAGGGTGGGTGAATGTAGCTTTTTTGGAAGGCTAAAAAAGGGAGGGTGTTGGAAGGATGGGGTGATGTAGATGGAAGGCTTAGAAAAGGAGGTTGTGTTGGAAAGGTGAGTGATGTTAGAGGAAGGCTCAGAAAAGCGATTGTTTTATGGAAGGGTGGGTGATGTAGGGGAAGGAAGGCTCAGAAAATTAGGTTGTTTGTGGAAGGTTATGGTGATGTAATAGGAAGGCTCAGAAAAACTGGTGGATGTGTTTTTGGAAGGTGGTGATTTGTTAGAGGAAGGGTCTCAGAAAAGGAGGTTGTTGTGAAAGGTGGGTGATTGTAGAGGAAGGGCTCAGAATAGGAGGTTGTGTTTGTTTGATGGGTGGAAAAATAGAGTAAGGCTAAGAAAAGGAGGTTGTGTTGGAAGGTGGGTAATGTGGGAGGAAGCTCAGAAAGGAGGTTGTGTTGGAAGGTGGGTGATGTAGTATGAAGGCTCAGAAAAGGAGTTGTGTTGGAAAGTGGGTGATGTTGAGGAAGGCTTAGAAAAGGAGGTTGTTGTTTGGTGGGTGATACAAAGGAAGGCTCAGATATGGAGGTTGTTTGTAGAAGGTGGGTGATGTAGAGGAAAACTCAGGAAGGGAGGGTGTGGAAGGTAGGTGATGTAGAGAAAGGCTCGAAAAGCGGTTTTGTGTTTTGGAAGATGGGTTTATGTAGGGGAAGGTTCAGAAAAGGAGGTTGTTTTTTGAAGGTGGGTGATGTAGAGGAAGGTTCGATAAGGAGATTGTTTTTTTTAAGGTGGGGGTGGTGTGGAAGAAGTATCAGAAAGGTGTGGTTTTTGGTTGGAAGGTGATGTAGAGGAAGGCTCAAAAAAGGAGGTTATGTTGACGGTGGTGATGTAGAGGAAGGCTCAAAAAAGATGTTATGTTGAAGGTGGGGTGATGAGAATGCGTCAGCAAAAAGGAGTTTTGTTGGAAAGTGGGTGGATGTAGTAGATAAGGCTCAGAAAAGGAGGTTGTTTGTGGAAGATGAGTGATGAAGAGGAAGGCTTAGAAAAGAATTTTTTTGTGTTTTTAGAAGGTTGGTGATGCAGAGGAAGGCTCAGGAAAGGAGGTTGTTGTGGAAGTTGGGTGGTGTAGATGAAGACTCAGTAAAGGAGGATGTGGTGGAAGGTGGGTGATGTAGACGAAGGCTCAGAACAAGAGGTTGTTGTGGAAGTTGGGTGCTGTGAGGAAGGCTCAGAAAGGGCAAGGGTTGTGAAAGTGTGGTGATGTAGATGAAGGCTCAGAAAAAGAAATATTTTTGTGGAAGATGGTAATATAGATGAGGATCAGAAAAAGGGATTCTTGTGGAAGGTGGGATGATGTAGAGGAAGGTTTAGAAAAGGAGGTTGTGTTGGAAGGTGGGTGATGTAGAGGAAAACTTAGAAAAGGAGGTTGTGTCGGAAGGTGAGAATGTAGAGGAAGGCTCAGAAAAGGAGATTGTTGTGAAAGGTGAATGATGTAAAGGAAGGCTTAGAAAAGGAGGTTGTGTTGGAAGGTGAATGATGTAGAGGAAAACTTAGAAAAGGAGGTTGTTGTGGTAGGTGGGTGATGTAGAGGACAGCTCAGAAAAAAAGATTGTTGTGAAAGGTGTGTGATGTAGAGAAAGGCTCAGAAAAGGAGGTTGTGTTGGAAAGTGGGTGATGTAGAGAAAGGCTCAGAAAAGGTTATTGTGGAAGGTGGGTAGTGTAGAGGAATGCTCAGAAAAGGAGTTTGTGTTGGAAGGTGGGTGATGTTGAGGAAGGCTAAGAAAAGGAGGAGGTTGTTAAATGTGGGTGATTTAGAGAAAGGCTCAGAAAAAGAAGGTTGTGTTGGAAAGTGGGGTATGTAGGGGAAGGTTCAGAAAATGAGGTTGTTTTGAAGGTGGGTGATATAGAGGAAGGCTTGGATAAGGAGATTGTTTTTTTAAGGTGGGTGGTGTGGAAGAAGTATCAGAAAAGGAGGTTATTGTGGAAGGTGGTGTAGAGTAATGCTCAGAAACGGAGTTTCTGTTGGAAGGTGGGTGACGTAGAGGAAGGCTCAGAAAAGGAGGAGGTTAATAAATGTGGTTGATTTAGAGAAAGGCTCAGAAAAGGAGGTTGTGTTGGAAAGTAGGTGATGTAGAGAAAGGGTCAGAAAAGGAGGATATTGTGGAAGGTGGATGGTGTAGAGGAATACTCAGAATAGGAGGTTGTGTTGGAAAGTGGGTGATTTAGAGGAAGGCTCAGAATTGGAGGTTGTGTTTGAAGGTGGGTGATGTAGTGGAAGGCTCAGAAAAGGAGGTTGTGTTTGAAGGTGGTAATGTAGAGGAAGGCTCAGAAAAAAGGTTGTGTTGGAAGGCGGGTGATTTAGAGGAAGGTTCAGAAAAGGAGGTTATTGGAAGGTGGGTGGTGTAGAGTAACGCTCAAAAAAGGAGGTTGTGTTGAATGGTGGGTGGTATAGAGGAAGGCTCAGAAAGGAAAGTTGTTGTGGAAAGTAGGTGGTTTAAAGGAAGGCTAATAAAAGGAGGTTGTTTAGGAAGGTGGGTGATGTAGAGGAAGGCACAGAAAAGGAGATTGTTGTGGAAGATGGGTGATGTAGAGGAAGGCTCAGAAAAGGAGGTTGATGTGGAAGGTTGGTGATGTAGAGGAAGGATCAGAAAAGGAGGTAGTGTTGGAAGTTAGGTTATGTAAAGTAAGGTTCAGAAAAGGAGGATGTGTTGGAAGGTAGGTGATGTAGAGGAATGTTCAGAAAAGGAGATTATTGTGGAATGTGGGTGATGTAGAGGAAGGCTCAGAAAAGTAGGTTGTATTGGAAGGTGGGTGATGTAGAGGAATGCTCAGAAAACAAAAGGAGTTGTGTTGGGGGGGGGGGGGGGAAAGCTAGTTATGTAGAGTAAGGCTCAGAAAAGGAGGTTATTTTGGAAGGTGGGTGATGTAGAGGAAGGCTAAAAAAGGGAGGGTGTTGGAAGATGGGTGATGTAGAGGAAGGCTTAGAAAAGGAGGTTGTGTTGGAAGGTGAGTGATGTAGAGGAAGGCTCAGAAAAGGCGATTGTTATGGAAGGTGGGTGATGTAGAGGAAGGCTCAGAAAAGGAGGTGTTGTTGGAAGGTAGGTGATGTATAAGGAAGGCTCAGAAAAGGATGTGTTTTTGGAAGGTGGGTGATTTAGAGGAAGGCTCAGAAAAGGATTGTTGTTTGTGAAAGGTGGGTGATGTGAGGAAGGCTCATAGGAGGTTGTGTTTTGAAGATGGGTGAAATAGAGTAAGGCTAAGAAAAGGAGGTTGTGTTGGAAGGTGGGTAATGTGGAGGAAGGCTCAGAAAAGGAGGTTGTGTTGGAAGGTGGGTGATGTAGATGAAGGCTCAGAAAAGGAGGTTGTGTTGGAAAGTGGGTGATGTTGAGGAAGGCTTAGAAAAGGAGGTTGTTGTTTAAGGTGGGTGATACAAAGGAAGACTCAGATATGGAGGTTGTTGTAGAAGGTGGGTGATGTAGAGGAAAACTCAGGAAGGGAGGGTGTTGGAAGGTAGGTGATGTAGAGAAAGGCTCAGAAAAGACGGTTGTGTTGGAAGATGGGTTATGTAGGGGAAGGTTCAGAAAAGGAGGTTGTTTTGAAGGTGGGTGATGTAGAGGAAGGTTCGGATAAGGAGATTGTTTTTTTAAGGTGGGTGGTGTGGAAGAAGTATCAGAAAAGGTGGTGGTTTTGGAAGGTGATGTAGAGGAAGGCTCAAAAAAGGAGGTTATGTTTGAAGGTGGGTGATGTAGAGGAAGGCTCAAAAAAGGATGTTATGTTTGAAGGTGGGTGATGTAGAGGAAGGATCTTAACCCTCTTACGCCGGAACGGTAAATAAAAAATTGACTCCCGTATGCGGAGGGGTTTCGGAGTGAGCGCGGAAGCGGAAAAAATATTTTTTTTCAAAAAATCACAATGCGCTTAGTTTTCAAGATTAAGAGTTTATTTTTGGCTCATTGTTTTGTCATTGCTTGAACTTTAGTATGCCACCATCAGAAATGAAAAACATTATCATTATCATATATAAATAATGCGATATATGATAGCGCAAAAACGAAATTTCATATATAATTGTATTCAAATCGCGCTGTGCGCGAAACGGTTAAAGGTAACAAGTTAGTTTTTTTTCGTTGTAATGTACACTAAATTGCAATCATTTTGGTATATAACACATTGTAAAACGATAAAAGCAACACAGAGAAAATATTATCACAAAATAATGCATGAATTCGTAACGCGCGGATGTAAAAAAATATTTTTTTTTCATAAATTCACCATAAATCTAAATATTGTCCTAGAGACTTCCAATTTCTTTCATAATGAAGACAATTGATTGGATATTACTATACTGTAAGAGTATTAGCTTACAATTGCAGTTTTCGACCATATCTGACGAGTTAAAGTTGACAGAATGTCGAATTTTTAATATATATTTTTTATATGCAATTATTTCGGAAATAAGAAAAGCTACAACCTTCAAATATTTTTCGTTTTATTCTACATGCAATTGCCCACATTTTCATATATAAAACTCTATGAAATGCCTAATATGAAGTGGAGCAAATATTCCGAGAATGGAACGTACGCATTTCGGAGATTTGTGGCGGAGAATCCGCACGCGGAGGGAAGGAAAGATTTTTTTTTTTAAATTCACCATAAATCTAAATATTTTGCTAGAGACTTCGAATTTGTTTCAAGACAAAGATAAATGACTGAATATTACTAGACTGTAAGAGTTTTAGCTTACAATTGCGTTTTTCGACCATTGCGGTAGAGTCAAAGTTGACCGAACGTGGTTTTTTTTCAATTTATCGTGATTTATATGCAAATATTTCAAAAATGAGAAAAGCTACAACCTTCAATTATTTATTGTTGTATTCTACATGAAATTGCGCACATTTTCATATATAAAACTTTATGTAACGGCTAATTTAAAATGGTGCAAACATTACCACAATCGCATGTATGATTTTTTCGGAAGAGTTACCGCGCGGACGTAAAGAAAATGTTATTTTTTTTCATAAATTCACCATAAATCGAAATATTGTGCTAGAGACTTCCAATTTGTTGCAAAATGAAGGTAAATGCTTGAATATTACTAGAATATAAGCGTTTTAGCTTACAATTGCGTTTTTCGACCATTCCGGTAGAGTCAAAGTTGACCGAAGGTTGAAATTTTGGCAATTATCGATATTTATATGAAAATATCTCAAAACTGATAAAAGCTACAACCATGGGTTGTTTTTAGTTGTATTGTGCATGGAATTGCGCACATTTCCATATATAAAACTTTATATAACGGCTAATTTTAAAATGGTGCAAACATTACCACATTCGCATGTATGATTTTTTTCGGAAGAGTTACCGCGCGGACGTAAGGAAATAGTTTTTTCATAAATTCACCATAAATCGAAATATTGTGATAGAGACTTCCAATTAGTTGCAGAAATAAGGTAAATGATTGAATATTAATAGAATATAAGCGTTTTAGCTTACAATTGCGTTTTTCGACCATTTCGGTAGAGTCAAAGTTGACCGAAGGTTGAAATTTTGGCAATTATCGTTATTTATATGAAAATATCTCAAACTGATAAAAGCTACAATCATGGGTATTTTATTGTTGTATTCTACATAAAAATGCGCACATTTTCATATATAATACTTCATGTAACAGCTAATTTACAATGGTACAAAAATAATGTCAAAGTGACGAAATAATTTCCGAGATGTGTCACAGATACTTTTTAGTGCGGCAAGAAAGAAATTCGCGCTTGCGCGCCTGCGCGCCTGCGTAACGATTGTAAACAAAACAACACCTTGATCCGTGAACTCCCAGCATCCCCCAAGGCGCGTGATTCAAAAGTTTTAGGCTGGTAGGCCTATAAGTATTTTTCCGCGAATTTTAAAAAAAACTTTTGTAAGTCAAAGTAAAATACGTCCAGTCGGCACACGGGAGACAAAAAATGTCGACGTAAAATACGTCCAATCAGCGTAAGAGGGATAAAAGGAGGTTGTGCTGGTAATTGGTGATGTAGAGGAAGGCTCAGAAAAGGATGTTGTGTTGGAAGGTGTGTGATATAGAGTAAGGCTCAGAAAAGGAGGTTGTGTTGGAAGGTGGGTGATGTGGAGTAAGGCTCAGAAAAGGAAGTTGTGTTTGAAGGTGGGTGATATGGAGAAAGGCTTAGAAAAGGAGGTTGTGTTGGAAGGAGGGTGGTGTAGAGGAAGGATCAGAAAAGTAGATTGTTGTGGAAGGTGGGTGGTGTAGAGGAAGGCTCAGAAAAGGAGGTTGTTGTGGAAGGTGGGTGATGTAGAGGAAGGCTCGGAAAAGGAGGTTGTTGTGGAAGGAAGGTGATGTAGAGGAAGGCTCAGAAAAGAAAGTTGTGTTGGAAGGTGGGTGATGTAGAGGAAGGCTCCGAATAGGAGGTTGTGTTGGAAGGTGGATGATGTAGAAGAAGGCTCAGAATAGGAGGTTGTGTTGGGAGGGGGGAGATGTAGAGGAAGGCTCAGAAAACGAGGTTATGTTAGAAGGTATGTGATGTAGAGGAAGGCTCAGAATAGGAGGTTGTTGTGGAAGGTGGGAGATGTAGGGGAAGGCTCAGAAAAGGTGGTTGTGATGGAAGGTGGGTGATGTAGAAGAAGGCTCAGAATAGGAGGTTGTGTTGGAAGGTGGGAGATGTAGAGGAAGGCTCAGAAAACGAGGTTATGTTAGAAGGTAGGTGATGTAGAGAAAGGCTCAGAATAGGAGGTTGTTGTGGAAGGTGGGTGGTGTAGAAAAAGGTTCAGAAAAGGAGATTGTTGTGGAAGGTAGGTGATGTAGAAGAAGGCTCAGAAAAGGAGGTCATGTGTGAAGATGGGAGAAGTAGAGGAAGGCTCAGAAAAGGATACCGTTATGGAAGATGGGTGATGTAAAGGAAGGCTCAGAAAAGGAGGTTGTGTTGGAAGGTGTGTGATGTACAGGAAGGCTCAGAAAAGGAACTTGTTGTGAAAGGTGGGTGATGTAGAGGAAGGCTCAGAAAAGGGGGTTGTGTTGGAAAGTGAGTGATGTAGAGGAAGGCTCAGAAAAGGAGGTTGTTGTGGAAGATGAGTGATGAAGAGGAAGGCTTAGAAAAGGAGGTTTTTTTAGAAGGTGGGTGATGCAGAGGAAGGCTCAGGAAAGGATGTTGTTGTGGAATTTGGGTGGTGTAGATGAAGACTCAGTAAAGGAGGATGTGGTGGAAGGTGGGTGATGTAGAGGAAGGCTCAGAACAAGAGGTTGTTGTGGAAGTTGGGTGATGTAGAGGAAGGCTCAGAAAGGGAAGTTGTGTTGGAAAGTGGGTGATGTAGATGAAGTCTCAGAAAAGGAGATTGTTGTGAAAGATGGGTAATATAGAGGAAGGATCAGAAAAAGGGATTCTTGTGGAAGGTGGATGATGTAGAGGAAGGTTTAGAAAAGGAGGTTGTGTTGGAAGGTGGGTGATGTAGAGGAAAACTTAGAAAAGGAGGTTGTGTCGGAACGTGAGAATGTAGAGGAAGGCTCAGAAAAGGAGATTGTTGTGAAAGGTGGATGATGTAAAGGAAGGCTTAGAAAAGGAGGTTGTGTTGGAAGTTGGATGATGTAGAGGAAAACTTAGAAAAGGAGGTTGTTGTGGAAGGTGTGTGATGTAGAGGACGGCTCAGTAAAAAAGATTGTTGTGAAAGGTGGGTGATGTAGAGAAAGGATCAGAAAAGGAGGTTGTGCTGGAAAGTGCGTGATGTAGAGAAAGGCTCAGAAAAGGAGGTTATTGTGGAAGGTGGGTAGTGTAGAGGAATGCTCAGAAAAGGAGTTTGTGTTGGAAGGTGGGTGAGGTAGAGGAAGGCTAAGAAAAGGAGGAGGTTGTTAAATGTGGGTGATTTAGAGAAACGCTCAGAAAAAGAAGGTTGTGTTGGAAAATGGTGAATTTAGGGGAAGGTTCAGAAAAGGAGGTTGTTTTGAAGGTGGGTGATATAGAGGAAGGCTCGAGTAAGGAGATGGTTTTTTTAAGGTGGGTGGTGTGGAAGAAGTATCAGGATAGGTGGTGGTTGTGGAAGGTGGGTGATGTAGAGGAAGGCTCAGAAAAGGAGGTTATTGTGGAAGGTGGGTGGTGTAGAGGAATGCTCAGAAAAGGAGTTTGTGTTGGAAGGTGGGTGATGTTGAGGAAGGCTCAGAAAAGGAGGAGGTTGTTAAATGTGGGTGATTTAGAGAAAGGCTCAAAAAAGGAGGTTGTGTTGGAAAGTGGGTGATGTAGAGAAAGGGTCAGAAAAGGAGGATATTGTGGAAGGTGGGTGGTGTAGAGGAATACTTAGAATAGGAGGTTGTGTTGGAAAGTGGGGGATTTAGAGGACGGCTCAGAATTGGAGGTTGTGTTTGAAGGTGAGTGATGTAGTGGAAGGCTCAGAAAAGGAGGTTGTGTTGGAAGGTGGTAATGTGGAGGAAGGCTCAGAAAAAAGGTCGTGTTAGAAGGCGGGTGATTTAGAGGAAGGTTCAGAAAATGAGGTTATTGGAAGGTGGGTGGTGTAGAGTAACGCTCAAAAAAGGAGGTTGTGTTGAATGGTGGGTGGTATAGAGGAAGGCTCAGAAAGGAAAGTTGTTGTGGAAAGTAGGTGGTTTAAAGGAAGGCTAATAAAAGGAGGTTGTTTTGGAAGGTAGGTGGTGTAGAGGAATGCTAAAAAAAGGAGATTGTTGTGGAAGGTAGACGGGGTAGAGGAAGGGTCAGAAAAGGAGGGTGTATTGGAAGGTGGGTGATGTAGAGGAATGCTCAGAAAAGGAGGTTGTGTTGGAAGCTGGGTTATGTAGAGTAAGGCTCAGAAAAGGAGGTTATTTTGGAAGGTGAGTGATGTAGAGGAAGGCTCAAAAAGGGAGGGTGTTGGAAGGTGGGTGATGTAGAAGAAGGCTTAGAAAAGGAGGTTGTGTTGGAAGGTGAGTGATGTAGAGGAAGGCTCAAAAAGGGAGGGTGTTGGAAGGTGGGTGATGTAGAAGAAGGCTCAGAAAAGGCGATTGTTATGGAAGGTGGGTGATGTAGAGGAAGGCTCAGAAAAGGAGGTTGTTGTGGAAGGTAGGTGATGTATAGGAAGGCTCAGAAAAGGATGTGCTTTTGGAAGGTGGGTGATGTAGAGGAAGGCTCAGAAAAGGAGGTTGTTGTGAAAGGTGGGTGATGTAGAGGAAGGCTCAGAATAGGAGGTTGTGTTTGAAGATGGGTGAAATAGAGTAAGGCTAAGAAAAGGAGGTTGTGTTGGAAGGTGGGTAATGTAGATGAAGGCTCAGAAAAGGAGGTTGTGTTGGAAGGTGGGTGATACAAAGGAATACTCAGTAATGGAGGTTGTTGTAGAAGGAGATTGATTTTTTAAGGTGGGTGGCGTGGAAGAAGTATCAGAAAAGGTGGTGGTTTTGGAAGGTGGGTGATGTAGAGTAAGGCTAAAAAAAGGAGGTTATGTTTGAAGGTGGGTGATGTAGAGGAAGGCTCATAAAAGGAGGTTGTGCTGGTAATTGGGTGATGTAGAGGAAGGCTCAGAAAAGGATGTTGTGTTGGAAGGTGGGTGATATAGAGTAAGGCTCAGAAAAGGAGGTTGTGTTGAAGGTGGGTGATATGGAGAAAGGCTCAGAAAAGGAGGTTGTGTTGGAAGGTGGGTGGTGTAGAGGAAGGCTCAGAAAAGTAGATTGTTGTGGAAGGTGGGTGGTGTAGAGGAAGGCTCAGAAAAGGAGGTTGTTGTGGAAAGTGGGAGATGTAGAGGAAGGCTCAGAAAAGGAGGTTGTTGTGGAAGGTGGGTGATGTAGAGGAATGCTCAGAAAAGGAAGTTGTGTTGGAAGGTGGATGATGTAAAGGAAGGTCAAAGGTCAAATAGGAAGGTTGTGTTGGTAAGGTGGATGATGTAAGGAAAGGAAGCTCAGAATAGGAGGTTTGTGTTGGAGGGCTGAGAGTTAGAGGAGGCTCAGAAAACGAGTTTATGTTAGAAGGTACGTGATGTAGAGGAAGGCTCAGAATAGGAGGTTGTTGTGGAAGGCAGGAGATGTAGGGGAAGGCTCAGAAAAGGTGGTTGTCATGGAAGGTGGGCGATGTAGAATAAGGCTCAGAATAGGAAGTTGTGTTGGAAGGTGGGAGATGTAGAGGAAGGCTCAGAAAACGAGGTTATGTTAGAAGGTAGGTGATGTAGAGGAAGGCTCAGAATAGTAGGTTGTTGTGGAAGGCAGGAGATGTAGGGGAAGGCTCAGAAAAGGTGGTTGTCATGGAGGTGGGCGAATGGTAGAATATTTAAGGCGCAAGAAAAGGTTGGTTGTTCATTGGAAAGGTGGGGCAATGTTTTTAAGGAATAAGGCTCAGAATATGGAAGTTGTGTTGGAAGGTGGGAGATGTAGAGGAAGGCTCAGAAAACGAGGTTATGTTAGAAGGTAGGTGATGTAGAGGAAGGCTCAGAATAGGAGGTTGTTGTGGAAGGTGGGTGGTGTAGAAAAAGGTTCAGAAAAGGAGATTGTTGTGGAAGGTGGGTGATGTAGAAGAAGGCTCAGAAAAGGAGGTCATGAGTGAAGGTGGGAGACGTAGAGGAATGCTCAGAATAGGATGTTGCTGTGGAAGATAGGTGATGTAAAGGAAGGCTCAGAAAAAGAGTTTGTGTTGGAATGTGGGTGATGTAGAGGAAGGCTCAGACAAGAAGGTTGTGTTGGAAGGTTGGTGGTGTATAGGAAGGCTCAGAAAAGAAGGTTGTTGTTGAAGGTGGGTGGTGTAGACGAAGTCTTAGAAAAAAAGGTTGTTGTGGAAGGAGTGTGATGTAGAGGTAGACTCAAAAAAGGTGGTTGTTGCGTAAGGTGGGTTGTGTAGAGGAAGGTTCAGAAAAGGAGGTTGTTATGTAAGGTGGGTGCTGTAGAGGAAGGCTCAGAAAAGGAGGTTGTTGTAGAAGGTGGGTGGTGTAGAGGAAGGCTAAGAAAAGAAGGTTGTGTTGGAAGTCGGGTGATGTAGAGGAAAATTCATAAAAGGAGGTTGTGTTGGGAGGCAGGTGATGTAGAGGAATGCTCAGAAAAGGAGGTTGTGTTACAAGATTGGTGATGTAGAGAAAGACTTAGAAAAGGAGGTTGTGTTGTAAGGTGAGTGATGTAGACGAAGGGCCAGAAAAGGAGGTTGTGTTGGAAGGTGGATGGTGTAGAGGAAGGCTAAAAAAGGAGGTTGTTGTGGAATATAGGTGATGTAGATTAAGGCTTAGAAAAGGAGGTTGTGTTGGAAGGTGGGTGATTTAGAGGATGGCTAATAAAAGGAGGGTTTTGTGGAAGGTGGGTGATGTAGAGGAAGGCTCAGAAAAGGAAGTTGTGTTGGATGGTGGAAGATTTAGAGGAAGGCTCAGAAAAGAAGGTTGTGTTGGAAGGTTGGTGATGTAGAGGAATGCTTAGAAAAGAAGATTATGTTGGAATGTGGGTGATATAGAGGAAGACTCAGAAAAGGAGGTTGTGTTGGAAGGTGGGTGATGTAGACGAAGGCTCAGAAAAGGAAGTTGTTTTTGAAGGTGGGTGATGTTGAGGAAGGCCCAGAAAAGAGGTTGTTGTGGAAGGTGGGTGATGTAGAGGAAGGCATAGGAAAGGAGTTTGTGTTGGAAGGTGGGTGATGTAGAGGATGGCTCAGAAAATGAGGTACTGTTGGAAGGTGGGTGGCTTAGAGGAAGGTTCAGAAAAGGAGGTTGTTGTGGAAGGTGAGTGATGTAGAGGAAGGGTCAGAAAAGGAGGTTGTGTTTACAGGTGGGTGGTGTAGAGGAAGGCTAAGAAAAGGAGGTTGTAGTGGAAGATGAGTGATGAAGAGGAAGGCTTAGAAAAGGAGGATTTTTTTGAAGGGGGGTGATGTAGAGGAAGGCTCAGGATAGGAGGTTGTTGTGGAAGGTAGGTGATATAAAGGAAGGATCAGAAAAGGAGGTTGTGTTGGAAGGTGGGTGATGTAGAGTAAGGCTCAGAAAAGGAGGTTGTTGTGAAAGTTGGGTGATTTAGATGAGTTGTTATAGAAGGTGGGTGGTGTAGAGGATGGCTCAGAAAAGGAGGTTGTGGTGGAAGGTGTGTGATATAGAGAAAGGCTCATATAAGGAAGTTGTGTTGGATGGTGAGTGGTGTAGAGGAAGGCTCAAAAAAGGAGATGGATGTTTGAAGTGTTGAGAAAGGATCATTAAAGAAGGTTGTGTGGAAGGTGGGTGGTGTAGATGAAGGATCAGAAATGGAGGCTTTTTTGGAATGTGGGTGGTGTAGATTAAGACTCAGAAAAGGAGGTTTTTGTTGAAGGTGAGTGATGTAGAGGAAGGGTTAAAAAAAGATATTGTTGTGGAACGTTGGTGATGTAGAGGAAGGTTCAGAAAAGAAGGTTGTTGTGGAAGGTGGGTGATGTAGAGGAAGGCTCAGAAAAGGAGGTTGTGTTGGAAGGTGTGTGATGTACAGAAAGGATCAGAAAAGGAACTTGCTGTGAAAGGTCGGTGATGTAGAGGAAGGCTCAGAAAAGGATGTTGTGTTGGAAGGTGTGTGATGTACAGGAAGGCTCTAAAAAGGAATTTGTTGTGAAAGGTGGGTGATATAGAGGAAGGCTCAGTAAAGGAGGTTGTTGTTGAAGATGAGTGATAAAGAGGAAGGCTTAGAAAAGGTGGTTTTTTTAAGAAGGTTGGTGATGTAGAGGAAGGCTCAGAAAAGGAGGTTGTTGTGGAAGTTGGGTGGTGTAGATGAAGGCTCAGTAAAGGAGGATGTGGTGGAAGGTGGATGATGTAGAGGAAAGCTCAGAAAAAGAGGTTGATTTGGAAAGTGGGTGATGTATAGGAAGGCTCAAATAGGGAAGTTGTGTTGGAAGGTGGATGATGTAGATGAAAGCTCAGAAAAAGAGATTGTTGTGGAAGATTGGTGTTATAGAGGAAGGATAAGAAAAAGGGAATCTTTTGTAAGGTGGATGATGTAGAGGAAGGCTTAGAAAAAGGAGGTTGTGTTAGAAGGTGGGTGATGTAGAGGAAAACTTAGAAAATGAAGTTGTGTCGGAAGGTGGGAATGTAGAGGAAGGCTCAGAAAAGGAGATTGTTGTGAAAGGTGGATGATGTAGAGGAAGGCTTAGAAAAGGAGGTTGTGTTGGAAGGTGGGTAATGTAGAGGAAGGGTCAGAAAAGGAGATTGTTGCAAAAGGTGGGTGTTGTAGAAGAAGGGTCAGAATAGGAGGGTGTTGGAAGGTGGGTGATATAGAGAAAGGCTTAGAAAAGGAGGTTATGTTGGAAGGTGAGTGATGTAGAGGAAGGCTAAAAAAAGGAGGTTGTGGAAGGTGGTTGATTTTAGAGGAAAGCTCAGAAAAAGAGGTTGCTATGGAAGGTGGGTGATTTAGAGGAAGGCTCAGAAAAGGAGGTTGTTGTGGAAGGTAGGTGATGTAGAAGAAGGCTCAGAATAGGAGGTTGTGTTTGAAGATGTGTGAAATAGATTAAATCTCAGAAAAGGAGGTTGTGTTGGAAGGTGGGTGATGTAGATGAAGGCTCAAAATGGATGTTGTGTTGGAAGGTGGGTTATGTTGAGGAAGGCTTAGGAAAGAAGGTTGTTGTGGAAAGTGGGTGATACAAACGAAGACTCAGAAAAGGAGGTTGTTGTAGAAAGTGGGTGATGTTGATGAAGGCTCGAAAGGGACGGCGTTAGAAGGTATGTGATATAAAGATAGGCTCAGAAAAGGAGGTTGTGTTGGAAGATGGGTGATGTAGAGGGAGGTTCAGAAAAGGTGGTTGTTTTGAAGGTGGGTGATGTAGAGGAAGACTCGGATAAGGAGATTGTTTTTTTAAGGTGGGTTGTGTGGAAGAAGTATCAGAAAAGGTGGTGGTTGTGGAAGGTGGGTGATGTAGAGGAAGGCTCAGAAAAGGAGGTTATGTTTGAAGGTGGGTGAGGTTGTGTTAGCAATTGAGTGATGTAGAGGAAGGCTTAGAAAATGAGTATGTGTTGGAAGGTGAGTGGTGGAGAGGAAGGTTCAGAAAGGGAGGTTTAGTGGAAGGTGGGTGACGTAGAGGAAGGCTCAGAAAAGGAGGTTTTTTGTGGATGGTGGGTGATGTAGAGGAAGGCTCATAAAAGGAGGTTTTTATGGAAGGTGGGTGATGTAGAGGAAGTCTAAGAAAAAGAGGTTACTGTGGAAGGTGGGTGGTGTAGAAGAAGGCTCAGAAAAGGAAGTTGTTGTGGATGGTGGGTGATGTAGAGGAAGATTCAGATAAAGAAGTCTTCGAACAATGTAAGGTGAGGTGCGGTGATTAAGAGGAAGAGTCAAGAAAAGGAGGTTGTGGTTGGAAGGTGGCTGATTGTAGAGGAATGCTCAGAAAACTGGAGGTGTAAATGGGAATAAGTGGGAAAAGGTGAGGGAGTAGAGGGAGGCTCAGAAAAGGAGGTTGTGGATGGAAGGTGGGAGATGTAGAGGAAGGGTAAGTATAAGAGGAGGTTTATTGGGATTGGGGGGGAATGTAGAGGAAGGCTCAGAAAAGGAGATTGTTGTAGATGATGGGTGATGTAGAGGAAGGGGCAGAAAAGGAAGTTGTGTTGGAAGGTGGGTGATGTAGAGGAAGAGTCAGAAAAGGAGGTTGTGTTGGAAGGTGGCTGATGTAGAGGAATGCTCAGAACTGGAGGTTGTAATGGAAGGTGGGTGAGGTAGAGGGAGGCTCAGAAAAGGAGGTTGTGATGGAAGGTGGGAGATGTAGAGGAAGTGTAAGAAAAGGAGGTTATTGTGGATGGTGGGTGATGTAGAGGAAAGCTCAGAAAAGGAGATTGTTGTAGATGATGGGTGATGTAGAGGAAGGGGCAGAAAAGGAAGTTGTGTTGGAAGGTGGGTGATGTAGAGGAAGACTGAGAAAAGGGAGTTCTTGTGGAAGGTGGAGATGTAAGGGAAGTTTCGGAAAAGATGGTTGTTGTGGAAGGTGGGTGGTGTAGAGGAAGGCTCAGAAAATGTGGTTGTTGTGGAAGGTGGGTGATGTAGAGGAAGGCTCAGAAAAGGAGATTTTTTTTTGGAAGGTGGGTAATGTAGAGGAAGGCTGAGAAAAGGAGATTTTTTTGGAAGGAGGGTAATGTAGAGGAAGGCTCAGAAAAGGAGGTTGTTGTGGAAGGTGGGATATGTAAAGGAAGGCTCACAAAAGTAGATTATTTTATAAATTGAGTAGTGTAGAGGTAGAATCGGAAAAGGAGGCTGTGTTGGAAGGTGGTTGATGTAGAGGAAAGCTCAGAAAAGGAAGTTGTATTGGAAGGTGGGTTATGTAGAAGAAGGCTCAGAAAAGGAGGTTGTTGTGGAAGGTGTACAAGAATGCTTAGAAAAGTAGGTTGTTGTGGAATGTGGGTGATGTAAAGGAAGGCTCAGAATAGGAGGTTGTGTTGGAAGGTGGGTGATATAAAGGAGTGCTTAGAAAAGGAAGTTGTTGTGGAAGGTGGGTGATGTAGATGAAGGCTCAGAAAAGGAGATTTTTTTTTGGAAGGTGGGTAGTGTAGAGGAAATCAGAATAGGAGGTTGTGTTGGAAGGTGGGTGATATAAAGGAGTGCTTAGAAAAGGAAGTTGTTGTGGAAGGTGGGTGATGTAGAGGAAGGCTCATAAAAGGAGATTGTTTTGGAAGGTACGTGGTGTAGAGGAAGACTCAGAAAAAGAGGTTGTATTGGAAGGTGTTTGATGTAGATTAAGGCTCAGAAAAGGGGGTTGTTGTGGAAGGTTGATGATGTAGAGGTCGGCACAGAAAAGGAGGTTGTGTATGAAGGTGGGTGATGTATAGGAAGGATCAGAAATGGCGGTTTTTATGGAAGGTGTATGATGTAGAGGAAGGCTGGGAAAAAGAGGTTGTTGTGGAAGGTGGGTGGTGAAGAGGAAGACTAGGAAAAGGAGGTTGTGTTGGAAGTTGGGTAGTTCAGAGGAAGTCTGAAAAAAGGAAGTTGTTGTGGAAGTGTGTGATGTAGAGGAAGGCTCAGAAAAGAAGGTTGTTGTGGAAGGTGGGTGATGTATATTAAGGATTAGAAAAGGAGGTTGCTGTTGAAGGTGGGTGATGTTGAGGAAGGCCCAGAAAAGGAGGTTGTGTTGGAAGGGTGGTGGTGTAGAGGAAGGCTAAGAAAAAGGAGGTTGTTGTGGAAGGTGGGTGATGTAGAGGAAGTCTTAGAAAACGAGGTTGTGTTGGAAGGTGGGTGATTTAGAGGAAGTCACAGAAAAGGAGGATGTTGTTTAAGGTGGGTGGTGTGAAGGAATGCTAAGAAAACGAGGTTTTTGTGGAAGCTGAAGTAGAGGAAATCTCAGAAATGGAAGTTTTTGTCGAAAGTTGGTTATGTAGAGGAAGGCTCAGAAAAGGAGTCTGTGTTGGAAGGTGGGTGAAGTGGAGGAAGGCTCAGAAAAGGTGGTTGTTGTGGAAGCTGGGTTATGTATAGGATGGCTATGAAAAGGAGGTTGTGTATGAAGGTGGGTGATGTAGAGGAAGGCTCTGAAAAGGAGGTTTTGTTGGAAGGTGTATGATGTAGAGGAAGGCTCATAAAAGGAGATTGTTTTGGAAGGTATGTGGTGTAGAGGAAGACTCAGCAAAGGAGGTTGTTGTGGAAGGTGGGTGATGTAAAGGAAGGCTCAGAAAAGGAGGTTATGTTGGAAGGTGGGTGATGTAGAGGAAGGCTCATAAAAGGAGATTGTTTTGGAAGGTATGTGGTGTAGAGGAAGACTCAGAAAAGGAGGTTGTGTTGGAAGGTGGGTGATGTAGAGGAAGGCTAAAAAAAGGGGATTGTGTTGGAAGGTGGGTGATGTAGAGGAAGGCTCAGAAAAAGAGATTGTTTTGGAAGATGGGTGGTGTAGAGGAAAGCTCATAAAAGGATGTTTTAGTGGAAGGTGGATGATGTAGAGGAAGGCTCAGAATAGGAGGTTGTGTTGGAAGGTGGGCGATGTAGACGAAGACTCAGAAATGGAGGTTGTTGTGGAAGGTGGGTGGTTTAGAGGAAGGCTGAGAAAAGGCGGTTGTTGTGGAAGGTGGGTGATGTAGAGGAAATCTCAGAAAAGGAGATTATTTTGGAAGGTGGGTAGTTTAGAGGAAGGTTCAGAAAAGGAGGTTGATGTCGAAGGTGTGTTTTGTAGAGGAAGGCTTAGATAAAAAGGTTTTGTTGGAAGTTGGGTGATGTAGAGGTAGGCTTAGAAAAGGAGGTTGTGTTGGAAGGTGGGTGATTTAGATGTAGTCTCAGAAAAGGAGATTCTTTTGGAAGGTGGGTGGTGTAGAGGAAGGCTCAGAAAACGAGATTGGTTTGGAAGGTGGATGATGTAGAGGAAGGCTCAGAAAGGGAGATTTTGTTGGAAAGTGGGTGATATAAAAGAAGGCTCAGAAAAGGAAGTTTTATTGGAAGGTGGGTGATGTAGAGGAAGGCTCAGAAAGGGAGATTTTGTTGGAAAGTGGGTGATATAAAGGAAGGCTCAGAAAAGGAGGCTTTTTGGAAGGTGGGTGATGTACAGGAAGGCTCAGAAAAGAAGGTTGTTGTGTAAGGTGGGTGATGTAGAGGAAGTCTCAGAAAAGGAGTTTGTTGTGGAAGGTGGGTGATGTAGAGGAAAGATCAGAAAAGGAGGTTGTTGTGGAATGTTGGGATGTAGAGGAAGGCCCAGAAGAGGAGATTATTGTGGAAGGTTGGTAATGTAGAGTAAGACTCGTAAAAGGAGGTTGTGTATGAAGGTGGGTGATGTAGAGAAAGGCCCAGAAAAGGAGGTTTTTTGGAAGGTGGGTGATGTAGTGGAAGGCTCAGAAAAGGAGATTGTTGTGGAAGGTGGATGATGTAGAGGAAGGCTCAAAAAAGGAGGTTGTGCATGAAAGTGGGTGATGTAGACGAAGGCTCAGAAAAGGAGGTTGTTGTGGAAGGTAGGTTATATAGAGGAAGGCTTAGAAAAGGAGGTTGTGTTGGAAAGTGGGTGATGTAGACGAAGGCCCAGAAAAGGAGGTTGTTGTTTAAGTTGGGTGATGTAGAGGAAGGCTAAGAAAACGAGGATTTTGTGGAAGGTGATGTAGAGGAAATCTCAGACAACCACTTCCTTTTCTAATTCTTCCTTTACACCACCCACCTTTCACAACAACCTCCTTTTCTGAGCCTTCCTCTACATCACCTACCTTCACACACAACCTCTTTTCCTGAGTCTTTCTCTATATCACCCACCTTCCCGAACAACCTCCTTTTCTGAAAATTCCTCTACATCACCCTCCTTCGACAATAACCGCCTTTTCTGAACCTTACTCTACATCACCCACTTTCCAAAACAACCTCCTTTTCACATCCTTCTAAATAACCCACCTTTTACAACAACCTCCTTTTCTGAGCCCTCCTCTACATCATCCACCTTCCCCAACTACCTCCTTTTCTGAGCCTACCTCTACATCACCCATCTTCCACAACAACCATCTTTTCTGGGCCTTCCTCAACATCACCCACCTTCCACAACAACCTTCTTTTCTGAGCCTTCCTTTACATCTCCCACCTTCAAATACAACCTCGTTTTCTGAGCCTTCCTCTACACCACCCACTTTCCACAACAACATCCTTTTCTAAACCTTCCACTACATCACCCACCTTCCAACACAACCTCCTTTCCTAAGCCTTTTTCTACATCACCCACCATCCACACAACCTCCTTTTCTGAAACTTCCTTTACATCACCCACCTTCCACAACAATATTCTTTTCTATGCCTTCCTCTACATCACCCACCTTCCACAACAAACTTCTTCTCTCAGCCTTCATCTACATCACCCACCTTCAAACACAACCTCCTTTTCTGAGCCTTCCTCTACATCACCCACCATCCACAACAATCTCCTTTTCTGAGCCTTCCTCTACATCACCCACCATCCACAATAACCTCATTATCTGAGCCTTCTCTACATCACCCACCTTCCACAACAACCTCCTTTTCTCAGCCTTCCTCTACATCACCCACATTCCAACACAATCTCCTTTTCTGAGTTTTCCTCTACATCTTTCACAAAAACCTCGATTTCTTAACCTTCCTCTACACCACCCACCTTAAACATCAACCTCCTTTTCTTAGCATTCCTGTACATCATCCACCTTCCACAATAACCCCCGTTTATGAGCCTTTGTCTACACCACCCACTTTCAACAACAAACTCCTTTTCTGTGTCTTTTTCTATACATCTCCCACCATCCACAACAACCTTGTTTTCTGAACCTTCCTCTACACCACCCACCTTCCACAACAACCTCCTTTTCCGAGCATTCCTCTACATCACCCACCTTCCAACTAAACCTTCTTTTCTGAGCCTTCTGCTATATCACCACACTTTCCATCACAATCTCCTTCCACAACAACCTCCTTTTCTTAGCCTTCCTCCACACCACCCACCTTCCACAACAACCGACATTCCTGAGCCTACCACTAAATCAACCACCTTCCACAACCTTCTTTTCTGAGCCTTCTTCTACATCACCCACCTTCCAAAATATCCTCCTTTTCTTATCCTTCTAAACAACACACCTTCTACAACAACCTCCTTTTCTGAGCCTTCCTCTACATCACCCAACTTCCACAACAACCTTCTTTTTTTAGCCTTCCTCCACATCAACACCAACCTTCCACAACAACCTCCATTTCTGAGCCTTACTCTACATCACCCACCTTCCACAATTACCTTCTTTTATGAGCTTTCCTCTACATCACCCACCTACCAAAACAACCTCCATTTCTGACCCTTCACCTACGTCACCCACCTTTCACAACAACCTCCTTTTCAGAACCCTCCTTAAATCACTCACCTTCTAACACAACCTTCTTTTTTATCCTTTCTCTACACCACCCATCTTCCACAAAAATCTCCTTTTTTTAGCCTTCCTCTACAACACCCACCCGACAACACAACCTCCTTTTCTGAGCCTTCCTCTACAACACCCACCGTCCACAACAAACTCCTTTTCTGAGCCTTCCTCTATATCACCCACCTTCCACAACAATCTTCTTTTCTGATCCTTCCTCTATATCACCCACTTTCTAACACTACCTCCTTTTCTGAGCCTTCCTCTACATCATCCACCTACAACACAACCTCCTTTTCTGAGCCTTTCTCTTCATCTCCCACCTTCCAGCACAACCTCATTTTCTGACCCTTCCTCTGCACCACCTACTTTCCACAACAACTTCCTTTTCTGATGCTTCTTCTAAACCACCCACCTTCCAACACAACCTCCTTTTCTGAGCCTTCCTATACACCACCCACCCTCCAACACAACTTCCTTTTCTGAGCCTTCCTCAACATAAGCCACCTTCAAAAACAACCTTCTTTTCTGAGCCTTTCTCTACATCACTCAATTTTCAAAACAACCTCCTTTTCTGAGCTTTCATCTGCGCCACCCACCTTCCAACACAACCTCCTTTTCTGTGTCTTCCACTACATCACCCAGCTTCCAACACAACCTCCTTTTTTGAGCCTTCCTCTAAATCACCCACCTTCCACAACCACTACCTTTTCTTATCCTTCTTCTATACCACCCAACTTACACAACAACCTCCTTTTCTGAGCCTTCTTTTACATCACCCACCTTCATACACAACCTTCTTTCCTGAGCTTTCCTATACATCACCCATCTTCCACAACAACCTCCTTTTCTAAGCCTTCCTCACCATCACCCACCTTCGACAACAACCTCCTTTTCTGAGCCTTCCTCTACATAACCCACTTTCCACAACAACCTCCTTTTCTGAGCCTTCCTCTACATAACCCACTTTCCACAACAACCTCCTTTTCTGAGCCTTACTCTACATCACTCACCTTCCACAACAACCTCCTTTTCTGATCTTTCCTCTACATCACCCACCTTCCACAACAACCTCCTTTTCTGAGCCTTCCTCTACATCACCCACCTTCATACACAACCTCCTTTTCTGAGCCTTCCTCTACATCACCCACCTTCCAACACAACTTCCTTTTCTGAGCATTCCTCTACATCACCCACCTTCCACAACAACTTCCTTTTCTGAGCCTTCCTCTACATCACCCACCTTGCACATCAACCTCCTTTTGTAAGCCTTCATGTACATCACCCACCTTCATTCACAACCTCCTTTTCTGAGCCTTCCTCTACATCACCCACCTTCCACAACAACCGTCTTTTCTGAGCCTTCCTCTATATCACCCACCTTCCACAACAACCTCCTTTTTTGAGCCTTCCTCTACATCACCCACCTTCCACAACAACCGTCTTTTCTGCCTTCCTCTACATCACCCACCTTCCACAACAACCTCCTTTTCTGAGCCTTCCTCTACATCACACACAGATGCTGAAGCCTTGCCGAGGATGGGGGGCTTAGGGTTCAGAAGCTGGGCCCTGATGCCTGGTGGGAACTGCTTTCTTGCTGGACCTTGGTGCCCAGCTGTTGATCCAACTAAATGAGTCCGCCCTTTTCCTTTTACTAAAACTTTTCATCCTTTTGCTTCCTCCCCCTATAAGGTACGGATTTCATGTTGATGACGTTTGGATTGGTTTTGGACATGATTTGGACTTGTTCATTGGATTTGATGAAGGGTGAGGATGGTTGGCATGGCACCTCACCCGTAGAACTCGAGTACCTAACATGGTCGAGCGAGGGGAAAGTTTAGATGTCAAACCCTGCTCTTAGTGCTGGGTCTGATCTCGACGGACATCATGACGCCTTAAGCACTGAGGGTGGGGTGTATATCTGGGTGGTACCCCTAGGGCAGCCCTGTATGGGATAACACTGTCCTCTAAATGTGGCTCCATGGTGGATGAATCATCAATTCTACGTCTTATGGAGACATTAAAACCTTCTGTTGACGACTTAGGCAAGGATATGGACAAGGAAAATTCTGGTAATTCCTCCATTGTGACTTTGGAGCCTTTTTCAAAGGACCTCCTTGTTACAAACATTTTGTATGTGAAACCAGTCCCTTTAGACTGGAATTATGAAACGGTATATAATGAATTTTGTAAATTTGGTAAAGTAAAAGAATTAAGGAATAGACTTGGCAAAAATTATTGTTTTTTTGAATTCTGGGTATTTTTCAATAATGAATCGGAAGCTCACAGAGCCTACAGAGAGTTCAGATCAGATTCATTGAGTGTTGGACTTGTAGAGGCAGAAGAGGTCCCTAGGTATCTTGAGTTTTATAGACCACCTAATGAAACTAAAGATACTAGTAAAATAAGTAAAACCTCCAGATCACCAGACCCAGCTAAGTGGTTAATTATTACAACTCATGGAGAGAAAGGCAACCTCTTCAAAGTGAAGAGGTTGGTAAGCCAGAAGATCGGCAATGTTGGGAGTCCTGAATTAACTCGCTTTGGGCATAATAGTTTTTTAGTTCATACCAAGACAGATATTCAATCGATAATGCTCCTAAATTTAAAGCTTGATCCCGAGGGTATGATAAAAGAGGTAAAACCTCACTATAATTTTAGTTACGCAAAGGGTGTTATATTCAATGAAGATTTACATGAAATGGATGAGGAGGAAATTTTGGAAATGTGTCCGGATGTGGTTTGGAAGGTTTTTAAAGTGCCCCGCTCATCGATGCTTATTTTAACATTTAAAAGTTCTTCTCTGCCATCTGAAATTATTCTTGATAGTGAAATCATGAAAGTTCGTCCTTATAGACCGAGAGTGCTCCAGTGCTTTAAATGTTTTGGTTTTGGACACTCCTCTAACGTTTGAACCAGAAATAAACTCAGTGAATCGTGTGGCCAACCTGAGCACGAGGACTGTTCTGGACCATTAATTTGCGTAAACTGTAAGGGTGAACATCGAGCCCGTGATAAGAAATGTAGTGCATTCAAGAAAGAACAAGATGCATTACTAAAATCTCTTGATGAACACATCAGTGTGGGACAGGCCAAGAAGCTGTTGGGCAGGAAAACGTATTCGGATGCCTTGAAGGCACAACAATTGAATGCTGCTTCTTCTAGTGCCCCTTCTGGTGGGGCTCCTCGGTGCCCCGCTGGTGGGGCTTCCCACACCCCCTCTAGTGGGGTACCCCATGCCCCCCTGTTGGGGCTTTCCGTGCCCCCCCTGGTGGGGCCTCCCATGCCCCCTCTGGTGGTGCCTCCCATGGCCCCCCTGGTGGGGCTTCCCATGCCCCCCTGGTGGGGCTTCTCATGCCCCCCCTGGTGGGGTTTCCCATGTTGCAGAGACTCTGGTCAAGCCAGGGGACCCTGTTGGTTCAAGGGTTCAAGCCAAGTCTCAATATGTTGACGATTTCTCTCTGTCAGGGACATTGCCTGACATTGAGCCCTCACCTGATCTTGACATTACAGTGCACCGTGGAGATGACCGTGAGGAGATGGAGGCCCTCTTTATTCGTCAGAAGAGGGCCCGTTCTCCCTCTTCGCCTCATTCACGGTCACTCAGCCACCATAGGAAAAACAAAAGTAAAACTGAAAGGGCAAGTGAAGGCCCATCTTCTAAAAAATCTGTAACACCTAGATCTAGGTCAAATAGTACTGGAAAAACTGAAAAGATCTCTCTCACTAGGAATCAGATTCCTAAATTAGTAGAGAATTTTAAGATCCCCTCCTCTAAATAATGGCTCTCATGCAATGGAACATCCGTGGATTTATACCAAATAGAGAGCAAGTTCGGGTTCTGTTTAGGGAACATGATTTATCTGCGATGTGTCTACAAGAGACAAAGTTGGGAGAGCACACCCCCAACTTTGGTTTTAATTATTCATTTCACAGGTCTCCACTCCTGATAGGTGTACGTGCTCAGGGAGGCACAGGCATCATAGTCCGCAAGTCTGTTAATCACAGGGTTGTTCAATTGAACACTGTGTTGCAGGCTTGAGCAGTCCAAATTTTTAATTATAAATGGATCACAATTTGTTCTCTCTACCTTGATCCATCATTAGTAAGTAGATTGCAGGATGCGCAGGGTAATCCCCGTCAGCTAGAATTAAACGATCTACAGACACTGATAGACTAACTTCCTAAACCTTTCATTTTGATGGGAAATTTTAATGCCAAGCACACCCTCTGGGGAAAGCCAAACTGCGACCGGTTGGGTTTAATAATAGAACAGCTGCTTGACTTAAATGACATCACTTTAATGAATGATGGTTCCCCTACAAGACATGATGTTTTTCACAATACTGATTCAGCCATTGACCTCACTATTTCCTCTTCGTCTTTGAGGTTAGATTATCAGTGGGTAGTAGACCAGAATGATCATGGCAGTGATCATTGGCCCATTCACTTAAAGTATATGAAAAATATTCCATCTCCATGTTTACCAAAATGGAAAGTAGGGGAGGCTGACTGGGGATTTTTCAAAAAATCTACTGAAGTTGATAAAGAGATAACTGATTTTCAGAGCCCAACATCTGCTTATGAGTATTTAATCAATATATTGCTGTGTGGTGCCATGCTGTCTATTCCTCGAACTTCTGGTAAACCTTGTCGTCCTCTAGTACCTTGGTGGAGTGATGCATGCGCCTTGAGCCGAAAGATAACAAGAACTTGCTACAAGAGATATCGTAGATATCCTTGCTTGGTAAATAAAATTATATATAAAAGAGCTCTTGCTAAGCAAAAGAAAACATTTAAGCAAGCAAAGAGGGAATCGTTTATCAGATATATAAGCGAATTAAAATATGATTCGCCTATGTCATTAGTCTGGAACAGAATCCGAAAGCTGCAAGGGAAATTTTCTCCACCTCCCTTGCCTATATTGAAAATTGATGGCTTACTCATATCTGATTCTGGAGAAGTTGCAGAAACCTTTGGTAGACATTTCTCCAATATATCTAGTACCCTACATTACTCTACTGCATTCAGGAATATTAGGGACGGTACCACGGTTGTTCCTGCTGTTAGTTCAAATTCAGAGTCGTATAATCTTCCTTTCACCATGAAAGAATTAGATCGTGCAATCTCGTTATCTTCCCCAACATCTCCTGGGGAAGATGATACACTGTACTCAATGATTTTTAGTTTGCCTAGAAGTACAAAACAATTTCTTTTAGACATTTTAAACATTTTTTGGCTTTCAGGAACTTCACGAGTCTTGGAAGATATCGATTATTGTACCTGTTTTAAAACCTTTTAAAGATTCCTTCCTTCCTAAGAACTATAGGCCTATTGCTCTAACCAGTTGTGTTAGCAAGATTTATGAGAGGATGGTCAATGCTCGACTTGTGTGGTATTTGGATTCAAAGAATCTTTTATCTAATCGGCAGTTTGGCTTTAGGAAAAATAGAAGTACTTCTGACCCTTTGATGTTCCTTACTCGGGAGATACAGAATGCTTTTGCTGTGCAAAACCAGACTGTTGCAGTGTTCTTTGACCTAGAAAAAGCCTACGACACTACCTGGCGAGGGGGTATCCTTATGCAACTTGTTGAGTGGGGTATTGTGGGTAATTTGTTCTATTGTCTTAAAGATTTTTTGACAGAACGTTACCTGAAAGTAAGAGTGGGCTCTTACATTTCTTCTGCTTACCCTCAAGAAGAAGGGTTACCTCAGGGAAGCGTCCTTAGTCCAACACTCTTTAATGTAGCTGTCAACGGTCTATTAGAACAAGTTCCTGTCGGGGTGCATGGTCTGGCCTTTGCTGATGATTATGCAATAATCTGTAGTAAGTCTACAGCTGTCGAAGCTTGTCAAATGATCCAGACTGCTATTAATGCTTCAACATCATGGGCCAGTTCTAAAGGATTCAAATTTTCAGCAGAAAAAACCAAAGCTATAAGATTTTGTCGATTAAGAAGAGTGGAAGAGATCCCTACACTGTTTTTAAACGATTCGATTTTACCTTATGAAGATAGCATTAAGTATCTAGGTGTTACATTTGATAAAAAATTAACTTTTACTCAACATGTTCATGAACTTTAATATTCTTAAAGTTGTGTCTAATTTTAATTGGGGGGCAGATCGAATCACCCTTTTGAGGATGTACCAGGTTTTATGCCTAAGCAAAATTGATTATGGTTGTCAAGTTTATGGTTGTGCATGCAAGACAACACTGCAGAAATTAGATGTTTTCCATAATATGGCTTTACGTATTTGTACGGGAGCCTATAGAACTTCTCCAGTAGAAAGCCTATATATTGAGTCAGGTTTTCCCCCTCTATTTATCCGTAGGGAGGAATTAGGCTTGAGAGTCATATCAAGAGTACTTACATCAAAGCTAATCCCTAATTATAAGTACGTTAGAGAATCAACTGATAGAGCCCCAAATAGACCTAGACTGCCAAAGCCGCTTGAAGTTCGACTAGCAAGCTCTGCCAGGGAGGTGGGATTACTACCCCCTGCAGTAGCTGGAATTTCGCCCTCAAAATTTCCTCCTTGGAATAGGCCACGCTTAGAAATCTGCCCAATTAGGGACAGCAGGAGCAACAGTTCTGGTGATCAGTTGAGGGCAAGTTTCTTGGATCATGCTTTTGAACATGGTGATTCTCATCATATATATACTGATGGTTCGAAGGGTTCTGATGGTGTTGGTTGCTCTGTAGTGACTAGAGATAATATTATTAAAAAGAAGCTTCCATCTAATTCCTCTGTTTTTACAGCTGAACTGTTGGCAATTTTGACTGCTCTTAAATATATTTTTTATAGTTCTTGTACTAACAAGGTTTTTACCATTTTTACCGACTCTTTGAGTGTTTTATCTTCTCTCAAAAGCTTAGTCTCTTGCAACCCTTTAGTGCAAGAAGTACAAGATTGGTTTTATCTTTTAATTAATAGAAGAGGATTTTCTGTTAGGTTTTGTTGGGCTCCGTCCCATGTTGGAATTGTTGGGAATGAGCGAGCCGACGTTGCTGCAAAGGCTGCAACTAGGCTTAGGCACATTTCTAACATGGGCGTCCCTGTTTCCGATTTTAAAAGTACCATTCGATTTTATTGTAGAGACCAGTGGCAGGCCCACTGGTCTACTTTAGATAATAATCTTAAATTAAAGTTGATTAGGCCTTCTGTTCATCCTTGCCCTCATAGCCGGATGGATAGAAGGTCTGAGATAGTTTTAGCTAGATTACGTATTGGTCACACTAAATATACTCAAGGGTATCTAATGACGAGTGGAGCGGATAGGCAGGTTCCTCGCTGTTCCACCTGTCATGTGGATTTGACTGTTGTGCATATTTTGGTGGAGTGCCCTCATTTTGAAAACGAACGTAGAGCTTGTTTGCTGGCAAATAAGACTCTTGCCGATATTTTAGGTAAAGGTGCTCAGTCAGAGCAAATTATGACATTTAAAAAAAAATATTGGTCTTTTTTATGAATTTTAATTTTCTCTTAATTGTTTTAGGTTTGTTTGGTTTTTATGAATGAATGATTTGTATGTTTGATCGGTTCTGTGTATGTTTGTTTGTGCGACAGTGACTTTTTTTATTCGTAAGATATATATGCGCTGAATGGCCCCCCGGCTCCGGCGCTTGGCTATGTGCCAAAAATTTTTTAATCTAATGTAATCTACATCACACACCTTCCAAAAAACCTCCTTTTCTGAGCCTTACTCTATATCACTCACCTTCATATACAACCTCATTTTTCTGAGTGTTCATCTACATCACCTACCTTCCACAACAATCTCCTTTTCTGACCCTTCCTCTACATCACCCAGCTACCAAAAAACCACCTTTTCTGAGTCTTCCTCTACATCACCTACCTTCCATATCAACCTTCTTTTCTGAGCCTTCCCCTACATCACCCACCTTCCAATACAACCTCCTTTTTTTAGCATTCCTCTACATCACCCACCTTCCAAGACAACCTCCTTTTATAAGCCTTCTTCTACACCACCCACCTTCCACAACAACCTCCTTTTCTGAGCCTTTCTCTACATCACCCACCTTCCAATACAACCAACTTTTCTGAGCCTTCCTCTATACCACCCACCTTCCACAACAATATCCTTTGCTGAGCCTTCCTCTAAACCACCCACCTTCCACAACAACATCATTTCTGAGCCTTCCTCTACATACCCACCTTCCAACACAACCTATTTTTCTGAGCCTTCCTCTACATCACCAACATTCCACAACAACCTCTTTTTCTGAAAGTACCTCCACATCACTCACCTTCTAACACAACCTTTTCTTAGCCTTCCTCTGTACCACCCATCTTCCACAGAAACCTCCTTTTTTTTAGCCTTCCTCTACACCACCTACCTTCCACAACAACCTCCTTTTCTGAGCCATCATCTACACCACCCACCTTTCACAGCAACCTCCTTTTCTGAGCCTTCCTCTGAATCACCCACCTTACAACACAACCTCCTTTTCTGAGCCTTCCTCTACATCACCCACCTTCCAACACAACCTCGTTTTCTGAGCCTTCCTCTACATCACCCAACTTCCAACACAACCTCGTTTTCTGAGCCTTCCTCTACATCACCCACTTTCCACAAAAACCTCCTTTTCTGAGCCTTCCTCAATACCACCTACCTTCCAACACAACCTCCTTTTCTGATCTTTCCTCCACACCACCCACCTTCTACAACAACCTCCTTTTATGTGCCTTCCTCTAAATCCCTCACCTTCCAACACAACCTCTTTTTCTAAGAGTACCTCCACATCACTCACCTTCTAACACAACCTCCTTTTTTAACCTTTCTCTACACCACCCATCTTCCACAAAAACCTCCTTTTTTCAGCCTCCCTATCAACACCCACCCGCCAACACAACCTCCTTTTCTGAGCCTTCCTCTACAACACCCACCTTCCACAACAAACTCCTTTTCTGAGCCTTCCTCTACATCACCCAACTTCCACAACAACCTTCTTTTCTGATCCTTCCTCTATATCACCCACCTTCTAACACTACCTCCTTTTAATAACCTTCCTCTACATCACCCACCTTCCAACACAACCTCTTTTTCTGAGAGTACCTCCCCTTCTCTCACCTTCTAACAGAACCTCCTTTTTTTAGCTTTCCTCTAAACCACCACCTTCCAACACAATCTTTTTTTCTGAGCCTTACTCTACAACACCCAACCTCCAACACAACCTCCTTTTCTAATCATTCCTCTACACCACCCACCTTCCACAACAACCTCCTTTTCAGAGCCTTCCTCTAGATCACCCACCTTTCACAACAACCTACTTTTCTGAGCCTTCCTCTACACCACCCACCTGCCAACTCAACCTCCTTTTCTGGACTTTCCTCCACATAACCCACCATCCAACACAACCTCCTTTTTTGAGCCTTCCTCTACCTCACCCACCTTCCACAACAATCTCCTTTTCGAGCTTCCTACATCACATCCTTTACACAAACAACCTCCTTTTCTGAGCCATTTCCTGTCATCACCCACCTTCAAACACAATCATCCTGTTTATGAGGCTCCTCTACATCACCCACCTTCACAACAATCTACTTTCTGAGCCTTCCTTACATCACCCAACCTTACCACAACAACCTCCTTTTATGAGCTTCTGTTCATCACCCACCTTCAAAACACACCTCCTTTTATGAGGATTCCTTCCTACATCACCCCACCCTTCCACCCAACCAATTCCACTGTTCTGAGCTCCCTCTACATCACCACCTTCCACAACAACCTCCTTTTCTGAGCCTTCCTCTACATCACCCACCTTCCACAACAACCTCCTTTTCTGAGCCTTCCTCTACACCACCCACCTTCCACATCAACATCCTTTATGAGCCCTCCTCTACATACCCACCTTCCAACACAACCTATTTTTCTAAGCCTTCCTCTACATCACGTTCCTTCCACAACTACCTCCTTTTCTGAGCCTTCCTCTACACCACCTACTTTCCATAACAACCTCCTTTTCTGAGCCTTCCTCTATACCACCCACCTTCCAACACAACCTCTTTTTCTGATCCTTCCTCTACACCACCTACGTTCTACAACAACCTTCTTTGATGAACCTTCCTCTACATCACCCACCTACCGAAACAACCTCCGTTTCTGAGTTTTCATCTACATCACCCACCTTCCACAACGACCTCCTTTACAGAACCTTCTTCTACATCACCAATCACTCACCTTCTAACATAACCTCCTTTTTTTTGCCTTCCTCTACACCACCCATCTTCCACAACAACCTTTTTTTAGCCTTCCTCTACTCCACCTACCTTAAAACACAACCTCCATTTCTGAGACTTCCACTACAACACCTACCCTCCAACACAACCTCCATTTCTGAGCCTTTCTCTACACCTCCCACCTTCCACAACAACCTCCTTTTCAGAGTCTTCCTCAACATCACCCACCTCAACCTCCTTTTCTGAGCCTTCCTTTTCATCACCCACCTTACACAACAACCTCTTTTTCTAACCATTCCTCTACATCACCCACCTTCCAACACAACCTACTTTTCTGAGCCTTCCTCTACACCACCCACCTTCCACAACAACCTCCTTATCTGAACCTTCCTCTACATCACCCACCTCAACCCCCTTTTCTGAGCCTTCCTCTTCATCACCCACCTTACACAACAACCTCCTTTTCTAACCATTCCTCTACATCACCCACCTTCCTACACAACTTCCTTTTCTAAGCCTTTCTCTACACCACCCACATTCCACAACATCCTCCATTTCTGAGCCTTCTTCTACATACCCACCTTCCACAACAACCTCCTATTCTGTGCCTTCCTTTACATCACCCACCTTCCACAACAACCTCCTTTGAAGAATCTTCCTCTACAACACACACCTTCCAACACAACCTCCTTTCTGAGCCTTGCTCTACATCACCAAGCTTCTGCAACAACCTCCTTTTCTGAGCATTCCTCTATATCACCCACCTTCCATAACAACCTCCTTTTCTGAGCCTTCCTCTAAATCACCCACCTTCCACAACAACCTCCTTTTCTGAGCCTTCCTCTACATCACCCTTCTTCCAATAAAACCTTCTTTTCTGAACCTTCCTCTACATCATCCACCTTCCAACACAACCTCCTTTTCTGAGCCTTACTCTAAATCACTCACCATCTAGAACAACCTCCTTTTCTGAGCCTTCCTCTACATCACCCACCTTCAAACACAACCTCCTTTTATGAGCCTTCCTCTACATCACCCACATTCCACAGCAACCTCCTTTTCTGAGCCTTCCTCTACGTCACCCACGTTCCACAACAATCTCATTTTCTGAGCCTTCCTCTACATCACCCACCACCCACAACATCCTCATTATCTGAGCTTTCTCCACATCACCCACCTTCCAACAAAACCTACTTTTCCGAGCCTTCCTCTACATCACCCATCTTCCAACACAATATCCTTTTCTGAGATTTCCTCTACATTACCCAACTTCCAACACAACCTCCTTTTCTGAGCCTTCCTCTACATCACCCACCTTCCAAAATACCTTCTTTTCTGAGCCTTCCTCTACATCACCCACCTTCCACAACAACCTCTTTTTCTGAGCCTTCCTGTACATCACCCACCTTCAAACACTATCTCCTTTTCTGAGCCTTCCTCTACATCACCCACCTTCCACAAAAATCTCCTTTTCTGAGCCTTCCTCTACAACACCCCCTCCTGTCCAACAAACCTTCCTTTTCTTTTTGATCCTTGCTGTATATCCCCCACCTTCTAACACTACATCCTTTTCTGAGCCTTCCTCTACATCACCCACCTTCCAACACAACCTCCTTTTCTGAGCCTTCCTCTACATCACCCACCTTCCACAACAAACTCCTTTTCTGAGCCTTCCTCTACATCACCCACCTTCCACAACAACCTTCTTTTCTGATCCTTGCTGTATATCACCCACCTTCTAACACTACATCCTTTTCTGAGCCTTCCTCTACATCACCCACCTTCCAACACAACATCCTTTTCTGCCCTTTTCTGATCCTTGCCTTGTAATATCCACCCACCTCTAACACTACCCATCCTTTTCCTGAGCCTTCCTCTTACATCACCCACCGTTTCCAACACAACATTTTCTCTGAGCCTTCCTCCTACATAACCACCTCACACCTAATTTTCTGATTTCTTTCCCTACAATCCACCCTACCAAACAACCCCTTTTCTGAGCATTCCTCTACATCACCCACCTTACACAAAAACCTCATTTTCTGAGCCTTCCTCAACATCACCCACCTTCCAACACAACTTCCTTTTCTGAGGCTTCCTCTACATCACCTACCTTCCAGAACAACCTCCTTTTCTGAGCCTTCCTCTATATCACCCACCTTGCACAACAACCTCCTTTTTTAAGCCTACATCTACATCACCAACCTTCATACACTACTTCCTTTTCTGAGCTTTCCTCTATACCACCCACCGTCCACAAGAACCTCCTTTTCTGAGCCTTCCTCTACATCACACACCTTCCAAAAACCTTCTTTTCTGAGCCTTCCTCTACATCACCCACCTTCATACACAACCTCATTTTCTGAGTCTTCCACTACATCACCCACCTTCCACAACAATCCCCTTTTCTGAGCCTTCCTCTACATCACCCAACTACCAAAAAACCATCTTTTCTGAGCCTTAATCTACTTCACCCACCTTCTTACAGAACCTCCTTTTCTGAGTATTCCTCTACATCACCCACCTTACACAACAACCTCCTTTTCTGAACAATCCTCTATATCATCCACCTTCCAACTCAACCTCCTAATTTTAGCCTTCCTGTACATCACCCACCTTCCAACACAACCTCCTTTTTTTTAAACCTTCCTCAACACCACCCCCCTTCCACAACAACCTACTTTTCTGAGCATTCCTCTATATCACCTACTTTCCAACACAATATCCTTTTCTGATATTTCCTCTACATCACCCACCTTCCAATACAACCAACTTTTCTGACCCTTCCTCTACACCACCCACCTTCCACAACAACCTCCTTTTCTGAGCCTAACTCTCCATCAACCACTTTCCAAAATAACCCCCTTTTCTGATCCTTCTAAACAACCCACCTTCTACAACAACCTCCTTTTCTGAGCCTTCCTCTACATTATCCTCCTCCTACAACAACCTCCTTTTCTTAGCATACCTCTACATCTCCTACCTTCCACAACAACCTCCTTTTCTGAGCCTTCCTCTACGCCACCCACTTTCCAAAACAACCTTTTTTTCTTAACCTTCCTCTACATCATCCACCTTCTAATACAACCTCCTTTTCTGAGCATTCCTCTACTTCACCCACCTTCCAACACAACCTATTTTTCTAAGCCTTCCTCTACATCACCCACCTTCCACAACAACCTCCTTTTCTGAAGCTTCCTCTACAACACCCACCTTCCAACACAACCTATTTTTCTATGCCTTCCTCTACCTCACCCACCATCCACAACAATATCCTTTTCTGAGCCTTCCTCTACATCTCCTTTCACAAAAACCTCGATTTCTTAGCCTTACTCTACACCACCCACCTTAAACATCAACCTCCTTTTCTGGGCCTTCCTCTACATCTCCCACCTTTCAACATAACTTGCTTTTCTAATCCTTTCTATACATAACCCACCTTCCAAAACAACCTCCTTTTCTGAGCCTTCCTGTACACCACCCACCTTCCAATAAAATCTCCTTTTCTGAGCCTTCCTCTACATCACCCACCATCCACAACAATCTCCTTTTCTGAGCCTTCCACTACATCACCCACCATCCACAACAACCCATTATCTGAGCCTTCTCTACATCACCACCTTCCTACAAAACCTCCTTTTCTCAGTCTTCTCTACATCACCCACATTCCACCACAATCTCCTTTTCCGAGTTTTCCTCTATATCTCCTTTCACAAAAACCTCGATTTCTTAGCCTTACTCTACACCACCCACCTTAAACATCAACCTCCTTTTCTGGGCCTTCCTCTACATCACCCACCTTTCAACATAACTTGCTTTTCTAATCCTTCCTATACATAACCCACCTTCCACAACAACCTAATTTTATGAGCCTTCCTCTACACCACCCACTTTCAACAACAAACTCTGTGTCTTTTTCTATACATCTCCCAACTTTCCTGAGCCTACCTCTAAATCAAACACCTTCCACAACAACCTTCTTTTCTGAGCCTTCTTCTACATCACCCACCTTCCAAAATATCCTCCTTTTCTGATCCTTCTAAACAACCCACCTTCTACAACAACCTCCTTTTCTGAGCCTTCCTCTACATCACCCACCTTCCACAACAGCCTTCTTTTCTGATCCTTCTAAACTACCCACATTCCATAACATCCTTCTTTTCTGAGCCTTCCTCTACACCACCCACCTTCCACAACTACCTCCTTTTCTGAACCTTCCTCTACAGCACTCACCTTCCAACACAACCTCCTTTCTGAGCATTCCCCTACATCACCCAGCTTCAACAACAACCTCCTTTTTTGAGCCTCCCTCTACATTACACACCTTCCAACACAACCTCCTTTTCTGAACTTTCCTCTACATCACCCAAATCCACAACAACCTCCTTTTCATAGCCTTCTTGTACATCACCCACCTTCAAACACAATCTTCTTTTCTGAGCCTTCCTCTAAATCACCAACTTCCACAACAACTTCCTTTGCTGAAACTTCTTCTACATCACCCACCTTCAAACACAACCTATTTTTCTGAGCCTTCCTCTACATCACTCATCACCTTCCACAACAACCTCCTTTTTTGAGCCTTCCTCTACATCACCCACCTTAAAACACAACCTCCTTTTCTGAGCCTTCCTCTACATCACCCACCTTCAACAATAACCTCCTTTTCTGAGCCTTCCTGTACATAACCCTCCTTACAACACATCCTTCTTTTATGAACCTTCCTCTACACCACCCACCTTCCAATACGACGACCTTTTATGTGTCTTCCTCTACATCACCTACCTTCCACATCAACCTTCTTTTCTCAGCCTTCCTCTACATCACCCACCTTACACAATAACCTCCTTTTCTGAGTCTTCCTCTACATCACCCACCTTCCAACACAACCTTCTTTTTTTAGCCTTCCTCTAAATCACCCACCTTCCAAGACAACCTCCTTTTATAAGCCTTCTTCTACACCACCCACCTTCCACAACAACCTCCTTTTCTGAGCAATCCTCTATATCACCCACCTTCCTACAAACTCCTTTTCTTAGCCTTCCTCTATATCACCCACTTTCCAATACAACCAACTTTTCTGAGCCTTCCTCTACACCACCCACCTTCCACAACAACCTCCTTTTCTGAGCCTTCTTCTACATCACCGACCTTCCAAAAAAACCTCATTTTCTGATCCTTCTAAACAACCTACCTTGAACAACAACCTCAATTTCTAAGCATTCCTCTACACCATCCACCTTCTTCAACAACCTCCTTTTCTGAGCTTACCTCTACATCTCCAACCTTCAAACACAACCTCGTTTTTTTAACCTTCCTCTATATCACCCACCTTCCAACACAACCTCCTTTTCTGAGCCTTCCTCTACACCACCCAACTTCCACAACAACCTCCTTTTCTGAACCATCCTCTACCTCACCCACCTTCCAACACAACCTCCTTTTCTGAGCCTTCCTCTACTTCACCCACCTTCCAACACAACCTATTTTTCTAAGCCTTCCTCTACACCACCCACCTTCCACAAATAATTGAATAAAAAAAAATAAAAATAAATAAAAAATAAATAAACAAAAATAAATAAAAAAAGTTGTAAATAAAAACGAAAATAATAAAAAAATAATATATAAAATAAAGAAAATAAAATAAAATAATTAAAATAACTATTAAATAAAAATTAAATAAAAATAAATAAAAAATAATAAATAAATAAATGAATAAAAAATAAATAAATAAAAATAAAAAAAAAAAGAATCAAAAATAAATTAAAAAAAATTAAAACAATAAAAAACAAAAATTAAATAAATAAATAAAGAAAAAATAAATAAATTAAAATAAAAATAAATTTTCCAAATAAATAAAAAATAAATCAATAAAACAAAATAAAAAATAATAAAGTAAAAGATATTATAAAAATAATAAATAATAAAAATAAAAAATATAAAGAAATAAATAAATAAAAAAAATAAATAAAAATGAATAAATAAATAAAAATAAATGAATAAATAAAAAAATAAATAAATGAAAAAAATAAAAATAAATAAATAAATAAATAATAAATAAAAACAAAAAATAAAATAAATATAAATAAATAAATAAATAAAATAAAAATAAATAATAAATAAAAATAAATAAAACTAATATAATAAATAATAATCATAAGAAAAATAAAAATTATTAAAAAAAAAGAAAATAAAAATAATAAAAAATAGAAATAAATAAATAGTAAAAATAAAATAAATAGATATAGAATAAAAATAAATAAATAAATAAATAAAAAAATCGAATAAATAAAAGGTAAATAAATAAAGCCAAATAAAAAAAATAAATAATAAAAAAATAAATCCAAATAAATCAAAATAAAGAAAAATCAGTAAACATATAAATAAAAATAAATAAACAAAATAAATATAAATAAAACCAAATAAATAAAAAATAAATAAACCTAAATAAATAAATAAATAAACATAATAAATAAATAAATAAATAAATAAAGAATAAATCAAATAAATAAATAAATAAATAAATAAATAAATAGATAAATAAATAAATAAATAAATAAATAAAAATGCAAAAAATAAACAAACAAATAAATAAAAAAGTTATAAATATATTAATAAATAAAAATAACTAAAACAGAATAAATAATTAATAAAAACTAAATAAATAAATAAATAAATAAATAAATAAATATAAATAAATAAATTAATAAAAATGAATAAATAAATAAATTAAAAAAACACTAAATAAATAAAAATAAATAAATAAATAAAATTAAATAAAATAAATATGAAAATTAAGTAAAGAAATAATTAAATAAAAATAACAAATAAAAATAAATAAACTAATTAAATAAAAATAAAAATAAATAAACAAAAAAATAAAAATAAAAAAACTAAAAAAAATAAAAGATTAATAAATAAAAAAAATAAATAAATAAAAATTAAAATTGTAAATAAATGAAAATAAGTAAATAAAAAATAAAAGAATTAAATAAAGAAAAATAGATACATAAATAAAAATAAATAAATAAATATATATAAACAAATAAACATAAATAATTAAATAATTAAAAAAAAAATAAATAAATAATAATAAAATAAATCATATATAAATAAATAAAAAAATAAAAATATATAAAAAAATATAAATAGAAAAAAATAAATAAAAATAAAATGAATAAATAAATAAATAAAGATAAATAAAAATAAATAAAAAAATAGAAATAAATAAATAATTAAAATAAATATATAAAAGTAAATAAATAAATATATATATATAATGAATGTAATAAATAAAAATGAATAAATAAATAATTGAAAATAAATAAAAATAAATAAAAATAAATAGAAATAAATAAATAAAAATTATTAAATGAAAATGAGTAAAAAAATAACAAAAATAAATAATTAAATAAATAAAATAAACAAATAAATAAAAATAATCAATAATTAAGAATAAATAAAAATAAATATAATAATAAATAAATAAATAAATATAAAAAAATAGTATAAATTAATAAAAATAACTAAATAAATAAATAAATAAATAAATAAATAAAAATAAATAAATGAAAAAAACTTAATAAACAAAAATAAATAGATAAATAAATAAAAATAAATAAGTAATTAAATAGAAATAAATAATAAATAATTATATATATAAATAAATAAATAAATAAATAAATAAAAATAAATAAATAAATAAAAATGAATAAATAAATAAAAATAAATAAATAAAAATACATAGATAAAAATAAATAAATTAAAATAATAGATAAATAAATAAATAGAAATAAATAGAAATAAATACAAATAAATAAATAAAAATAAATGAATAGAAATAAACAAATAAATAAAAATAAATAAATGAAAATAACTAGAAATAAATAAATAAATAATAAGATAACAAAAATAAACAATAAATAAATAATAAAGATGAATAAATAAAAATATATAAATAAAAAACTAAATAAATAAAAATTAATAAAAATATATAAAAATAAATAAATAAATAAATCAAAAATATATGAAAATAAATAAATAATTAATAAAAAAATATATAATTGAAAATAAATAATAAATAAATAAATAAATAAATAAATAAACAATTAAAATAATAATAATATAAATAAATAGATAATTAGATAAAAAATAATTAATAAAAAATAAATAAATAAATAAGATAATAAAGAAAAAAAAATAAAAATGAATAAATAAAAAAAATTTAAAATCAGCAAATAAAAAAATAAATAAATAAAAATAAATAAAGAATAAAAATAGATAAATAGAAAAATAAATAATAAATAAAACAAATAAAAATCCCAAATAAAACACAAATTATTTCTTATTTTTATTTAATTTATTTATTTATTTTTTTTATTTTAGTATTTATTTATCTTTATTTATTTATTTATTTTGTTTTTCTTTATTTAATTTTTTATTTATTGTTATTTATTATTTATTTATTTATTTATTTTTGTTTAATTTGTTTTATTTTTATTTATTAATTTATTTATTTATTTATTTTTATCTATTATCTATTTTTCTTTTTTTTATTTTTTTTCTTTATATATTTTTTTATATTTTTATTTATTTTATTATTTATTTATTTATTTTATTTGTTTATTTATTTATTTATTTTGTTTTGTTTTTTTTTTTATTTATTTTTATTTATTTTTATTTATTTATTTATTTTTTATTTCTTTCTTTTTCGTCTATTTATTTTTTTATTTATTTATTTTTTATTTATTTTTTAAATTTATTTGTTTATTTCTATTTATTTATTTATTTATTTTTTGTTTAATTATTTATTTATTTATATCTATTTAATTATTTATTTTAATTTTATTTATTTATTTTTATTTTTTTTTTTTTTTATTTCTATTATTTATTTATTTTTATTTATCTTATTTTTATTTATTTTTTTATTTTTTATTTATTTGTTATTTTTTATTTATTTACTTTATTTATTTTTATTTTTGTTTGTTTTTTTGTTTTTATTTGTTTATATATTTTTATTTCTATTTATTTTTATTGATTTTATTTATTTATCTATTTTCATTTATTTTTATTTACTTATATATTTATTTCTATTTTGTTTATATTTATTTATTTTGTATTTATGTATTTTTATTTATTCATTTATATATTTTTATTTATTTTTTTATTTACTTATTTCACTTATTTATGTATTTCTATTTATTCATTAATTTATTTTTCATTTATGTTTTTTATTTATTTATTTATTTATTTATTTCATTTATTTATCTATTTTTATTAATTAATTAATTAAATTTTTTATTTATTATTTATTTATTTATTTTTCATTTATTTTTATTTATTTATTTTATTTATTTATTTATTTATTTATTTATTTTATTATTCATTTATTTTTATTACTTATTCTTATTTGTTTATCAATTTTTACTTATTTTCATTTATTTTTATTCATTTTTATTTATTTTTTATATATTTTTCTTTTTATTTATTTATTTTTATTTATATTTATTTATTTTTATTTTTATTTATTATTTTTTTTCATTCATTTTTATTTATTTTTTATTTTTATTTATTAATATTCATTTATTTTCTAGTTCATTTTCATTTATTTATTTTTATTTATTTTATTTTTATTTTGTTTATTTTTCATTACTTTATTTATTTTTATTTTTATTTATTTTTATTTATTTCTTATTTTCATTTATTTTTTTATTTGTTTTTATTTATTACTTCTTGTTTTATTTATTAATTTTATTGATTTTTTATTTATTTAACTTTTTATTTTATTTATTTATTTTTATTTATTTATTTGTATTTTATTTTTTATTTATTTATTTTGTTTTATTTAATTATTTTATATTTTTTAAAAATTTTTTTATTTATTTTTTATTATCTTTATCATTTTTATTTTATTTATTATTTTTATTTATTTATTTATTTATCTTTACTTATTTATTTATTTATTTGTATTTATTTACCTCATTTTTATATTATTTATTTTTATTTATCTATTTTTTATTTTCTTATTCATTTATTTATTTTTTATTATTATTT